>NC_061795.1:5510000-5831250 GCF_021462225.1 Girardinichthys multiradiatus | reverse complement strand
ACAGTCAAAATGTAATTAAGTGCGCATGTGGGAGTGCCAGGCTTCTTCTTTGACATACCTCTATTCACAAATGCAAATATGTAATTTGCATATGTAAATAAGCCCTCCATGTGTGAGTCTTCCATGCACTGCACTGCAAAAATCATTGTCTCGTGTAACGAAGAGGAAGCTAATGGGATGCAAGTTGGAGATGCTCCTAAATGAGGAGTACATAAACAGTCGGGTTTAGTTACACTTTAATGTTGACCTGTTCAGCTGCATTTGGGAACGCGATAAACCTGGCAGACATGCAGATGATTTCATTCCACCAAACTGGCAAAGCTGAGTTCAGGGTCGACTGGCACAATCCTGATCCCTCTGTCTGCCAGGTCGCTCTGAAGTGCCCTTGTTTTGAGGACCGTCAAACATGTCAACAGCTGAATATGCATACTGGAAGCGCAAAGCATCTCACTTTCTCTGCTCCAAGATGTGTCGCAGATCCAAGCACCTAAAGCATCTAGTGAGCCACTATTCATAGTTGGCTAGAAAATCCTTTAGGTCTCATGATCCCTGTTTCTTCGTTTTTTTGGTTCTTATTTGTGTTTGTATTTGGATTAATTTGAGTCATTTATTAATGTCCGAAAGGGTATTCCGTATTAAGTTCATTCATTTGTGTTGAGATTTTTACTCATTTATTGTGTTTATACTCATTTGGTTTTATAAAATATTTTGTGTTCTGTTTAGTTCCCACTGTGCCTATTTTTGTGTTCATCAGTCACCTCCTCTCACCCCCTGCTAAGGTTCTTCCCCAAGTGTCCTGCGTGTTCTGCGTAATAAGGCACACCTGGTTTCACATGATTTACCCTCTTTCCCTGAAGTTATAAGCCAGTCCCTCGTCTTCTTACCAGATTCTTCTGTTGACCATTGCTTGTTTCTCCATTGTCTGTTTCCCACAATGCCAGTATCCCTTTGGGTCCTTTTAACACAACCATGATGGAACAATCTGGCCAAATAAGGACTCAGCAGAAGCCCATTGGTAAATCCATCATTGAATTCATTGGTATCACCACCAGCTGCTGCTGGTGGAGGTACCGATGCTTCAGACCTCTCCTCAGTGCTCGAAGGCCCAGTGATCCAATGCCCTAACTTCATCTTGGTGCTGCAGAACCATGTTTCCCCTCAGCGTTTTGTGTTACCCGCAGCAGCAACACCTGCAGTAGCAAGAACCATGTTACCTTCAGCAGAAGCACCCAAGTCTATGTCCAGGTAACCTTGAACTTTGTGCTTCTTCGGATCGACCTCTGGGTCACCTGACTGAACTCTGTGCCTGCACACAAGTTTGGGTTGATTATTGTTTCGAACCATCTTTCGAGAAACCCCCTCTTCCAGCCTGGGTTCAGGTCCCCCTGGGTTCTGTCATGATCCATTGGTCTTTATGTTTCTGGTTCTTACTTTTTTGTGTATTTGGATTATTTTGTGATAGTTGTTATTGAGTGTTAAGAGTGTTCCATGTTCATTCGGCCGTTGAGTTTCTTACCCTTTAGATTCTTAGTTTATTGTTCATCTTTTCATTGGATTTTGTAAGATAACTAAAATAACCTTGCAATGGACTGGTGACCTGTCCAGGGTGTAGCCTGCCTCTTGCCCGTGACCCTGTACGGAAAAGGCAGGTATAGGAGATGGATGGATGGATGGATGGATGGATGGCATTGGTACATGAGGTCTCTAAGAGTTAATAACAAATATAATGTAAAGCAGATGATAGTGTTAATATTGATAACTATGAACAGTCCAAGCAGTCAATATCAAATATTGACATTTAAAAATAATTAGGATTTCTTTTTTAAAATTTATTTGGTTGTTAAACAATTTGACATTTAGTTTTATTTCTATTTTTTAATTAGTAAAGAGTAAAGGAGCAGTTTCTTTATCAAAGGACAGTTCCTATTACTACATTATTCTGAAAAGGGACACTTAGAAAGACAAGATGACAAGCAGTTAAATTTCTTCTTTACAAAAGGAAAGATAACAAACTAGAGTGGAGATACAACTGTGAAGCAATCTACAAGAAGGGACAGAGCAGACTGTACTTCTTGAGGAAGCTTAGGTCCTTTGGTGTTTGCAGCAAGATGCTGCATATCTTCTATAAGTCTGTTGTGGAGAGTGTGATCTCTTCTGCCATCATCTGCTGGGGAAGCAGCATCAGAACCAGGGACTTAAAAAAGCTCAACAAGCTGATAAAAAAGGCTGGTTCTGTTCTGGAGACTCCTCTGGAACCTCTGGAGATCATTGTGGAAAGACAGATTCTTCATAAAATTAAGAACATTATGGAGAACCCTGAGCATCCTCTTCATGAGACTGTCCTACAACAACAGAGTGTCTTCAGTCAGAGGCTTCTTCAGATCTGCTGTAAGACGGAGCGCTACAGGAGATCCTTCCTGCCCACAGCCATCAGCATCTACAACGGCTCTTTGAAGAAACCTGCATAATATGAGCTATAACAACATTTAATTTCCCTTTGGGATTAGTAAAGTACTTTTGAATTGACTTTGAATTGAATTGAATAAGAAAATAAACATGGGAAATTCAAGTAAATACAGTATTGAATGATATTGATTTTTATTTTATTTTTCTTCAACATTCAATATTGTCATAATGTGGTTTGCGGGTGGACCAAAGTGCAGACAAGAGCTCGGCACGATCATCTTTGTAATTCAAAGATTTATTTATAAGGTCAAAAAACGTAGCAAAATCACTGGTTTCCCAAGGCAAGGCGTGGCAAAAAACAAAGCATAATCATGGACGAGAACGAGGTGTGACGAACACAAGGAACCAGCAACGAACAAAGACACAAAACCAACTTATATACTGTGAGATAACAAAGGCAGATAATCAATGGAACAGATGTGACAAGGAGGCAGGGAAGCAGAAGGAACAGGTAAAACAAATACAAGACAATGACACTAAGCTTACAACCAGAGCTGCAATAGAGTGGTTTAGATCAATACAATTTCATGTATCAGAATAGCTCAGTGAAAGACCGCAACTAAATTCAAGTGAGACCAAGCACAAAAGCAGGTGTAATTGGAGCAATGGTGGGTATACAAAGTAATGTCTCAGGGAGGTGAATACAAATCCACACACCACACTTTAGACTTTTGTTTGTAAAAAAAGTTGAAAACCATGAATCGTTTTCTTTCCATTTAACAATTAGACTCTTCCTTGTGTTGGTCTATCACGTAAAATCCCAATAAAACACATGATGATTCAACAGGAATTAATGCTTTGTAAGGCAATGCATATATCTAGTAGTAACAATCTTTTCAGGATAAAACAACGGCCATTCACAAGGGCCTTTCCTCATAATCCCTCTATCAAAGAAACCTTGGCTTCCACTCCATCTGTATTTTGTTTAGCTGAGGTCTGTGAAGTCTATCTGTATATGAATATACCACATGTTTTTTTGTTGTTTTTTTTAACATGCTGGAATCTTATATTACTAATGGTGCTTTCAGTCCCAAATGGGAAATCTGAGTTTCTAACCTTTAGCAGGGGAAGGTATAAAACAAAAGCAATTACACATTATCATACTGGCTGACCTGAACAATAGATGTGGTTTTTAATCATTGATTGACTGACTTTCAGAGGTGTTGATCAAGGAAAGAGCTCTGTGTTGGTTATGATTTGAACTGCTGATGTTTACATGATGTTTTCAGTTCAGTTGATGTATAAAGCACCAATTCACAACAAATGTCATCAGAAGGTCTTTACAAAAACAAGAGAGCCCCCATATGCTTTCATTTGAAGTTAATACAGATGTTGCCTGTTTAAGATATCTTATTTTCAAAAATGCATCTACTGAAATTGTGCAGTTTAATTTTCCTTTGTTTAAAGTAGCATTGGTTTCTTAGTGAAATGAGTGAAATTTTTTGAGTTATGCTACATTTAAAGACAGTTTTTAAAGCTGCACTAGTTGTTTAATTTGGATTTTTTACTGACTTCTTTGTCTCATTTAGGGAAAAACAAGGATGTAGCTACTCTTGAGATGCAACCACTAAACAAAGATGGAGAACCAGAGAAGAAGAAGAAAGCTCTACCAAAGAAGGAGAAATCCGTCCTTCAAGGGAAGCTGACCAAGCTGGCCGTGCAGATTGGCAGAGCAGGTACAAACAGGCAGTCAGGGGACTGGGTTTTCAGTTGGTGATAAAACCCAGAATTTTATGAGATCTTACATGAAAAGAAATCATGTTGATATTTGAGATCAATTTAAACTGAAGCCTTTTTAAAAATATGGAATATTTGGATATAGCGTATTTCAGAATTTATATGGATTCTAGTGGATCAGTTATGTTATTGTTAACTGAAAAAAGATCCATAATATATTTACAAGGTCTATACCTAAGGGATTAAAAAAGTTTTAGCCTTCACTCATTGCAACATTTTGTTTTTCTCAGGTTAGGTTTTAAAGCATCACTATATACTCTTTCCTTTTCTTTTTCTCTCCCTGTGCTCAGGTCTGCTAATGTCTGCCCTTACTGTCATCATTCTAATCACTCGCTTCCTGATTGATACCTTCTGGATTCAGGGGCTTCCTTGGTTGCAAGATTGTGTGTCCATCTATGTGCAGTTCTTGGTCAAGTTCTTCATCATTGGTGTGACGGTGCTGGTGGTGGCTGTGCCTGAAGGACTCCCCCTGGCTGTCACCATTTCCCTTGCATATTCAGTCAAGGTCAGTTTGGCGAAGTCTGTCGACTTCACATCTGTCTGCATGCAGAAAAATGCCAATGCCATGGCCAACCTCTATCAATCGGCCTACTTACACACTTGTATAAGAGTAGCTTGCAAAAATGTTTATAGCCTCTGTATTTTTCCATCTTGTCATTTTCCAACCATAAACCTTACTGTATTTTTATTGATAATGCATTTTTGTGCATTTTTCCTTAGCTCTCCCAATGCTTTAGTAGCAAGTTTTCACTAAAATTACAGCTGCAGATCTTTCAGGCTATGTCTTTACCATCTTTACCCATCTAGAGACTGAACCTTTTCTCATTTTCCCCTGCCTCATGTCCCTGCTTTAAATTGTGGGAGTGGTTGCCTATTGGTGAAAGAGCAAGGCATTTGTGTCCTGGAAAGGCCACAAGTACCCTGGTTTGAATCCCACAGCTTGCCACTCTGGGCCCCTGAGCAAGACCCTTAGCCCCTGAATGCTCCCCGGGTGCCACACAATGGCAGCCCACTGCTCCCTAAGGGATGGGTTAAATGCAGAGGATAATTTCTCCATTGTGAGATCAATAAAGTCTAAAAACAAGCATACCCACAGCATGATGGTACCCCCACGCTGGTGAGTTCAGGGTGATGCGGAGTGTTACTTTTTTCCCCACACATGTTAGCGCATAAAAAGTTCAATTGTGGTCTCATCCTACCTTACAGGGCCTATGGTAAACATACAGTGGCTTGTAAAAGTATTCATACCCCTTGATCGTTCCCACATAATGTTACATTACAACCACAAACATAAATATATTTTCTAGGAATTTTATGGGAACGACCAACACAAAGTGGTATAAAATTGTGAAGTGGAAAGAAAATTATACATAATTAAACAAATTTTTTTACAAATAAAAAACTGAAAAGTGTCGTGTGCAAAAGTATTCAACCCCCTTTACTCTGAGTGCAAACCATTGCCTTTAGAAGTTGCCTGATGATTGCTAATGACTAAATAGACTCTACCTGTGTGTAATCTAATCTCAGTACAAATACAACTGCTCTGTGGCAGCCTCAGATGTTTTTTTCTTCTTGATCTCTACCATAAAGACCAGATTTGTGCAGGGCACTAAAAGTAGTTGTTCTGTCAACAGATTCTTCCATTTGAGCTGTGGATTTCTGTAGTTCCATCACAGTTAGCAGTGACTCTTTGGCTGTTTCTCTGATTAAGCCTTCCCTTGCCCTGCTTGTTAGTTTAGATGGTAAGCCATGAATTCATAAGTTCACAGTTGTGCCACACTGACCAACTTTTTTTCTTTGCTTTAATTCTGGTCTCATTTGATCAGAGCACCCTCTTCTACATGTTTGCCATGTTCCCTACAAGACTTGTAGTAAACTTCAAATTGAACTTTTTATGGCCTTCTTTGAACAATGGCTTTCCTCTCATCTCTTTTCCATAAAGGTCAGATTTGTGTTGTGTACATCTAATAATTGTCCTGTCAACAGATTTTCCAACCTGAGCTGTGGATCTCTGCAGCTAGTACAGAAATCCCCTGGGCCTCTTGGATCTTTATCTCATTAATGGTCCTCTTGCCTGGCCTTTCAGTTTAGGTGGGCAGCCATATGTTGGTATCTTTGCATTTGTCTTTCCATTTTTAGGTGACTGATGGACTTTTCCACAACTTCATCCCTGAGCTGTGAACTGAGATTGAACTGAGACTGGAATGATCACAATAAGAACCACTACACACAGATGAATCCTGCTTATGGGCTACAAATGTCATGTTTCTCGTGTCAAGACACTCCTGAACCAGAGAATGGACTGTTGCTCAGTGGTCCAAAATTCTCTTTTTAGATGAAAGTAAAGTTTTGGAAATCAAGCTTCTAGACTGGTGAGGTGCAGAATCCACACTGATTGAAGTCCAGTGTGAATTTTCCAGTCACTAGTCACTGATATTTTGGGGTGCAATGTCATCTGCTGATGCTTGTCCATTGTGTTATTTCTAGTACACAATCAATACATCCATCTACTAAGACATTTTAGAGCCCTCCATGCTTCCTTCTGCTGACAAGCTTTATGAAGATGCTGATTTCATTTTCTGAGACACTGAATTTTGGGTTTGCACTTTAATATGTAAGCCATACTTGTCGAGATTGGAAGAAATGAAGGCTTGAAATATTTCACTGTATGTGTAATGAATCTATGTAATCGTTTCAATGAACTGAGTAACAAAAAATGTAGGAAATAGTTTCATCTGTAAATCCAGCTGTTCAGACTAAAAGGTTTGTTGGAGAACATTAGTGAACTAACAGCATCATGAAAACCAGTGTATGAGTGTGTGTATGGTTGCTTGTCCATGTCTCTGTGTTTCCGTGGAATGAACTGGCTACCTCAGCCTAGATCCTGGGCAGATGAGTGTAAAAGGAGCTAGATACAACTGTGCGCCGCATCTTTGACATATTTACAGTACTGTGCAAACGTTTTAGGCAGGTGTGGAAACAAAGCTGTAAAATAAAGAATTCTTTCAGATATATTAATGATGATTATTCATTTTTATCAATTTACAAAATGCTAAGTGAGCGAAAGCCAAGTGACTCAGCCAAAGTCATTAAGAACTATCTTCAGCGTAAAGAAGAACAAGACTTACTGGAAGTGATGCATGACCCCCACAGAGCCCTGATCTCAACATCATCCAGTGGGTCTGGGATTACATGAAGAGACAGAAGGATGTGAGAAAGCCTCCTTCCACATTAGATCTGTGGTTAGTTCTCCAAGATGTTTGGAGCAACCTACCAGCCGAGTTCCTTCAAAAAATGTGTGCAAGTGTACCTAGAAGAATTGATGTTGTTTTGAAGGCAAAGGGTGGTCACACCAAATATTGATTTGACTGAGATTTCTCTTTTGTTTGATCACTGCATTTTGTTGATTGATGAAAATAAATGATTAAAACTTCCATTTTTAAAAGCATTCTTTTTTTACAGGATTTTTTCACACCTGCTTAAAATGTTTGCACAGTACTGTATGTGTAAAAACAATTAATAACAGTGTACCATTTTAATTTCCAACTTTACTGTGCCCCTTTGTGTTAGTCGATCACCTAAAATCCTAATAAAATAAATTATAGTTTGTGGTTATAATGTGACAAAATGTAAAAGAGTTCAAGGGTATGGTTACTTCTGCAATGTACTGGAATGAATCAAAGCTCGTTTCTCATCAGTCAGTGGGACTTTTTATCATGTTATTTCTATTCTTATTCCTTCAACTGTAGCATTAGCACAGATTGAAAATAATCTCATGCAGCATCTTAACTTCCTCCAGTCTATAATTTGCGAAATGTTGTACATTTGCTTAGCAAACTATAGAATGACAACTTTGAATTTGCTGACGCTGATTTCTGTTTTATTCATCCGTTTAATTTGATTTATCTATTTATGTTGCAGAAAATGATGAAGGATAACAACCTAGTCCGCCACCTGGATGCCTGTGAGACAATGGGCAATGCCACAGCCATCTGCTCGGATAAAACAGGAACCTTAACCATGAACCGTATGACTGTGGTGCAGGCCTACATCGCAGGGCGACACTTTAAAAGAGTGCCTGAGCCAGACCTCATCCCAACCAAGATCCTGGACCTGCTCATCCTAGGCATCGGGGTCAACTGCGCCTACACCACCAAGATTATGGTGAGCTTTATAAATAGCTGTTCATTCAGGAAGCTCTGTGGGTTAAGTATTTAGCACTGTCATTCCAGCTTAGGACTCATCAGATCCCATTCTTCAGGATTCACTTGACAGACCAGAGTGCAAAGCAGACAAGCTGGTTAGGCTGCTTCTATGAGTTTAGAAACCAATGACTAGAATTAGAGATCAGTTCTTTTTCTGGTCAGCAGGTCTCTGCTTGAGTGCTGCACCTTTGAAGTTGACTCATTCTGAGCACAGAAGGATGCTTTTCCTTCCTTTAATTTAATTTGACATTTGTACCACTGCATAGAAGTACATAGTTAGCACACTGAACTTGTACCATTGTTTCATTATACTTTCAATCCCTGAAATACCAGTCTCCTGTTACCTTATTACCCAGCAGCCTTTCTATAAACGAAGTGCACAACCTAAATTCTAAATCAAGACATGAAACTATCAGGTACTTACCAGGTTATAAAATAATTTAAATCTAATGTAAAATGTTATTTTGACCAGATTATAGAACCACATTTAGCAGCAATACCTTAGTCATTTTATGTATGACTTTATCAGTCTATCTTAGTATTGTGGTGGAATTTGTACCCACATTTCTTTTGCCACCATTCAGTTTTGGAGACATTTGTATCTTTACAGCTCTCTTAAGATCCCACAGCAGCATTAAAAGGTCTAGACCTTGACTGGGCCATTACAACAACGTCTTCCTTTTCAGCCAATCTGCCATGGGTTTGTTGCTGTATTTAGGATCATTGCCCTGTTAACGGCCTAGTTTGGGCCAAACTCCAGTTTCTGGACAAATTCCCTCACATTTGACTTTAGAATACTTTGGCTTGCAGAGGAGTTCATGTCGACTTAATGGCTGCAAGGTGCCCTGGTGCTGCATATCAACAACCCTTCACCGCCATGCGTAACAGTTGTGCATTATGGTCAAGCATCTTTACTTTACTCTTGTATGTTCTGACAGTAAAAATATGTTGACATGTGCATAGAAGGTTCTCTCTCTCTGTCGTCTGTCATTGTATGTATGCCTCCTTCTCGCCACAATGACCGCAGAGATTGACCACATGCCAGTTTGCACCTGCCTTTCAAATGTGCTAATTATAGACGTAAAAATGCATTTAATCAGAAATGTATTTGATCTTCCTTGCCATTGGAGCCAATGCAAACATCCGACATGCCTAGGTGAGGGAATCTTCCTTAGTGCAGACAGAGCTAAGATTAAGCAATAATATTATTGGGACATGCTGTGATAACTGTAGACTGAATCAATCTATTTTGTTATATTGTTTTACTAACAGTGCAAATGTGGAATCCATGGGTATGTATCAGGTGGGATATATGTGCAGTCACCACTTTAGTAGAGATGACCCACTATGGAATAAGCGGTAGAAAATGACTGACTGACTGAACATTAAATTGTCTTTAACTGCTAATCATGTGGTGTCGATAAATATGCTTCTTGCTTCCTGCAGCCTCCTGAGAGAGAGGGTGGGCTGCCTCGCCAAGTTGGAAACAAGACCGAATGTGCCTTACTGGGACTCAGCCTAGACCTGAACCGAGATTATCAGAATGTTAGAAATGAAATCCCAGAGGAAAAGCTGTTCAAAGTCTACACATTCAACTCTGTGAGGAAATCTATGAGCACCGTATTAAAGAACTTTGACCGCAGCTACCGAATGTTCAGTAAAGGGGCTGCCGAGATCTTGCTTAAGAAGTAGGTTTACTGCTTCTACCCACAAAGCTCTGCACTCTGTCACATTCATACTCTGATCACACAACTGACATCTGCTTTCAGGTGCTGTAAGATTTTGACAGCCAGTGGAGAGGCCAAGGTCTTCAAACCTAAGGATCGGGAACATCTGGTAAAGAATGTAATTGAGTCAATGGCATCTGAGGGGCTAAGGACAATCTGTCTTGCCTACAGAGACTTCCCTATCACTGACGGAGAGCCTGACTGGGACAATGAGGCCGAGATCCTCACTAGACTTACGTGCATCGCTGTGGTTGGCATTGAGGACCCCGTACGACCTGAGGTTTGTCATCTCCCCTGGGTAAAATCAATGTCAAACTCACAGTGTTTTAAAAGCAGAGAATAAATATGTGTTTTCAAGTCATATTTAAAAACAAGGGACGACAGAGTGACCTGGCTATACCTCTATAAAAAACAGCTGCAAAATTCTAACTAGAAGGTCAGAAAAGCATGGATTACTGATTCCATGTCACGCCTAGAAAAGGGAGGTTTAATCTTAGAGAGACGTCTAAGATGAAAAAAGGAGGATTTTCCCACAGCCTTAATGTGGTTATCAAATCTAAGGGCAGCATCTATACTGACACAGACGTTGATGACCACAGACTTCAAATGAAGGGTCAGAGTGAAGGTGGAACATTTGAGACTGAATAATCACTTTGGTCGACAATGTTATAAATGGTAAGGTAACAATTATGAAATAAATTTAATTTCTGTGGACTGCATGGTGGAGCAGTTTGTATCCCAGCTGTCTTTGTGCATGCGGTGCACTAACCTGTATAACAAATGCATTAATGCATGGATGGATATAATTCCTGCTCTGCCAGCTATCTAAAGTGCTCTTTTGATCTCACCATGTATCACTCTGTGCTTATCTGGTTTTGTTTGTTTCCCATAGGTACCAGAAGCCATCAGGAAGTGCCAACGGGCTGGGATCACAGTCCGCATGGTGACCGGAGACAACATTAATACTGCTCGGGCCATCGCCACCAAATGTGGCATTTTGCAACCCGGAGATGACTTCTTATGTATAGAGGGAAAAGAGTTCAACCAACGGATCCATAACGAATTGGGCGAGGTCAGACAAATGACAACAGAAATGGCTTAAAGCAGAGAAATGTGAAAATTAAGTTCTGCTTTTGCCCATGTATCACTCTACATGGTGAACGGATGAAAATCTAATCGAATATCTTTCTCGCCTTACTCATGTCAGATTGAACAAGAGCGTATCGATAAGATTTGGCCCAAACTGAGAGTCCTTGCCCGATCATCTCCAATGGACAAACATACTTTGGTCAAAGGTTAGTCATGTATAAACCAGACCATAAATTGTGGATGTTGTTGATATTTGCTCCCCAACAGATTTCTTGTACTTTTGTTTCTTTGTCACACGAGTTTAAGATCATCAAAAAAAAATCTATATCAGATAAAAACGTAAAGTCCAAATAGCAGTTTCAAATGTTGATTTCATTTATTAAGGGAAAAACCAACATGGCCCGTGAAAATATAATTGTACCTCCAACCCTGATAAATAGGTGTGTCACCCTTGGCTGCAATAACTACTTCATAGTGTTTACGATAACTTGCAAGGACTTTTTTACATTACTGTGGAGGGATTTTGGACAGTTCACCGAAGCAATAGTTTTAATTTAGCAACTTTGGAGGGTCTGCAGTATGAACCGCAAGCATATCAGTCGGATTTCAGTCCAGACTTTCTTTAGGCCACTTAAAAACCTTAATTCTAAAAATGTGCAGCTTCCACAAAATTATTCTTTTGTCTTGTCAGTCCACAGAAAATTCTCCCATGGACGCAATTCTTTCCCCAATGTCTTTTTAAGTGTTGAATCATGAACACTGGGCTTATCTGATACAAGTGAGGCCTAACGATTTTCAGATGTTGTTCTGGATTCTTTTGTGACCACTTGGTTAATGTTGATCCACTCCTGCAGAAAAGGCTGGAAAACTAGCCACTTTTGGGAATGTTACCCACTGTTCCCTGTTTT
The DNA here is from genome assembly GCF_021462225.1 of Girardinichthys multiradiatus. Lineage (NCBI taxonomy): Eukaryota > Metazoa > Chordata > Actinopteri > Cyprinodontiformes > Goodeidae > Girardinichthys > Girardinichthys multiradiatus. The sequence goes on along the minus strand of NC_061795.1, from coordinate 5,819,118 downwards.
TTCACCATTCAATAATAATCACTCTAACTGTGGTTTTCTGGTGTCCGAAACCTTAGAAATGTCTGTGTAACCCTTCTCGGGCTGATAGATGTCAGTGACTTTGCTTCTCATCTGTTCTTGAATTTCCGTGAATCTGGACATAAGCGGTTGTTTTTTGAGATCTTTTAGCCTACTTAAGGTTCCATATAATTATTTTCCTTGATTCTTCAGGTCATCCAGTATTCAGGCTCCGGGTCTGGCTAGTAAAATTGGGCTCAGCATTCCCAAAAGTGGTTAATTCGCGATTTTTAAAAGCAAAGTGGGAGACAGATCTTTTACTTATCGGGCTGCTTACCAGTGAAACCAGCGCCCAGTTTTTGTCTGTAAGTCAGAAACCGTGTCTACTTCAAAGACTAGGCCTGAAATTTTTCTATGCAATAAAGCTTATAGTTAAGGCAGTGGCGCACGAAGTCAGTCCTCAAAGGCCATTGTCCTGCATGTCAACACATCTGAATAAATTGATGGTTCATTAGCAGGCCTCTGCAGAACTTGACAACAAGCTGAGAAAGTAGTTGGACCATTTCAGTCAGCTGTGTTGGAGCAGAGACACGTGTAAAGGGCGGGAGCTGGACACCCAAGAGTTAGGGTGATGTAGTTTATCCTGAGCTATAATCTGTCAAGCTGTCCAAAAACATTTTGTTAATCACAGTTAATTAATGTTTTTATATGATTGGGAAATTACTTTTTTATATAGGGCAATGCTTATTTGGGTTGCCTTTTTCCCTTAGTAAATAAAATGATGAGGGGCTGCAGTTGGTAGCACTATTGCCTTGCAGCACGAAGGTCCTGGGTTCGACTTCCCGGTCAGGGGTCTTTTTGCATGGAGTTTGCATGTTCACCCTGTGCATGTGTGGGTTCTCTCTGGGTACTCCAGCTTCCTCCCACAGTCCAAACATGACTGTTAGGTTAATTGGTTTCTCTACAATGCCCTAAGGTGTGAATGAGTGTGTGCGTGGTAGTTTGTCCTGTATGTCTCTGTGTTGCCCTGCAGTGGACTGGCGACCTGTCCAGGGTGTACCCTGCCTCTTTCCTGTAGACTATTGGAGATAGGCCCCAGCTCCCCCATGACCCACTATGGAAAAAGTGGTATAGACGATGAATGAATTAATAAATAAAATGATCACTTTAAAACCCCTTTTTTGTATTCACTGAGATTATTTTTGTCCGATAAGTTTTGTTTGATAATCTGAAAGCATTGTGGGGCAAAAAAGCAAAACCAGAAGAAATCTGTAAGGGACAAATATGTGTTCACTGCACTGAAAGGGTTAGTTGTGTTTTAAAGTTAAGGTCTGAGAAGATCTTAGCAGTTATTATTGGTAATAGTTCCCTTAACTTTTGTAGAAATATGTGAAATCACTGTAAACCTGCTGGAAAATTAAATACATCCTCAGAGGTGGTGGAAGCTAACAAACCAGTGAGACTTACATTGTATCTGTCATGATCCACAGCTGTTTGCAACTTGGTTCCCACTTGTGTTTGAATTTAGATCATTTTAGTGTTATTGGCATTAGGGCCTTTCCATATTAGTTTATTCCTTTACGTTTCGTTTCTAAGTGCTTCTATCCGGTTTGGCGCATTTTGGTTTAGACTCTTTTGTTGATATTAGTCCTTAGCCTTTAGTTAGTGTTTTTGTTATTTTTCTTCTGTGGCCATTATTTATCCTTCCCTTAGATCACTGTTTAGATACACTCCCAGCTATTCTGCAATCTGCTGATTGTACTGACCTGGTTTCCGTGTTACTCGTTACTCCTCATAAAGGCTTAAGCTCCTTGGTTTCTTTCTCTCACTGCTGGATTCAACTGTTGCTCCCGCCCAGGTTCCTGTGTGTTTTCCTCGTGTTCTGTAAGTCCTTCAGTTTCTTCATTAAATTCTGCATAATGGGTCTGCCAATGCCTTGTTTGCATTTGGGTCCTCATCAACAAACTGCAAACATGAAAGAAGAATCCAGCCAGAGAGGAGACCTAGCAACAGGGGTCAAAATGATTACTTTCTTGAGTATTTTCAGTTGGAAAAAGTAGGCATTGGTGTGAGGACTTTGTTGACCCACAACTTTTGATTTGATTTGACAAAATTTTATTCTCATTGCATATGTCACAAGTACAAGGCAATGGAATACAGATTGCATTTAACCAAAAGGTCCTAAGCATAAAATAATATATGCAGATATTTACATATTTATTACTGTTACTGTAGATATATACAGATCTTGACTAACAGTTTTGAAAATTTATTGTATATCTTGTAGTGCAAAATGGTGATTAAAGAAATTAATATAATATACCATGATGCCATCAAGACCTGCAGCTTTGTGAGCGTTGATCCTGCTCCGCACAGCTCTGACCTCAGTGGAAGAGAGCAATAAAGGTTGCTGCTCAGGAGTCAGCACTGCCTTGGTTGCAGATGCTTGGCTGTCCTTCTCAAACCGAGAGCAGAAATTGTTCAGGTCATTGAGAAAGGAAATTTCAGAGAAGAGGATTGCTGGTCACTATCCTCTCAGGGTCACTCTTCGCGTGCCGCCTTCTTCTCCACCCTACTTATGGCAGATGTGATATTCTCTTTCCGCCCGTCAATCGTCCTCTTTTTTTTTCTCTTTTTACTTCCACGTCACTCACCTGATGGAAAACACCTTTGTGATTGGCGAGTGGTCGTCTGAGGTTGGGCTGTATAGTGGACCATGGCCTGACTCAAAATAAACATGCAACACAGCAAACCTAAATAAATCCAAACCAAAAACACAGCAAATTAGTAAAACAAAACATACAAGGACCAAAACAGAAAAGGGCATCTTCCCACAAATACCTTATGTTCCCGTTTCCAAGTGCCTCGAGGGGTCAAAGACAAAACCTCTTAGAATGAAATTCCAGTTCTCAAAATCTCCAAGGAAACTCAAGAGGACTCCAGCCAACAAGCTACTCCAGAGTAAGATTAATAATAATAATACTAATACATTTTATTTAAAAGCCACATTTCAGTGCACATAAGTTCACTTTACAAAAATAATAAAGCAAATTAAAATTAAAATAGAAAATCAGGATGAAAACGTTTGTTTGAACAGATGAGTTTCAGGTGGGGTTTGAAAAGAGTCAGAGTGCCAGCGTTCCTGATGTCAAGAGAGACGTCATTCCAGAGGCGAAGGGCAGCTCATCTTAAGACTCTGAATTCCATAGTGGTCAGACGAGCAGGAGGCACAATAAGGTTGATGGAGGAGGCTGATATAAGAGACCAGGAGGGAGTGTTAATGTGATGGATGGCCTTAAATGTATGGAGCAGGGTTTTGAATTCAAGGCGGTAGCCAAGTTTTAACCAGAGAAGTGGGTAAAGGGTCAAGCGGGTTTAGATTTCTGATTCACATCTGGAATATCACACTCTGGCCTCAGTCTGTAAACTACCACGGCATCCTGTCTTCACCCATCATTCTCAATACCTTCCTGTTGCCAACATTTTTGAGGGGGCTCAGGAGAATTCACCTCATGTGCCTGTTCTAGATTTTACTAATGCTTTCAAGCTCCTCCCTCATTTGGGTCCTCATAAACAAACCACAAACATGACAATATCAGTCCTTTTAATTAAGCTAATTTGGCTAATCAGCTGATTGTGAGTCTGGTGAGGTAATTTTGAAACAAAAACAAACCCGGAATGCACAGGGACATACCATCTTTGAACCACTGGCATAAAATCCCAAAATTTGCCCCTGTTCTTGTATATGTTCCCTGACAACTCCACTGCATCCAATATATGAATGTGAGTGAAAGGTGATGTGACATTAAATGATACAAGTAATTTCCCTGGAACCATCTTCAGTTGTCCGACTTTGCTGGCAGGATAACCACCTCTTATTTAAATATGAGGACAACTTCTACAGACAGAGGCATGAATGTGCCACAGGATGTCCAATTTTACACATCATGGCCAATCTCTACATAGAGAAAGTAAAAAGCAGAGAACTTACTCATCATTGGGGGCATGTTACTTTATTTTATTGTATTATTGGTAATTGTTTTTGCACATCTACCATATTCTTCTTTGATTGCATATTTTTTCATAACTGTCTGCACCCTACTTGTGTGTTACTAAGGGCTGCTCTAACAAGATATTAACAAGAATAATATCTCCATTGTGAAATCAATAAAGTCTGTCGTACCTTATGTGTGGATTGTTAAGTGACAACGACCCAAACATTGAATGGGATAGAAGGCAGAGACAATGACTCAGAATCAGAATCCCTTTGTTGTCATTGTACAAAAATGCACAGCAAAATTTTAAAAAAGCAGCTTTCAAAGACAGTGAGAGAAAAATAAAGGTGCAGTTCATAGAAGTATGTAGAAAAAGTTGGATATATGTATATGCACATGCATACACACACACACACACACACACACACATACATATATATATATATATATATATATACAGTACAGACCAAAAGTTTGGACACACCTTCTCATTCAAAGAGTTGTCTTTATTTTCATGACTATAAATATTTTAGCTTCACACTGAAGGCATCAAAACTATTAATTAACACATGTGGAATTATATACTGAACAAAAAAGTGTGAAACAACTGAAAATATGTCTTATATTCTAGGTTCTTCAAAGTAGCCACCTTTTGCTTTGATTACTGCTCCGCACACTCTTGGCATTTTGTTGATGAGCTTCAAGAGGTAGTCACCTGAAATGGTTTTCACTTCACAGGTGTGCCCTGTCAGGTTTAATAAGTGGGATTTCAAGCCTTATAAATGGGGTTGGGACCATCAGTTGTGTTGTGCAGGAGGTGGATACAGTACACAGCTGATAGTCCTACTGAATAGACTGTTAGAATTTGCATTATGGCAAGTAAAAAGCAGCTAAGTAAAGAAAAACCAGTGGCCATCATTACTTTAAGAAATGAAGGTCAGTCAGTCCAAACAATTGGGAAAACTTTGAAAGTGTCCCCAAGTGCAGTCGCCAAAACCATCGAGCGCTACAAAGAAACTGGCTCACATGAGGACCGCCCCAGGAAAGGAAGACCAAGAGTCACCTCTGCTGCGGACGATAAGTTCATCCGAGTCACCAGCCTCAGAAATCGCAGGTTAACAGCAGCTCATATTAGAGAACAGGTCAATGCCACACAGAGTTCTAGCTGCAGACACATCTCTAGAACAACTGTTAAGAGGAGACTGTGTGAATCAGGCCTTCATGGTAAAATAGCTGCTAGGAAACCACTGCTGAGGACAGGCAACAAGCAGAAGAGACATATTTGGGCTAAAGAACACAAGGAATGGACATTAGACCAGTGGAAATCTGTGCTTTGGTCTGACCTCCAGGCTGTGTAAGGGCTATTTGACCAAGAAGGAGAGTGATGGGGTGCTGCGCCAGATGACCTGGCCTCCACAGTCACCGGACCTGAACCCAATCGAGATGGTTTGGGGTGAGCTGGACCGCAGAGTGAAGGCAAAAGGGCCAACAAGTGCTAAGCACCTCTGGGAACTCCTTCAAGACTGTTGGAAAACCATTTCAGGTGACTACCTCTTGAAGCTCATCTACAGAATGCCAAGAGTGTGTGGAGCAGTAATCAAAGCATAAGGTGGCTACTTTGAAGAACCTAGAATATAAGACATATTTTCAGTTGTTTCACACTTCTTTGTTCAGTATATAATTTCACATGTGTTAATTCATAGTTTTGATGCCTTCAGTGTATAAAACGCCTCCCTGAAGGTAAGAGTTACTGATGATGCTATGGGCTCTCCGGAGACTGTGGGTATTGTAGATTCCTTCCGAAGATGGAAGAGGGCAGCCAATTACTCTCTGGGCAGTGTTTATGACCCTCTGGACCTGCTTCCTCTCTGCCACAGTGCAGCTGGGAACCACAGGGAAATGCCGTGGCTCAACACCGACTCCACCAAGCAGTGGTAGAAGATCATCAAGAGCTCACATCTCAGGTTGTTTTTTCTGAGGATCCTCAAGAAGTAGAGTCTCTCCTGTGCCTTCTTCATGACTGAGGTGGAGTTTGTAGGCCAGGTCAGGTCTTCACTGATGTAAATGCCCAGGAACCTGAAGTCTGGCACCATCTGCACCCTGTCCCCTTTTATGATGATGGGCTGAATATCCAGGTTACACCTCCTAAAGTCGATAAGCAATTCCTTTGACTTGGAGGTGTTCAAGATGAGGTTGTTGGTGGTGCAACGGACAGGCAATCACTCCACCTCTATTCTGTAAGCACTCTCATCTCCTCCAAAGATGAGCCCCACCACAGCGGTATCATCTGCGAACTTTATGATGGTTTGTATGGGTGGGTGGGGATACAGTCGTGGGTACAGAGGGTGTAGAGTAGGGGGCTTAGCACACAGCCCTATGGAGAGCCAGTGCTGGTGCTCAGTTCTGAGGACAGGTGGGATCCTATTCTCACTCTCTTGGAGCGGTCTGTCAGAAAGTCCATAATCCAACAGCAGATGTTGTGGGAGAGACTTAGGTCCCTCAGCTTGCTCACCAATCTTTTTAGGATGATAGTATTGAAAGCCAAGCTGAAGTCCAGGAAGAGCAGCCTCGCATAGCTCCCTCGCTGTTACACGTGTGCCTGCGTGGTGTGCAGAGCAGTGGCAATCGCATCCTTTGTAGACCGGTTGGCTTTGTAGGCAAACTGCTGGGGATCAAGTGTAGGTGGCAAGCATGAAGTGATATCTCTCAAAACCAGTTTCTCGAAGCACTATATAATGATGGGGGTTAGTGCCACTAGCTCTTTTGTGACAAAGGGATGATGGTGGAGAACTTTAGGCAGAGTGGGATGGAGCACTGGGTGAAGGACTGATTAAAGATGCTAGTGAAAACCCCAGCTAGCTGGTCCACGCAGTCCCTCAGCAACCTCCCTGTAACACCATCAGGTTCAGCAGCTTTCCGGGGATTCACTGCCCTTAGGGTTCTCCTCACTTCCTGTGCCTGCACAGTGAAGGTCTGGCTGTGGAGGGATGCTAGCTGCGGTGTGGGCTCCACTGGTGACTCAGCCTCAAAACGTGCAAAGAAGTGGTTAAGTTCCTCTCCCAGTGAAGCATCCCCGGAGACTGCGGTAGTGTTGCTGGATCTGAAGTTGGTGATGTGCTCGACCTCTTGCCACACCTGCTGATTGTTTTTGCTGTTGAAATTCTCCTCAGCCCTCTGCTTGTAGTTTGCCTTAGCCTCTCAGAGCAGCTCAAGCTCAGGTGTACATGTCCCTGTTCCCGGACCTGAAAGCACTGTTTCGAGGGCTTCTGGTTGGGAAACACCCGGATGTGTCCGTCCACTGTGGCGGTGTTAACACAGTGCTGGATCCCCCGTGATCCCCCGTGATTCATTAAAATTTAAAGGCCCTGTTAGTAACCTTGATAGCTCTATTAGTGTGATTGCTTTGACTAAAATTTATTACATCTTTTACTTCTGACACATATTCAGAACCAAAGAAGCTGTTTGGATAACAGGTGAAACATCTTCAAGAAAGAAGAAAAGTCCAATTATGGCAGGCAATTTTATTTCTAATAATATTTTGACTTGGCAAAATACCTATTTGAAACATCTTTAATTACATTCTGACTAATATAAATTATGTCATATTTACCGTTAAGTTGTATGGAGGCTCCAATTCAAGATATTTCCAATATATTGCTGAGTATCTGAAATGTCTAGTTCAGATATCAACAATTAAATTATGACTAGTCATACATTAAATTTGAGATATCTTGACTAGTTGACTATTTATAATTCCAGTTAAAGATATCCTAAACGCATTTTTAGATATCTGAAACTAAGATTCGACTAGTGCAAATTAAAGATATCTTGAAGGCAAGACAGGCAAAACTTAGTGAGAGATATACAACTATATTTTTGATGAGTCAAATTTGCTTTTAAGATATATCTAGATATGTTGGATATCTTAAAAATTTTTTTATCCAGACAGCCTTTGTAATTCAGATATCTTAAATTATCGTTCTGACTAGTCAGGATGATATTACTGAGATCTTGAATAATTATTCTGTCCAGTCAAAACATCCCAGATTTCCGTGGAATTTTGGCGACAAGTTTAAAAGACATTTTAACCTTACTTGTGTTTGATCATTAGTGGTCTGCAATGGTCTGCAGTATCAGGGCACTGACGTTGCAGACCACTTGTCGTCACTACCTCCTCTACCACACTATCAGTGTAACTTTTGGTGTAACTTCTTTAAGTTCCGGTATGAAAAAGCAACAGTGCCTGTTTAAATCGCAATATACAGTGGTAACAGAAATACAGGGGTTGGACAATGAAACTGAAACACCTGGTTTTAGACCATAATAATTTATTAGTATGGTGTACGGCCTCCTTTTGCGGCCAATACAGTGTCAATTCGTCTTGGGAATGACATATACAAGTTCTACACAGTGGTCAGAGGGATTTTAAGCCATTCTTCTTGCAGGATAGTGGCCAGGTCACTACGTGATACTGGTAGAGGAAAACGTTTCCTGACTCGCTCCTCCAAAACACCCCAAAGTGGCTCAATAATATTTAGATCTGGTGACTGTGCAGGCCATGGGAGATGTTCAACTTCACTTTCATGTTCATCAAACCAATCTTTCACCAGTCTTGCTGTGTGTATTGGTGCATTGTCATCCTGATACACGGCACCGCCTTCAGGATACAATGTTTGAACCATTGGATGCACATGGTCCTCAAGAAAGGTTCGGTAGTCCTTGGCAGTGATGCGCCCATCTAGCACAAGTATTGGGCCAGGGGAATGCCATGATATTGCAGCCCAAACCATCACTGATCCACCCCCATGCTTCACTCTGGGCATGCAACAGTCTGGGTGGTACGCTTCTTTGGGGCTTCGCCACACCGTAACTCTCCCGGATGTGGGGAAAACAGTAAAGGTGGACTCATCAGAGAGCAATACATGTTTCACATTGTCCACAGACCAAGATTTGCGCTCCTTGCACCATTGAAATTGACGTTTGGCATTGGCATGAGTGACCAAAGGTGTGGCCGTGTATATTGACCCTGTGGAGCTCCCGACGGACAGTTCTGGTGGAAACAGGAGAGTTGAGGTGCACATTTAATTCTGCCGTGATTTGGGCAGCCATGGTTTTATGTTTTTTGGATACAATCCGGGTTAGCACCCGAACATCCCTTTCGGACACCTTCCTCTTGCGTCCACAGTTAATCCTGTTGGATGTGGTCGGTCCTTCTTGGTGGTATGCTGACAGTACCCTGGATACCATGGCTCTTGATACATCACAAAGACTTGCTGTCTTGGTCACAGATGCGCCAGCAAGACGTGCACCAACAATTTGTCCTCTTTTGAACTCTGGTATGTCACCCAAAATGTTGTGTGCATTTCAATATTTTGAGCAAAACTGTGCTCTTACCCTGCTAATTGAACCTTCACACTCTGCTCTTACTGGTGCAATGTGCAATCAATGAAGACTGGCTACCAGGCTGGTCCAATTTAGCCATGAAACCTCCCACACTAAAATGACAGGTGTTTCAGTTTCATTGTCCAACCCCTGTATGTCTCTGGAGAGAGTAAATCCTAAATTCTTCGTAGGTTTCTTAAGAAGTCTTCAAATATACAATGTTCGCATTGTCTACATGTACCACACTGCTGAGTTCTTTCAATATTGTGGCATTTTCTGACAATTTTGTCCTAAACAGCCAGCGCCATGGCAAAAACATTTTTATTTTAAGTTTAAATAAACTGCTGTAGCCAAACAAACTGTTAGTTTCTACCAATCTGTCTTAATTTCCAAGAAGCTCATGGTGAAATTACATCTTTCTAACACAGGTAAGAGAGTTATTACCAATAATAACTTCACAGAAGCTCACTTCAAAAAATCAAAACAAACTATTTAAACCAGTTTAAGTTGCATTTTTATATAGGCCATCATTGTATACATTGCTGTTGAGTAAAGTAGAATGTAATGCTTTAAAACACTTTCATTATTGGTCCTTCACCTATGTGCACTATCTATTTTGTTGTCAGGTATAATTGACAGCACTGTCCTGGAGCAGAGGCAGGTTGTCGCGGTAACCGGAGATGGCACCAATGACGGTCCCGCCCTCAAGAAAGCGGATGTTGGCTTTGCTATGGTATAGCTTTTTACTTGTAAAATCAAATGATACTTTTAACATTTCTGGAGAATAATGTAAAAGAACAAGCATGCTAGGTCTAATATTCGGCTGTATGCTTTAATTCCCAGGGCATCGCAGGGACAGATGTAGCCAAGGAGGCGTCTGACATCATCCTGACAGATGATAATTTCTCTAGCATTGTTAAGGCTGTTATGTGGGGCAGAAATGTGTATGACAGCATTTCCAAGTTCCTGCAGTTCCAACTCACAGTCAACGTTGTCGCTGTCACTGTGGCCATCACCGGAGCCTGCATTACCCAGGTCAGATTTATACAACACGTACATCACATATTATTATTATTATATGTGATTATTATAATTATTAAATTAATCACATGCATTAACATAGTCATAGCAAAGAGAAAGTATTAATAAATTAGGTATATCTACAGTTTTAGAGTTTTACAGGTTTTCTATGACTTTGGGGCAGAGGTGGCCAACTGCAGCCCTTAAGAGTCAGTGTCCTGTATGTTTTAGATGTTTCCCTGGTTCAGCTCAACTGTATCAAATGAGTAGTTATGAGGCCTCTACAGAACTCGATGTCTTCTTAACAAGGAATTCAGTCATGAATTCAACTGTGTTGGAGTAGGGGTACATCTAAAACAACCGAACACCAGCTTTTGAGGACTGGAGTTTGCCACCCCTGATCTAGGGATTTTGGAGTATACTTACTTTTTCCCAAACTTTTGTGTTTGGACTTAATCTTTGTTTGTTTTTTTAAATGACGCTGTATTTTGTACATTTATAGCTCGAATTTTGTTTCAGACCAGATAATTTGTATTTTAAATTTAAAAAACAGAGAAGAGGATTTTCCCAGTATTTGTGTATTGTAGTTATTCTTTTGTGAAAACATTTTTGTTTGCAGTATGAGGTTCTGATTGTAGTACATTAAGAAAATAGCACACTGTTCCCATTAGGAGTAGGAAGGAACTTCACTGCTGAAGACAGGAAACAATACAGCAACAAAAATATTTAATCCCCCAAACAGAAGTCTTAGTTGTGGTTCCACTGGAAAAATGTTCCATAATGTATCTCTCCTTTTCTGTCACTGCATTTGGTTTGATCCTGCAAACACGAGGAGTGATGAGGACGGTCTGAAATGAGTAATATTTCAGTATTTGAGCTAAAAACTTGGTTTTTAAAAAACCTGGTGAGCCTGGTTTTGTACTTTAAAGGACATGATAGGAGAGAGGTAAAGGAGAAGAAATATTGAGACTTTACAAAGCTCATGGTCAGTACACAGCCATCAAAGAGTTTGTTGGTCCCAGTTTTCGGTCGGTTCTTGGGGCCTGGCCGTGGCAGACCCTCTTCCCCACCTGTTTTTCTTTTAAAATGCACGCTACAACAACACACATCAACACCACATTTGAGCGAGCGGAGGTAGGCTTAGGGTCTTTTCACACCCCCGTTTGCTGTTTGCCGTCTGGGGTCGGAGGCCAGGAGAGGGAGCAGGCCCTCTGGTTGGGATATGGGCTGAACCCCAGCCCATATCCCAACCAGAAGGCCTTGGGGGTTGTCTGAAGCTGGGGCTGACTTTTCGGCTCTCTCGGGATCACTTGGGTTTCCTTGGATCTCCTTCCCTGGCTTCGGTGCCCAGTCCATCGGTTGGGGGGGGGGGGGGGGGGGGGGGGGGGCGCTGGGCTCCGGCGAGGGGGTCTTGGCCGGGCAGTGTGCAGTGTTGATTGAGATGTGGCTTCGCTTTGGTGGAGGGGCTGGCCGGCCAGCCTGATTGGTGCGTTGGGTGTACCGTGCGGGAGGGTGGGTGTGTTGTTGGCGAGGTGCCCGGTCCTTGGCGTGCTGTGGTGGCCTTCCTCCAATGCTTCCTTCTGTTGCTCTGTCCCCTGGCTGGGCGGCGGGCTGTGGTTGGCGGTCGGGTGGGTAGGGCGGTGGAGCATATCTTATGCCTGCACTGGGGTGGCTGGTGGGTTGTGCTTTGCTAGAGGGTGTCGTGGAGGGGCTGCAGTGTGTGGGGTGGGGGGCTTGTTTCCTCTTCTTGGATGTGGGGTCACCCTGGCATTTGGATCGGCTGAGCGGCAATGGTAGAGCAGAGCTGGATAATGTTTCTCCCTGTGCGATCGTTGCAGTGGCAGTGATGTGGTGTGTTTGTATGGTTGCGCGGGCATGGTGGAGGACACCAGCCCAGAGTGCTTGCCGCTGGCCAGGGACCTCTTGCCGGGTGAGTTTGTCCAATCTTGGTGGGTGGGTCAAGGGTTCTGTTGTGGGCACGGTGTTTGTTGGCGTCTGCCCTGTTGCGCCTGTGGGCGGGGGCTGGGGCAACGTTGCGCAGGGCCCTTGCCTCACCATTGTGGGATGCTGTGTGGTGGGGGCAGGATGCGGCGGGGGTGCTTGGAGCGGGGCTGTGAGTGGAGCTTTTGCTATGTTGGTGTTGCTTCGTCAGCTTTCGGGGATGAAGCTCACCTGTGGGAATGTGCCCATATGCTGGGGGGGGGGGGATTCATGGTGTTTGGGTTCGGGGGCAAGTGTTCAATATGTGTCCTGGTTGGGTGTGGCTGGCCCAGTGGGAAAATTGGGGTTCCTGCCAGACAGGACACGGTAAAAAAAAAAAAAAAAATTAAACTGGGTCTTAGAACTGCTAATCTTGAGCTAGTCTGTGTCACTCTCGGCTACACAGCATTCCAGCCTCTGGTGAAGAACCTAGCTCAATAAAACCAGCAAGACCTCATCATCTGTGAAAAACAGCAATAATTTTGAAAGCTCCCTGAACTGGATATCCTCTGTCCCTTGGCTGCACCTGATATTCAGTCTACTAATGTTTTTTCTTTTAACAGAATCAACAACAAAGTGCAACTCTGATGGAGTCCAACACAAACAGCGAAAAAGTCTTCCGCAAACCCTTTAGGCACCCACTCAGCACTCAACGAGGAATATTATTATAAACCGTCTCCAAGTCAACAAAAAACATGAAAATGGCTATGGAGCAGAGTTCAATTAGAAATCACCAACTACTCCCAATTTTAAAGATGAAGGACCAAGACCTTGTACTGATATTTGTAAAGCACTAGCCCTGACCCCATAATGTTGCCGTTACCCAGGACAGCTAGGTGACATCTAAGACCTTGAGTAACTCAGGGCCAGTCTCATGCACTTCCTGAACTTGCTGTTAGGTAGTTTTATTTCTACAATCTCTCCAATGAATGGCTAGTCCCCATCCACCTCATCAACCTCTTCTTCCAAGATAAAAGGCATGTCAGTCAGGTTAGTACATTTCTATCAGTGTTGGCAATTCACCTGTTACCCAGAAGGGGGAGCTGGAAGTGTTGCCTTAATCATACCCATGTGTCACTTTTCCACTGGCTCCACTTAACCCGGCTCCACTCCACTCGATCCACTTTGCAAGCGTTTCCATTACTGTTTTTTTCCGAACCGATACCCATTTTTTTGGTCCCTGCTCCTGAGCAGGCACGTTACGGGCCGAGTAGGGACTACATGTGACATGGACTGCTTTTCACTGATTGGCCATGGGGCCAGGAGAAATGAGAATGTTTTCGCTGAGGTAGTGCAGGGAAAAGTAAATAAAACTCAAGACTGACTACAATAACATTAAGGACCCCAATGGCCGAAGCGGGTTAAATTGAAATATAATTTTACTATTTATATAAACTATGCATGAAAAGCTGCAAGAAAAGAGAATTGTCACATCAGCTTTTCCCCAAAACACACAAAAAAGTACCATCATGAAACAGTGTGTTTGGTTTGAAAATGTATTGAAGGTCCTTAAGCGAACCAGCGTGTGCAGGCGGAGGGAGCAGGCAGACACCACCTGCCTGTAATCGATCTAATCTCTCAAAGAACAGTCGGCTTTATCCCATATTTTCCATATTTTTGTTTTGTCTTCTACCACTCAGTACATACATTAAAGAAAAGATCTTTTAAAACAACCTAATGTTGTGGAAGGTTCCTGAATTTTCTTTATTGAAAATGTTTCAGCACTAAGGCTTTTTCATTCACAGCCTGTTTTAGATCAGCCTGTACCTTTTCAACGCTCTTCTGTTTTTCACCAGTTTGAGCCTATGTCTTTTGTGGATTTAAAGGAAATAGCTTTTAATTTGAGTCCTTCTAGTCTCCCACTTGATGTCCTCTCTCCTTGTCTTTTTAAAGAGACTCTTCACGTCATTGGGCCTAGAATTTTACACATTTTAAATACCTCTTTGTCAACTGGCTGTGTACCAGCTGCATTCAGCCAATTATCAAAAAGAGATCTTGATCTTAATGTTCTTTCTAACTACAGGCCAATTTCCAAATTACCCGTTATGTCCAAAATTTTAGAAAAGGCTGTTTTTAATCAACTTCAGAACTTTTTAAATACTGATGGTGTTTGTGAAGAGTTTTAATCTGGTTTTAGATCACGTCATTGCACTGAGACAGCACTTTTAAGAGTTTTTAATGATCTTCTTTTAACAGTTGACTCAGGCTGTTCTGTTGTCTTTGTTCTTTTAGATTTAACAGCTGCCTTTGATATTGTTAATCACAGTATTCTATTATCAAGGCTTGAACACATTGTTGGTCTCAATGGCTCAGTATTATGATGGTTTAAATCTTATCTCTCTGAAAGGTCCTTTTCTGTGTCTTTGGGGTAACCTATTTCTTGTGGAGTACCTCAGGGGTCTGTTTTGGGCCCTATTCTGTTTTCGTTATACCTTCTGCCTGTGGGTTCCATATTTGGAAAGCGAAATATTTATTTCCATTGCTATGGCGATGATGTCTAAATATATTACCCTTTTAATCTGGATATCTCTGATCCACTGCAGACCCTTTTTAACTGTTTTTGAGCTGTCAAAGACTGGTTGACTCAGAATTGTGTGGCCCTGAAGGAAATTAAAACTGAAATTATTGTGTTAGGTAATCGTACTCCTCCTAGTAGGTCACCTGATATCCTTGGCCCTCTTGCTCCACATTGCTCCTCCACTGTCATAAATATCGGAGTGTTTTTAGACAGTTCGTTGAGAAGCAAGTGTCCACAGTTGTCAAGACCTGTTTTTATCAGTTACGTCAAATTGCCAAAGCTAAATCTTGGCTTTCTCACATTATCTCACATTGCTTCTAAAGACCTCAAAACTCTTGACTATGACTTCATTGTGGCTAGATTAGATTACTGCAACTCCTTATACTTTGGACTTGAGAAATCATCTCTCCGTCGTCTACAGGTACTCTGCAAGTACCAGAAGGCGACCACATCACCCCAGTTTTAGCTGTTTTACACTGACTGCCTGTGCCTTTTTTGTGTTGATTTTAAGATTTTTAAGACTTTTACTTACTCTTAAAATTTTAAATGGCTTGACACTCAGTTATTCAACCGTTCTTCTTAACTAATCCAAAAAGACCGCTGAGATCTTCTAGCCAGATACTCATAGTGCAGCCAAATTAAAGCACAGAAGGGATCTGGCTTTTGCTGTGGCAGCTCTGAGTCTCTGAAATAAACTGCCCCTTGACATTTGGAATACTGAGTGTGTTCAGTCTTTTAAATCCCTCCTGAAAACTCATTCTTTTACATCAGTTTTTAACTCAAGTTCAGTTTGAGTTCCATCAGAGCAGTTAGGTTGTGATAATCATATATTTTAACATTTATTTCAATGTTTATTGTATATGCCGTTTTTTTTTTGGTTGTATGTTTGTTATTTGTTTGTATTTACCTTCATGTGAAGCACTTTGGTCAACATAAAGTGTTGTTGTTAAATGTGCTATATAAATAAAATTGATTTTGACATTGACAATGTGCACTGGTGCACAATAGCGTGCACCAGGGGCGCCCAAGTCCAATCTTTTAGTGCTACTCTTCTGCAACTTTTTGATGCATGCATTCTCTAGCACACCTGAATCAAATGGCTAAATTTCATCATCAGCAGTCATTCATCCTACTAACAAGCCATTAAATTGATTCAGGTGTGTTCAAGAAGGAATGCATCTTTTGTTGCAGGAGAATAGCGCTTGAAGACTGAAGCTAGGGCACCCCTGGTGTACTTGTGTCTGAGGTAGAATTTAATTTTAATTGTACATTAAACAGAAGACTAATATTAAACACAGTGACTGTCAGCCATTCCTGTGTGCTCTCAGTCTCTGTGTTTGTGTCTATATGTCAAAATCGAAATAAAAATAAATATATTTCATAGACATTATGTCTAATAATCAGCATATGTTTGTTATCGCTGTAGCAATGTATTTTTTTATTTTCTGTTTTAAATTAATAAACACTGCTCAAAAAATAAAGGGAACACTCAAATAACACATCCTAGAGCTGAATGAATGATATATTCTCATTGAATACTTGTTGAATGTGCTGACAACAAAATCACACAAAAATTATCAATGGAAATCAAATTTATGAACCAATGGAGGCCTGGATTTGGAGTCACACACAAAATTAAAGTGGAAAAACACACTACAAGCTGATCCAAGGCTCAGTATTGTGTGTGGCCTCCACGTGCCTGTAAGACCTCCCTACAACGCCTAGGCATGCTCCTGATGAGACGGCAGATGGTCTCCTGAGGGATCTCCTCCCAGACCTGGACTAAAGCATCCACCAACTCCTGGACAGTCTATGGTGCAACGTGACGTTGGTGGATGGAGCGAGACATGATGTCCCAGATGTGCTCAATCGGATTCAGGTCTGGGGAATGGGCGGGCCACTCCATAGCTTCAATGTCTTCATCTTGCAGGAACTGCTGACACACTCCAGCCACATGAGGTCTAGCATTGTCCTGCATTAGGAGGAACCCAGGGCCAACTGCACCAGCATAGTGTCTCACAAGGGGTCTGAGGATCTCATCTCGGTACCTAATGGCAGTCAGGCTGCCTCTGGCGAGCACATGGAGGGCTGTGTGGCCCTCCAAAGAAATGCCACCCCACACCATTACTGACCCACTGCCAAACCGGTCATGCTGAAGGATGTTGCAGGCAGCAGATCGCTCTCCACGGTGTCTCCAGACTCTGTCACATCTGTCACATGTGCTCAGTGTGAACCTGCTTTCATCTGTGAAGAGCACAGGGCGCCAGTGGCGAATTTGCTAATCCTGGTGTTCTCTGGCAAATGCCAAGCGTCCTGCACGGTGTTGGACTGTGAGCACAACCTCCATGTGTGGACGTCGGGCCCTCATACCATCCTCATGGAGTCGGTTTCTAACCGTTTTGCAGACACATGCACATTTGTGGCCTGCTGGAGGTCATTTTGCAGGGCTCTGGCAGTGCTCCTCCTGTTCCTCCTTGCAGAAAGGCGGAGGTAGCGGTCCTGCTGCTGGGTTGTTGCCCTCCTACGGCCTCCTTCACATCTCCTGGTGTACTGGCCTGTCTCCTGGTAGCGCCTCCAGGCTCTGGACACTACGCTGACAGACACAGCAAACCTTCTTGCCACAGCTGGCATTGATGTGCCATCCTGGATGAGCTGCACTACCTGAGCCACTTGTGTGGGTTGTAGAGTCTGTCTCATGCTACCATGAGTGTGAAAGCACCACCAACATTCAAAAGTGACCAAAACATCAGCCAGAAAGCATAGGTACTGAGAAGTGGCCTGTGGTCCCCACCTGCAGAACCACTCCTTTATTGAGTGTCTTGCTAATCACCAAAGATTTCCCCCTGTTGTCTTTTCTATTTGCACAACAGCATGTGAAATTGACTGTTAATCAGTGTTGCTTCCTAAGTGGACAGTTTGATTTCATAGAAGTTTGATTTACTTGGAGTTATATTGTGTCGTTTAAGTGTTCCCTTTATTCTTTTGAGCAGTGTATTATGCTTTTTTTTTTCAATTTATGTGTTATCACAATGATGCAGTGAAATTATGGTTCCGTTTTCCTTTTGGTTGTTAAAATTTCTGAGTTGCTATGAAAATTACATTTTCTGATGTGTTTTAACTTGGCCTTTTGCCATGCTCAGAACTATATAAAAATAATCAAGATCTCAATGGTTTATCTGTGGGTACATTTTCAGGATTCTCCTCTAAAAGCTGTTCAGATGTTATGGGTCAACCTCATCATGGACACCTTCGCCTCACTGGCACTCGCCACAGAGCCACCAACCGAGGCATTGCTGCTCAGGAACCCATACGGGCGCAACAAGCCACTTATCTCACGCACCATGATGAAAAACATTTTGGGCCACGCTGTCTACCAACTGACATTAATTTTTACGCTGCTCTTTGTCGGTTAGTCAAAACACAGAATATTGGTATGTTTAAATGGAGAGTTATTTAACAAACTAGACATTACATAAAGATCAATTTGTAACTATCAAGAGACAGATCAGCATTTGCTGTTTGTTTTATTTCAGGTTATTCAGAAAAGCAGATAAATAAAACTAATAAACCAGATGCAATTTTTGAAAATCCTTACATCATGTTAATCTTTGTTCCATTCTTTTGTAGGTGAGAAGATGTTTGACATTGACTGTGGGAGGAACGCCCCACTTCACGCCCCACCCTCTGAACACTATACTATTGTTTTCAACACGTTCGTCCTCCTGCAAATCTTTAATGAGTTTAATGCACGCAAGATCCACGGAGAAAGGAACGTCTTTGAGGGTGTTTTCAACAACCCCATCTTCTGCTCCATTATACTGGGAACCCTAATTGTACAGGTAATTCCCCAGTGGCAAGGAATTTGTTCTATTGAGTAACTGACATTGTTGGGTTATTAAACAATGTTCTTGAATGTTTTTCTGTCTCCTCCAGGTCCTAATCGTGCACTTTGGTGGCAAAGCTTTCAGCTGTGTGCCTCTGACCCTAGAACAGTGGCTATGGTGTATCTTTCTGGGCCTTGGTAGTCTCCTGTGGGGGCAGGTAGGATATTATCTTACCTGTTCAATGGGGGGCGGGAGAGGCAAAAACACTGTCCATGCAGTCTTGCACAAAGCAAGTCACCTGGTCACCCTAACTGATCTCAAAACAGTTGTTTTTTTTGTCTTTGACTGGTTTGTAATCTCGTTCCTCTCCAGCTGGTGTCCAGCGTCCCCACCAGCTGGCTGAAGTTCCTGAAAACAGCCGGTCATGGCACACAGCAGGAGGAGATCCCTGAGGAGGAGCTGGAGGAGCTGAAGGACAAAGATGAGATTGACCACGCTGAGATGGAGCTCAGGAGGGGACAAGTACTGTGGTGCCGTAGCCTCAACCGTATCCAGACGCAGGTATAGTTGTGCAACTCAATAAAACTTTTTTTAAAATTGTGATAAAATAAAGTCTGTGTTGCTGTAACTTTGAACTGTTCGTCTATGTTGTAATTATTCAGGAAAACATTGCATTTACATAGCATTACTCATTTTGAATTTACATTTACAGCCACATAATCTTTTTGGCTAAATCATCACACAGGTCAAATATTCTAAACATACACTGTAAAATCTGGGTTGGCCAATTCTACATCTACAAATTTAGCATTTCATTATATTCCAGCAAGATATGTTTTTTTTGTTTTCAAATGATATAATAACTAAAGAATATTTACACCTGTCTGGACTAACTGCAGTAAATCTACTGTACACTAGACAAACAGCTGCCAGATCTGCTGATATTACTGATCAAAAAACTATCTAGAACTTTCTAAGTGCAGTCTGAGCATTTGAGTGTGGTTTCATTCATATGTCTACTCTAGGATTCAAAGACAAGATGCAATTCAATAAAAAGATCATATAGTGCCTTGCAAAAGCATTCATATCCTTGGAACTTCTAACTTCTACACACTTTTGCCTTGTTAGAACCACAAACTCATTTGGATTTTAACTATTAGACCACTGTAAAGTAGTGCATAGTTGTAAAGCAAAAGAAAACGAATATATGTTTTACAAAGAAAAATCTGAAGTGTATCAATACTTAGTAGAACTACATTTTAATGCAAGTACAGGTCTAAGTCTTTACATGTCAAGAGTCTGACATTTCGTCCTAATCTTCTTTGTAAAATAGTTCAGGCTCATTCAGATTGATGGAGGGTTTGTGTGAACGTCAGTTTTCAACTTCTGATTGCATTTAGTCTTTGACTGGGCCATCACATGAATATGCTTTGCATTCTGCTGCATCCATCAGTCCATCAACTCTACCAGCTTCCCTGTCCACGCTGACTTTTCTTAAACCTCTCCTCATGAGTAAACATGCCTCAACGATAGAAGGGGACATCTTAATTTAACAGGGAAAATACTCCAACAGATCCACTGTCATAATTCAATTTGGTGATGGACCAGAGATGCAGGACGAGCAGAGACAGCTGGTGAGATGATCACTCTTTTATTAAGGTGAGCCAACTTACAAGTGCCGGTGCACGCTTAACAGGAGATCAAGGTAACAAAGTTCATGAAAAAGTCCTGGTTTCTGGATCGCAGCACAAACTTCCACGAAGCTAAGCAAGACAGGCTAAATAAGACTAACGACACCGCATGGAACAAAGGACAAAGATGAACTTAAATACAGATGAAGGTGGACATGAAACAATAGGGCAGGTAATCAGGGAAAACAGACACAGGTGTGGATCAGGCGTGCGGGGAGATAGAGGGGCAGGTGAATCTTATTAGGGTGGGACGAGAACATGAGGAGCCAGACAAGACAAACTGTAAACAAACCCAAGGAAACCAGAACACAGATCTGAGAATAAAACTAATAGAACAGAACCTAGAACAACTAAAAAAATAAGGTACCAGAAACAAGGACTGAAGAAATAAGTCACACTAGTAACAGAAAACCCCTGACTAAACGTAAACCAATACCAAACCAAAAACACACATCGTGACATCCAGGCTCATTGGCCATCTGCTTCCATGGACCAGGGTTCGACAAGACGGGACAGATTCAATGAATAAGATTACTTTGTTAAAGAAAAAAAACAAGTAAGCAGCAGCAGCAACTCCATTGTTAATTTCTCCTACAAAACAAATAAATATGTTCCAAGCTTGTTACAGTTCATGGAATTTCATCATAGGGATGTTGAGTTCAGGCTGATGTGCTGTGTTAGTTTTCCAATAAACATAGCCCAAAAAGTTCAGGATTTTTGCTTGCTGCACATCTATAAAGGTAAGATTTGTGGAGCACACAACAACTAGTTGTCCTGTTGACATATTCTCCTACCTGAGCTTTCAAGGGGTATCTTGGCCACATTTTATAAGTTCTTATTTGTACAAAGTTTCAAAATCTGTGTCTCATTTTCTTTCTATTTCAGTTATGCAGAATTTTGTGTTGGTCTATCACATAAAATGCTGATAACACATACTGAGCTTTGTGGTTGCACAGTGACAAAATGTCAAACAAATCACGGGTGTAAATACTTTTGCAAAGCCTTGTGGGTTAGAAATTGTATACCAGAAAATATCTGATGAACTGGGAATGGGAAGCATGGGAGAATATGCATTAAATATAAATTTAAATCGCCTCCCACTCAATGTGTATTTCAATTACTTTTTCAATGATAATTCTATAACAATTATTACATTTAAATACACATAAAATCTCCTATAACAATCAGTGTGTATTTAAAGAACTTCCCATGAGATGAGCCGTTTATAAAATGAAGACTAAGGTGGAAACAATGTTTTACTTTAACATATCCTAAAAGTCTCCCTCTTGTTTCTTAGATTCGTGTTGTAAATGCCTTCAGAGACAGTGTGTCTCCTTACGAAGGTCTGGAGACGCCAGAGTCACGCAGCTCCATCCACAACTTCATGAGTCACCCTGAATTCCGCATTGAGGACTTAGAAACTCAGATCCCCCTGATTGACGAAAATGAGGACGAGGACGATCCACCCACCAAACGGAACTCCATCATACCCCCACCGCTGACGCTGACCGGACTGTCCAACCTACCGCCTCTCCCATCCTCACCCAACCAAAACAACAATGCATTAGAGCGCGTCATTCCGCTGCATAGAGATGGCTCCAGGTCCGGTCTAATCCCTCCTAACTCTGCAGGACTGCCACCCTGTCCTGGAAGCCCCCTGCACAGTCTGGAGACCTCACTCTGAAGCAACCACCATGGGACAATGCACTTCCTGCTCCTGTTCGGGTTCTCCAGAGAGAAAAAGAAAATCCATTTTTAAAACAGACTCTTCAGACTGATTCATGACTTCCAAGGGACAGAAATGTCTCTACAAGTGTTTGTTTGAGCAGGGTTCAATCTGAACAAAACCACAGACTCATTTTTCTTTTCTATTAATAGACATGAACTCTGCATATGTAATTAGAAGTGTGTTTGTGATGTGATTAATATCAATTTAAATTCAGTTTCCTATGTAAATATCATCAATGTAGTCAGAGTTTATTTAAATGGGGGTTTTTTCAAGTTGCAAGCTGTCAAACATAGTTAATCTATTAGTAACAAATTCAGATTATTTTTGTTAACTATTAACTACAAGAAGGAACTACTAAATGAGTCAATCAGCTTTAAGAAATCTGTTGTAATTTTATTTGTTTCATCCAGTAGCAAACAGGTTTTAAGTAAATATCTAATGTTTCCTTTTAATGTTGTATTTTTTATGTCTTAGGTTTAATGTTTATAAAATGGAGAAATGTCATTAAAGTTCAGAAATTGACTGCTGGTCAGCTTTACCTTTAAAAAGTCCCCTCTAAAACCTGCTGGTTTGAAAACAGCCCACTTTGGGTTACTTTGCTAACTCAGTCGTGGGTCAAATATCTAACAATCAATTACAGGGCTGCGTAATGGGTTCATTCTGGGTAGTGGTGTGTCATTCCCAAACAGGCCCGCTCCAAGAGCTGACTCTGAGAAGCAAACAGGAAGAGCCAACTCTGCTCCCCTCTGAGAATTCGCCAAGGGAAGGAATATATTTTGATGGACACAATTTGTGGCCAATAACATACAAAGAGACACTAGGATCACACAGTTATATGAATGAATTAGTGGGGCAGACACTGAAGACAGTGGGTGCAGTGGTACAAGCCAGATACACAGAGCAAGAAAAAATAGGGAGCTGGATTTTTTTAACTTTATTGAATGTGATCTATATTACTAAAATTATTGAGTCACCCCTCAGTTTGAAACTTCTGCAATAAATTCACTCATGTAATTTACGCCCTATTTGATATTCCACAGTCAACTGTTTGCTGTTATTACAAACTAAACCTGAGGGAACAACAGCATTTTAGGCATTAAACAATGGGAGAAATAGCACTGGTTCAACAGATGCTCAGAGCTTAATCGGTAGCTACAGACTATCATGAGACCTTCTGATCAGGTCAATAGAAGGGAATAAAGAGCATCATGGAAGGAGTTCCCTTGGCCAAGCAGCTGCATCCAAGCCTAACATCACCAAGAGCAATGAAAAGTATTGGATGCAGTGGTGTAAAGCAGGATGCTGCTGGACTATTTAGATGTACTTCATTAAACTGAAGTCTTTGAATTTTCTAGAAGCTCTTTTGTTTTAACTGAGTATTTGTCGATTGAACTGCAATGAAACCTATCTAGTCCAACAGCTCATAAAGCAAAAGCCACACATTGATCAGATATCACC
This sequence comes from Girardinichthys multiradiatus, assembly GCF_021462225.1. Classification (NCBI taxonomy): domain Eukaryota; kingdom Metazoa; phylum Chordata; class Actinopteri; order Cyprinodontiformes; family Goodeidae; genus Girardinichthys; species Girardinichthys multiradiatus. The sequence goes on along the minus strand of NC_061795.1, from coordinate 5,795,524 downwards.
TACAGACTACTCTGGAGCCAAATTGACTCAACATGCATACATTAAACAACTTTAACTGTTCTGTGAATATCATCCACAAAGTTTAGGAGTGTTGTTGAGGTAAAATAATTCTATCACTGATATCCTTGTGGCCTCAACCTCACCTCAGTCCGGATGTCGTGGGAAAGAACTGATGAAGAGCAGGAAATTAAGATTAACACAAGTTTAATTCCACGTCCCTAGAGCCAGCCTAAGCATCCGGGGATCGGGCCGTTGAGGTCTCCACCTTCGTCCGCCACCCAATCCTCTTTGCACCGGTCCCTCACGGTTCCCCCTGCAGGTGGTGGGCCCACTGGAGGATGGCCTCGCGTCTCTCGTTCGGGCTTGGCCCGGCCGGGTCCCGCGAGGAGCAACCCGGCCACCAGGCGCTCTCCGACGAGTCCCGACCCCAGGCCTGGCTCCAGGGTGGGACCCCGGCTCCGCCGTACCGGGCGACATCGAGAGGAGCCAGTTGAGGTGGCTCGGGCATCTATACCGGATGCCTCCTGGACGCCTTCCTCGGGAGGTGTTCCAGGCACGTCCCACCGGGAGGAGGCCCAGGGGACGGCCCAGGACACGCTGGAGGGACTATGTCTCTCGGCTGGCCTGGGAACGCCTTGGGCTCCCCCTGGAGGAACTGGAGGAGGTGTCTGGAGAGAGGGACGTCTGGGCGTCTCTGCTGAGTCTGCTGCCCCCGCGACCCGGTCCTGGATAAGCGGAAGACGACGAACGAACGAACGAACAAGTTTAATTTGGAAAATAAGTCCAATGATTTCCAATGCAAAAATGTAATACAACAAAAATAATACAAAGAAAGAAAGATTTACCAAAGGCCTTTGGGAGAGACTCAGAGATCAACAAAGCGAGGCCGTATCACGAGTGGTCTGCCTTACCATAAATGTTAAAATGTTTTATACCTTTACTTCAAAGCTTACTGACTGACCCTCCCCTCCAAGAATTATTTACGAAGTCTGTGTCGGCGCTGTAAATTAGCCAACCCCAATGGGAGTACTTTATTATCTATACCATGCCCAACAGCCGACATTTAGTGCTCACAGCTGCTGGGAATATCCTAACCTGGGATTCACCCTTGCTCCAGCCTGAAGCCTGGATTGCAGTTTTATGACAAAATAAATTGTAAAGGTATAAATTATTTTCATTAAGATAATTTGTCTCGTATTGCTTGGCTACTGCCTTTTTAAAAAAAAAAAAAAAAAAAAAAAAAAAAAACCAAACACATTTGTGGACATTCTTGCTTTGTACAACATTCATTAATCTTTAGCTTATATATCATTACATCAAGAATTGGTGCAAAGTTACAACAGTGATACTCACTAAATGTTGGTTTAGGATACAACCATTGTAATAAATATGTTTCTTAAGTAGGAAATTTTACTCTGAACATTTTTATTGATTGTAGGTTTGTCCAGCATGGGGCATTCCAAACTAGCCAATACTCCTAATCCTGATGAAATGTTAAAATATTGACAACAAAATAATAAAACACTACCAGAATAAATAACTGGGGATCAATCAAGTTCTTCCTGACCAAATCTCAATAAAAACATACATTTAATATCTTTCATAAACATAACATTTATTGCAGGGCTATAAAGTGTTTATATTGTTAGGTCCAGACCATGTAAATGTCAAGAGTGAAAGTAACACCTTCAGCTATCCCATATGCCATAAAGGGTTCAGTTGAAGGATTTAACACATTTTTTGATATGTAAAGAAGACATGGTATAATATAAAGTCTGGCATTTCCCCACAATAGCATCCAGCAGCAGTGTGTTTCAAAAAAAGAAGGAGTTGCTTGAGAGCTGAAATTAGAGAAGACATGGGCTTGAACTCAACCGACTGTGATGATGTCTGTTCTGTCTGTACTCTTCTACATGGTGCAAAAATGCATTAAATAAATTAAACAGAAACACAAAGAAATATCGGACTGAGATGATTATGACTGCAACAGCAAGCAAATAAATGGAACATGACAAGTGCTTTGTCTTCTCGGCGTGTTTGATGTACGCAAGATAGAACCAAGGGATGAGACAGGTAGGTGTCTCAGAAGGACCATCTCCTGTTTGTGGCATCCATAGAGAGAATGGATACTCTGATGGGTGGTGGCTGCTGCTGTCTTCTCTGTGTAAACTCTTCCTACACACTGGACATGTGTGGACATAGATCAGAATTTAGATTACATTAGCTTTAGGCAATTTTCTCACAGGAGTTTTAACAAGTTGTCTCCTTATTTTAGTCCTGCTGCACACGATGCTCAGGTTGTTTTTTGACCTTGGTATACCTCAACAAAATTCCCCACTGCTAATGTTAAATGACTGGTATAGTAGGGCACCTTCAGCATGGGTGAACTAATTCTGCATTTAGCAATGTAGTTGATTTTAATTTGACATTCTTTTAAGCCAATTCTAAAGGTAAAGCTGACAAAAAAATGAGCTTTTTGTTCAGTGCCATTAACCTCCATTCCTCTCCCAAACCTATTAAGAACACATAAAAAAAAACAAAAAAACATACACACTATTGGTCAAACGTTTTAGATACACTTTCTCTCTCAATGGGTCTACTTATTTTCATGACTATTTACATTCTAGACTCTCACCAAAGGCATAAACAGTGAATGAACACACATGGAATTATGTAGTAAACAGAAGGTGTGAAATGACAAAAAATTTTTATATTTTAGATTCTTCAAAACAGCCAACCTTTGCTTTGATGACTGCTTTGCACTCTTGTCATTCTCTCCATGAGCTTCATGAGGTGGTCACCGGAAACGGTTTTCCAAAGAGTCTTCAGAGAACTTACCAGAGGTTCATTGAGAGACATCCAGAGGTTAATATTTCCGTCATGACAGCAAAAGGGGGCTACTTTATGGAAGATAAATCATAAAACATATTTAAAGTTATTTAAAAATTTTTGTTTGCTACATAATTCCATATCTGGTCAGTTACAGTTTCGATGCCTTCAGTGAGAATCCATGTACAATGTAAATAGTCATAAATATAAAGAAAATCATTAAATGAGAAAGTGTGTCTAACACTCCTGACCGGTAGTGTGTGTAAAAGTCTTAAAGCAGTATGGGAAGAAGATTTAAGTTGGATTTTCAATGAAAGCCTGGGAAATTATTATTTCAGATAATGGGCAATATATCAGGGAGGCTAAAGGAAAGTTTATTCAATACAAAATCCTCAATAGGTATTATTTTACTTCATCTAGGCTTTATAAAATGGGCATTAGTAAAGATGACCTGTGTTAGCAATGTCAAGAATTAAAGGGTACCTTGTGACATGCTTTGTGGGAAAGTCCAACAGTTTCTCCAATATGGAACAATGTCTTAACATATATGCCAAGTTGGTTCAAGGTTAAATGACCAAAATCACCAAAACTGTGCTTACTGAGGGACAGAAACGAGGTACCACAATTAGATAAGACATTTTTGAGTGTTAAATACAGGACTTGTGCTTGTCTTATTTTGATGTTATGGAAGGGAACACGGATTCCGACCCTAAAAATGCAGATTTTGAGAAGATGCTGGGAAGAATATGCGGCAGAAAATAGGCTGTAACTGAACAATAGGACAATTTCTGTTCCTGTAGGTCTACAACATCTTAATAGTGTGAACTACAGTTTAAATTGAAGCTTCTTGTGCAGTGGCTAAGCAATAGTTATGTATATTGTCATACATCTTTTTTTCTTGCTCTCAGTAGAAGACACTCGTTTTCTCTCCCTCCCTCCCTGCTGATCCCTGCTTCTGCTTTTGTCTGTGTTTTTCTCAGAGCCTCACTTTGCATATTCTCCATACTTGTAAATTATGGATTTGGTCAGCTGGTCTCTCAACGTAATTGATCAAATTTTTTCGACGGGAAGACAGGATAAAGGAGAACCTCTTGTCCAGACAGGAAGTTCTTCTCTGAATACACAATGGATTATTGGCAGCAGTTGAAGATTGTGTGCCTGACTACGATGTCTGTCGAGGACGTAGAAGATTTGTACATATTTGGACTTTTGAAAACAGGATTTCTGCTTTTGGAGTTGGTGGTTACCTGGCTTATCGAGTGATTCGCAAAACGTGGGCGGCTGTAGATGGAGTCTGTAGAGCCATCAACACTCGTCTGAAACGGTAAGAGAGCAGAATCGCAAGCTGGACACAATTCTTGAATTGCAGCCTGGCAGCGGTTGAACTCAGAGGTTAAAGGATATAATCTTGGAGAAGTTGTACGCTCGAGATCTGCGGAAAGTACCAGAAATTTGGCTATTTGGATTCACAATTAAGACATACCAGTAAAACTCTTAAGGTAGTTGGAAATTCACTACTGCCTGAACCACAACATTTATTGTTTTTCTAAATCTGGCGCCCCAATGTGGCCTTGGCAATTTCTGCTAACTGGCTATCAACAAAATATCTCCTGGATGTTACATAAACACAACGCTCTTCCCCAGCACTTCCCTACCAGCTGTGTGCTGATAGGATTATGCGGCCGATTGATAAAACTTCCACCTCTCTTCTCAAGGACAATGTCGCTTCTATCAGTGCTAATTCTTGCAAACACACTCAGACTTATACATTCGCACCCTCAAGATTCCACCGTACCCTTGATAAATCTTTACTTATGTGTCTGTTGCTTACCCCTGCTGTTATAATTATGAATATATTAAATATTTAATAGTAATATTTTAATATTTATTAAATAATATTTCGTCCTGTTAAGGGTTGTCCTGTGAGTACCAGCCCAGTAAGGCGGTGGTATTAGGACAAAATTGAAAGGGATGAGCCAAACTGACATTATTGAACAGCAAAACTCGGCACACACAAATACAAGAATTTATTAAACAAAAATAAGTCAACTCAAAGTCAAACATATTTCAATCAACAAACTCTTTACTATGCTAAAACAATCCAACTAACTACCAAGCAGAATTAAAGAATAAGGAAGACAAATGGGCTATGTACAATATAAACAAGTTAATTAAAGATGATTGAGAACCATGACCGTAAGAGTGATGCAACATTACCATGCAATGTTTATGTTTGAGAACCAAGGATTATCTTGAAGAATCTGGAAGTGAAGTTAAGTTAGTCTTGGAACCAACTTAGACAATAATTGGTATACCTTTAGACAACCATTCACAATGCAAGATCAGATAAAATATTATTTTAATAAACTTTTTTAATTTTTAAAGAATGATCTGCCAACCTTCTGGATGACCAATTCTCAATGGTGTTTAATTAGCTGCCTTTATTTATTAAATATTTAAAGAAATATCATTAAGGAAATAGTAAAATAATATTTAAGGAAATATTATTTTGAAAAAGAACCAAATCTTTCTGGAGAAATGGGGCTTAATTGAGTTACTTAGTTATCAAGCATAGTAAAACAATATTTAGGGAAATATTTTACTGGATTGAAAACTAACAACCCTTTTGGGTAAATGATCTTTAGCAGCAAGCACATGTTCTTAGCTGTTATCAGTTAAAGCTAACAAGAGAAGCTTATAGCTCATCATCAGAATCAAACACATACCTTTAAAATACCATTAATAAAAGGGTTCAAATGCATAAGCACGGAAAGCGCGTTGTGGTCGATCTTATGTGTTTAAAATCACCCTTTAAATAAAGTTTGTCTTAACTTTATAAAAAAACACAAACACAGAACACAAACTGAGCATGTGGTGAGCAGATAGCCTGCTAGCACTAAGATAGCTGAGTTGTCAACATAAACAAAACCAAACTTCATAAAACAAAAAAAATGTTTAGATTATTTCTTTATTTCATTCTAAATTACTTCTTTTTGCCCAAACCTAATCAGGTGAACCATGCTGAGGAAAAGTTGTCCGGGGCGACGAAGTTTGAAGAAAGCATCCACAGTGAACAAAGGATTAGTGGCAGCTAACCTCCGTAGCTGTGGGATGGGGCGGCTCGCTCTGTCGGCCGGCCAAACTGCACGTTACAGCTGTAACCACGGTGATGCGGTCCCGTTGTCCTTCCTTCAGACCGAGAAACTGCTCCACTCGGTGTTGTAGAGACAGGGTCTCTGCTGGGAACTCTCTAGAACACAGTTCGGCTTCTGTAGACCTCAGAGAGAAAGTCAAGCAATGCTTGTACCTTAATTACCCCCGTTCATGAATGAATATCGGATACACAAACAGCAATTCATTCCTACTTAACTTAGTGCATATGATCGCGGATACAGTTTGAAGAGTTATGTCTGTTTGCCAGCAAAGACACATTAGCACGCTGTGTCCCTCCGTCCAGTTCCGCAGGGGACCAGTGTGGAAGAGACAGAATCTCTGCGAAAGCGCGGTTTTATTACAGTCACATCACGGGAAGTCCGCTGTTACCTTTTTTCCTGGCTGTGCTGGAAGTAGGTTAATGCAATTTATTTTGAAAGTTCCAGAAAAGTTCGTACTGGACTTTCTTGTTGTAACCATGGCTGGGGTCCCAACACTGGTGAGGTGTTTTGTACTACTTCAGACTGTATTCTGCTAAGAATAGAGTCTGAAATATAATTTTTTTTTCCTACAATCTTACTTTACCTAAATGTGTGATTTCATTACTTTTCATAGATTTTCAGATTTCTCAAGAGGATTACCAGCGAAAGCCAAATATTTCTATTATTTGAAAATTTCGACTAAAGCTGTTTTTACACCAATGACCCAGCTTCTTTAGTTTCAGCACAAGACTCTTTCCCTTAAAATCGACTTTTAGATTGCTTAAAAGGATTCATAGATTTTTAGATTTCTTAGAAGGATTGTATTACAACTATTTCATACCATTAAAAGCCAAACATTATTGGTATTTGAACGTTTGGACTATAACTGTTTATACCAGTGATCCAGCTTAGAAGGATACATAGATTTTTAGATTATTAGAAAGATTGGATTAGAACCAGCTCTTACCAGTAAACCCCCAAGGATTAATAATGCCATTTAATTTGTTTTTCTGTTGTTTGATTTTCTGTATCATTGTAATGTTTTTCCTTATGTACAGCGCCTTGAGTGCCTTGTTGCTGAAAAGCGTTATATAAATAAATTTGACTTGACTTGACTATTGTTATTGGTTTTTTTAATATATTTTACTGAAACTTTTTTTGCTTGCAAAAAAAACAACAACACATAAATGAAACAAAATTGGTGAGCACAGCACATACAACCATACAGAAAACGTAATGCTGGTTACATTTAAAAATAAAGCGCAGTCCTTTGCAAAGTAAGTTATCTAAGTTTCGAAGCAGATAGTCCAGAAGGGGCCGCCATATTCTATCATAGATATCCAGTTTGCCCTTGGGAGAACCCTAAATGTCATAGTGTAACAGAAGGGGGCTGACTCTGTAACAAAATTATGGATTTGTCAGTGGTAGAAGAATTTAGCATCATTAGGTGCCCATCAAAAGGCAAAAAAAAAAGGGAAATTAATTTATTTTTGTGGATCGAACCCATGTTGAATTTAGGAGATAACTTTCTATGGGGTTCAAGATTGACTGATCACCTGAGTGAGTGATGATTGTATAAAGTGTCTCGCCTGAAGAAAACCATAGAAATCCTTCTGCAAAATATCATACTTAGTTTGTATTTGTCTGAAGGACATGAAGTCCCCCTTTTCAAATAAATCACAAACACGTTTTACATTTAGGTTAAACTAGCTGTTAAATATGCTAAAACCAAAGCCTGGAGGGAAAACTCTGTTGTTAATAAGTGGCTGTATTACACTTGAGAAATCCCCCCATCCAATGTAGGTTTCAGTATTATGCCAGACTTTCAGTGTTGTAAGCAAAAGGTTGTTATTCCTAACTCCTACCTGTCAGGATCTGCCATTTTGTGTTTTGTGTTTGTTTACTTTTTCAGTTTGGTGTTTCAGTTCCTTTTGGTTTAGTAGTTGTGTTTATTTTTTCCTGCCTGGTGTTTCTTAGTTTTGTGACTGTTCTGTCCGTACTTCAGCCCCTTAGGTCTAGTGGCTTGTCCTCCCCTTGTCTTTAGATCCCCTTTAGTTATTGTTTACTCAGGGGTTTGTTTTCCTTATTAGTTGTTCTCCCCATCCTTATTTCTAGTATAGTTCTGTGTTCCTTATTTTTCAGTCTGGCAATCAGTTATTTTGTTGTTCAGTATTTCTGTTTGCTTACTTAGTTCTTTTCATGTCCTTAGATTTAGTTCCTTCTAGAGTTACTATTTTATGTTAGCTTATGTTTAGGTTTCTTTTCCCTGTATATCCCGGTTAGTTTAGTGTTTGTTTCCCTTAGAGCTGTCTCTAGATTAGTTCCCCTCCTGTCTCTGCGTTTCCCAGCTCTCGATGCCGTAACCTAATTCCCTCAGTTCCATACACCTGATGACCACACCTGTCAGTATTCACCTTGATTACCTCCCTTCTTTTCCCCATTGGTTCACGTTGCACTTCCCTCTGTATATTAATTTACCGGTTCTCCTTGTTACTTGTTGGTTACACCTGTTATTATCCTGTGTCTCCAGCTCCGTATTCCCTTGTTACCCCTTTGTTATTTATTATTAAGAAAGAAGACTACTATCCATGTGGCTTCCAAGCGTTTGTCTGCATTCCGGTCCCAATCAACTAACAACCCTGACACTACCGGGAGTTCTGGTACATCCATCCAGGAGAAAGTAGTGAGAGGGACTCACAGCACCAACTGTCCACATGCGGTTTAGACTGATGTAAAAATGACTGTAACCAATCTGATATTAACCGTGCTTGACATGCCCAATTATTATTAGAAGATGCTGATGCTTCCTTTGCTTCCCCCTTCCACCTGTGTGTCTCAAGAAGTCAGGTGAAGAAACAACTGCAGAGACTGAATAGGAATAAGGCTGCAGGTCCAGATCATGTCAGCCCTAGAGTCCTGAAGGCCTGTGCAGAGCAGCTCTGTGGGATTCTGTAGCACCTCTTCAACCTTAGCCTGGCCCAGAAGAAGGTTCCGGTGTTGTGGAAGACCTCCTGTCTTGTTCCGGTACCAAAGAAAACTCACCCATCAGTCCTCAATGACTATAGACCTGTTGCCCTGACATCTCACATCATGAAGGTCCTAGAGAGACTCATGTTGGCCCACCTGAGTAAGCAAACAGTAAACCATCAGGACCCCCTTCAGTTTGCTTATCGCTGTGGAGTTGGAGTTGAAGATGCCATCATACACCTGCTTCAACAAACCCACTCTCATCTGGACAAAGCCAGTAGCACTGTGAGGATCATGTTCTTTGATTTCTCCAGTGCATTTAATACAATCCAACCTGATTTGCTTTGTCAGAAACTCCAGAAGACTCAGGTGGAGGCCTCAACAATCTCCTGGATCAAAGACTACCTGACAAACAGACCATAGTTTGTGAGACTGAAGGGTTGTGAGTCTAACCAGGTAGTCAGCAGCACAGGAGCACCACAGGGGACTGTACTCTCACCATTCTTTTTCACTCTGTACACCTCAGACTTCCAGTACAAGACAGACTCCTGTCATCTGCAGAAATACTCGGATGATTCTGCAGTCGTGGGGTGGATCAGAGATGGACAAGAAGCTGAGTACAGGAAGGTGGTGGACCGCTTTGTGGCATGGTGTGGAAACAATCATCTCATTTTGAATGTGACTAAAACAAAGGAGATGATTGTAGATTTTAAGAGAAACAGGAATAAGTCAAAAACTATTTCTATCATGGGAGAAGAAGTGGAGGTGGTGGAGGAGTATAAATACCTCGGTGTTCATCTGGACAACAGACTAGAGTGGAGATGCAACTGTGAAGCCATCTACAAGAAGGGACAGAGCAGACTGTACTTCTTGAGGAAGCTTAGGTCCTTTGGTGTTTGCAGCAAGATGCTGCATATCTTCTATAAGTCTGTTGTGGAGAGTGTGATCTCTTCTGCCATCATCTGCTGGGGAAGCAGCATCAGAGCTCAACAAGCTGATAAAAAAGGCTGGCTCTGTTCTGGGGACTCCTCTGGAACCTCTGGAGATCATTGTGGAAAGACGGATTCTTCATAAAATGAAGAACATTATGGAGAACCCTGAGCATCTTCTTCATGAGACTGTCCTACAACAACAGAGTGTCTTCAGTCAGAGGCTTCTTCAGATCTGCTGTAAGACGGAGCGCTACAGGAGATCCTTCCCGCCCACAGCCATCAGCATCTACAACGGCTCTTTGAAGAAACCTTCATAATATGAGCTATAACAACATTTAATTTCCCTTTGGGATTAATAAAGTATTTTTGAATTTGAATTTGAATGTGAATTATAATATAGACAGTTAGGAACAGCTTGAACTCCCATGTCCGTTGGCAATTGTAAAATCTTCATCATAAGGCTAGGCTTCTTTCCATCCATCCATCCATCCATCCATTGTCTTCTGCTTATCTGGGGTCGGGTTGCAGGAGCAGCAGCCTAAGCAGAGAGACCCAGACTCACGTCTCACGTTCCGGGACGTGCCCGGAACATCTCACCAGGGAGGCGTCCAGGAGGCATCCTAACCAGATGCCTGAGCCACCTCAACTGGCTCCTCTCGACGAGGAGAAGCAGCAGCTCTACTCTGAGTCCTTCCCGGATGAGCGAGCTTCTCACCCTATCTCTAAGGGAGAGCCCAGACACCCTGCGGAGGAAACTCATTTCAGCCACTTGTATCCATGATCTCGTTCTTTCTGTCATGACCCAAAGCTCATGACCATAGATAAGGGTAGGAACGTAGAACGACCGGTAAATCGAGAGCTTCGCTTTTTGACTCATCTCTCTCTTTACCACGACAGACCAGTACAGCGATCTATCGCTCTCACACTCCATTTTTCCCTCATTCGTGAACAAGACCCCAAGATACTTGACTTCCTCAAGTTGAGGCAGGACCTGCCCCCCCGACCCGGAGAAGGCTCTCTACCCTTTCCCAGCTCAAGACCATGGCCTCGGACTTGGAGGCACTGTTTCTCATCCCGGCCGCTTCACACTCGGCTGCAAACTGCTCTAGTGAGAGCTGTACATCACAATCTGATGAAGCCAATAGGACCACATCATCTGCAAAAAGCAGAGACCCGATTCTCTGGCCACCAAAACGGATCCCCTCAACAACTTGGCTGTGCCTAGAAATTCTGTCCATAAAGGTTATGAACAGTATCGGTGACAAAGGGCAACCTTGGCGGAGTCCAACCCTCACTGGAAACGAGTCTGACTTACTGACGGACTAAGCTCTGACACTGGTCGTACAGGGACCTAACAACCTGTATCAAAGGGCCTGTAACCCAATACTCCCGGAATACCCCCCACAAGATTCCCAGAGGGACACGGTTGAACAGCTTCTCCAAGTCCACAAAGCACATGTAGACTGGTAGGGCGAACACCCATGAACCCTCCAGGACCCTGCTGAGGGTGTAGAGCTGGTCCAGTGTTCCACGGCCAGTACAAAAACCACACTGCTCTTCCTGAATCCGTGATTCAACTATCCGACAGACCTTCCTCTCCAGAACCCCCGCATAAACATTACCAGGGAGGCTTAAGAGTGTGACTCCCCTATGGTTGGAACACACTCTATGGACCCCCTTTTCTAAAAGGGGGACCACCACCCCGGTGTGCCAATCCAGTGGAACTGCTCCCAATGGCCACGCAATGCTGCAGAGTTGTGTTAACCAACACAACCTTACAACATCCAGAGCCTTAAGGCACTCCGGATGAATCTCAGCCAGCCCCAGGGCCTTACCACCGAGGAGCGTTTTAATCCCTTCGGTGACCTCAGCACCAGAGATTGGAGAGCCCGCCCCAGGGTCCCCAGGCTCCGCTTCCTCAGTGGAAAACGTGCTAGTGGGATTGAGGAGGTCTAAAAGTACTCTGCCCACCAACCCACAACGTCCCGAGTTGAGGTCAGCAGCACGCCCTCCCCATTGTAAACAGTGTTGGTAGTGTACCTCTTCCCTCCCTGAGACGCTGGATGGTGGACCAGAATCGCCTCGAAGCCGTATGGAAGTCGTTTTCTTCTTTCCATGCCATATGAATTTCAAGAAACATTTTTTAATTGTAGAGAATGTAGATCTATTAATTTTAAGAGGTAATATTTGCATAGGATAAAGTATCTTGGGAAGAATATTCATTTTTACTAAACTTATCCTACCCAGCCATGACAGCGGGAGGTCGGACCACCTGTGCAGATCACTCTTGACTGAGGCCAAAATTGTATTATAATTCAATTTGTATAACTCAGAAGTGTTTGCTGATACTCTAACGCCCAGGTACATGAGACCAATTGTTGTCCACTTAAAAGGAAAGTCAACAGGAGGGTCCCATCCCACCCTTTTAGCACCCAGCGACCAGATTGAGCAATAATAGAAATTAGCGTTGGAATAGATAACTCTGGATCAGTAACACATAATAAGACATCATCAGTGAAAAGTGAAATTTTATATTCAACATTTCTCAAGTTAATACCAGAGATCCCAAGGCTGGTTCTTAGAACCTCCGCTAGTGGTTCTAGTGCATGTGCAAATAATAGGGGGGTGAGGGGACAGCCCTGGCGAGTTCCCCTACCCGTGCAGAACATCTCAGAAGTAGAGCCATTTACCAGGACCCTTGCATCAGGAACAGTGTACAATTTAACCCACCTCACAAACTCAGGGGCCAGACCAAACCGGGCTAAAGCATTAAACGAGTATACCCACTCCAACCAATCAAACATCTTCTCTGCATCTAAGGAAATAGCGAGAGTTCTATAGTTTGTGTTCTGTGAATATTGTAAAACATTTAAGAGTTGTCTTACATTAGAGTGAAAGGACCTGTTCTTTATAAATCCGGTCTGATCAGGGTTCACCATAGCCAGGAGCACCTCCTCCTTTCTCCTAGCCAAGATCTTTGGTAAATTCTTGCCATCTACCCCAAGCAAGTTGATTATTGTGTACAATGTACATAAATCAGGGGGTTTATTCAGAGGAATGAAATTCTTGATCATTTAATCATTTTATTAATCAGTCTGGTTTCAAAATCACCCTTCTTGTCCTTTGGAGAAGATACTGTATAGCCTGGGCAAGTCGGGCAAGGAGGTGTCCAAGGCTTATTCCCAGATTGAAATATCCATTGCTTTGCATAGAATAATGCTATTTCTACTTGCTGAGTGAGCAGTTGGTCTAATGCGGATTTAGCTGCATCTAATTTTTTGAGCATAGATGTGGACAGGGACCATTTTAAATTTCCATTCCAATGTATCTATGTCTTGTACAAGTTCCAATTGTTTGGCAAGCGTGTTTTTCTTTTTTGCTACTGTATAAGAAATAACTGAGTCTCTAAGAAACGCCTTCCCCGCTTCGCTTAGGGTCTAGACACCAACATCTGCCATATCATTTTTGGATATATGAGGTTCCCACTGATCTTCCACATATTTTATAAATACAAGATCACCAAGAAGAAGTGGGTTTAAACGCCATTGTCTAGATGATGGATCATAATAGGGTGGTAATAATTCCACAGAGACTGATGAGTGGTCAGAGAAGACACATGGGTTAATTGAGAAGGACTAAGTCCTGTCAAGAACTGCCCTAGAGACAAATAAAAGTCAATCCTAGATAAGGAGTGATGAGGACGTGAAAGAAATATAAAATCCTTCACATGGTTTACAAACTCTCCAGCACCGAATAATCTGAGGTCATTGCATAGCTCAACTGTAGCCTTTGTCATTCTCAAGGGTGGCTGCAGTTTGGGTGGGTTATAATCAATCCCAGTGGCAAATCCACAATTAAAGTCACCACCTATCAGTACATGGGTAGGATATATTGAGGTGACCTCTGCCAGACATTTTGAGTAAAATGCACTGTCGTATGTATTTGGATATACATACATCCTAGAAAAATTTGCTCACCATAGAGAAGCCCAGTGATTACAACAAATCATCCCTCCACATCCTTTATAACTTTGTTCACAGTGAAGGGTGTTTTTTTATGAATTCTTATTGCCCTCGACTTTTGGAGTTACAGGAAGAGTAAACTATTTGTCCCAACCTTTTCAGTTTCAAGTGTTCAACATCAATGAGTTGGGTTTCCTGTAGCAGCGCAACTTGTACCTTATCATTTTTAGGCATGTAAAGTACTTTATGCCTCTTCACATCATGATTAATTCCCTTAACATTGAGAGTCAGTATCTCTGTATTACTCACTTGACCCGCTCACCATGACCCAGTGTGTAGCCCCTCTCCAAAGTGGGCCAGAGGACCCACAGCGAAAAGTAAAATTAGAACCAGCATTGAACCTTGGATGAAAAAACTAGCTGTGCTAGCATTAACACCAGACTCTCATGGCCAGAGAACTACATACATCAAAACAAAATATTGTGCAAACTGTACAACAAACACACATACAGGTATTTTCCACCGTAGAACACCGTGTAGCCAGAAGCTGTTTCCACTCCACAGGAAGAATCAATAATCCCACCCCAGCTTCCCCACTTTTGACGTTAATCTGGCTGCAACCCATCATAAAGAAACAGATTACTCAAATAAACGAATGCCTATTGTTATTGTTTATTTTTTGTCAATGTTAAAAAACTACTAAAATCTGTGATTACAAAAGAAGAACATCAATTAGCCACATATTTGCACTTGGTACTGTTCCTTCAGTACAATAAACAATAGAAAATGTTTATTTTGAGTCGACCCCACATAAATGTTTTTACCAAGTAGCCAAAACATGTTCTAAATTCCTTTTGGTCCTAATATCTGAATGAGCACTGTAAATATCATATAAAGTATTGAATGCCATTAAGGATCTGTTTTATGAGTTTATTCTACAGAAGCTCAGCTCTCTTTGTTATGACTCACTATTTCCAGCCATTGTATTATACATTCAGAATGAAAGCAGTGGTTCAGGGTAGCTGTCTGACTGGCTCTCCTACTGCGAAGTTCTCTCTGTGCACTGGACCTTCCATGCAGCAGTCTACAGGAGAAAATAGATGTTTATCAATACCCCTGTGGGGTGCGGGGGAAACAAGTTAGATGGATTGTAATCCGGAAGTGGATGATTCTGAATTGATTCATATATCAATTCCCTAAATGTTAATTGGTTACTCGAAACTCGAAAGTGCAGCACCAGACAGTTGGTGTCGTGCACATTAAATTCAATTCAATTCAATTCAAAAATACTTTATTAATCCCAAAGGGAAATTAAACGTTGTTATAGCTCATATTATGAAGGTCTCCTCAAAAAGCCGTTGTAGATGCTGATGGCTGTGGGCAGGAAGGATCTCCTGTAGCGGTCTGTCTTACAGCAGATCTGAAGAAGCCTCTGACTGAAGACACTCTGTTGTTGTAGGACAGTCTGATGAAGAGGATGCTCAGGGTTCTCCATAATGTTCTTCATGTTATGAAGAATCCTTCTTTGCACAATGATCTCCAGAGGTTCCAGAGGAGTCCCCAGAACAGAGCCAGCCTTCTTTATCAGCTTGTTGAGCTTTTTCAAGTCCCTGACTCTGATGCTGCTACCCCAGCAGATGATGGCAGAAGAGATCACACTCTCCACAACAGACTTATAGAAGATATGCAGCATCTTGCTGCAAACACCAAAGGACCTAAGCTTCCTCAAGAAGTACAGTCTGCTCTGTCTCTTCTTGTAGATGGCTTCACAGTTTCATCTCCACTCCAGTCTGTTGTCCAGGTGAACACCAAGGTATTTATACTCCTCCACCACCTCCACTTCGTCTCCCACGATGGAAATAGTGTTTGACCTATTGCTGTTTCTCTTAAAATCTTCAATCATCTCCTTTGTTTTAGTCACGTTCAAAATGAGATGATTGTTTTCACACATTTTCTTGTCCATCTCTGATCCACACCACAACTGCAGAATCATCTGAGTATTTCTGCAGATGACAGGAGTCTGTCTTGTACTGGAAGTCTGAGGTGTACAGAGTGAAAATGAATGGTGAGAGTACAGTCCCCTGTGGTGCTCCTGTGCTGCTGACTACCTGGTTAGACTCACAACCCTTCAGTCTCACAAACTGTGGTCTGTTTGTCAGGTAGTCTTTGATCCAGGAGATTGTTGAGGCCTCCACCTGAGTCTTCTGGAGTTGCTGACAAAGCAAATCAGGTTGACTTGAGTTAAATGCACTGGAGAAATCAAAGAACATGATCCTCACAGTGTTGCTGGCTTTGTAAAGATGAGTCTCTCTAGCACCTTCATAATATGGAATGTCAGGGCAACAGGTCTATAGTCATTGAGGACTGATGGGTGAGTTTTATGTGGTACCGGAACAAGACAGGAGGTCTTCCACAACACTGGAACCTTCTCCTGGGCCAAGCTAAGGTTGAAGAGGTGCTGCAGAATCCCACAGAGCTGCTCTGCTCAAGCCTTCAGGACTCTAGGGCTGACACCATGTGGACCTGCAGCCTTATTCCAATTCAGTCTCTCCAGTTGCATCTTCACTTGACTTCTTGAGACACAAAGGTGGAAGGGGGAGGCAACGGGAGCATCAGCATCTTCTGATTTGGTTGAAGGCAAACATGTAGAAGCAGAAGGGTCTAGGGCTGAGGTGGAAGATAAAACATTTGAGGTGTTACTGGACAGCTGTGGGTCCTGTGGGTCAAAGGAAGGTGGAATGTCTGTTTGGCTGTGAGCAGGAGAGGAGGATGCTGAGCTTGTTTCTGAACTGAACCTATTGAAGAATGTGTTCAGTTCATTGGCTCTGTCCAGACCTTCATCGGTCTGATCATCCTTCTGCTTGAAGCCTGTGATCTTCTTCAACCCTGTCCACACATCTCTGATATTATTTTGCTGGAGCTTGCTGGAGGCTTTAATAAGAATTTTAAAGAAGACCTATGAATTTGGTACAGTAGTGTACATCTGCTGTCAGGAAAGTCAAATCAGTTACTATCTGAGCTAATTACAAACTTTCATTCTAATCCTGACAGTTTGGAAGGCTGTACATTTAATCAAAAAGGGTAATATCACCTGTGTACCTATGTCTGAGTGCCTAATGTCTAAACACAAAGAGCTCCATTTATGGTTTTAACAAGCCCCATAATTAGTTACAATGTGCCCCCTGCTGGTCAAAGTCCTAGACTAAATGAATACTGAAAAAGGTACATGATCATGTAGGCCATGATCATAATGATTAACAGAAATCAATGCTTGAAATATATCACTCTGTGGGACTGAATGAGTACCACAAGTCCCATTTTCTAATTGAACTACTGAAATAAATTAAATTTTCAGTGATGTTCTGACTTATTGTGATGCACATGTCAGATTTGTAATTATTCCAAACACTGGTACAGTCAAAGTGATCTGCTCAGCAGATTCCTGCATAAACATGTAGCGGCAGTGGAGAGGATCTACTGCCTTTTAACTGTTAGAAACCTCCAGCAGTGTGTTATCTTTTGCGACTGACTAAGGGCTGAGAGGACAGAAAGAAGACAGAAGTTCTGATCCAGGAGTTCTTTTGTTAAAAAAAAAAAAGAATTCATAGAGTTAGTTGCAGCAACAGCTCCCTCAGTGGCTTCTCCCAGGAAAGCAGCACAATTAAACAGAAGCATTGCAAGGGAAAGAAATAGGAACACAATGTTGATGGCAGCTTTTGTACTTTAAGTTACTTGTTGATTTTAATATGTAAAGCAGTGTTACGCTGGGTTATAGTTCTGGTCATTTTAACATATTTTAAAAGGAATGAAAATTATCATATCTTCTATCAAAAGCTGTGTTGCGATTGTAGTTTTTGATACTTTTATTAAACAAACATGTTTAGCTAAATGTTCAACATGTGATCACTAATGATAGATTGTTCTGAACGCGGAATAATTTAGAAAAACTGCACACAATGCAATAAGAAGATAGTATAATCTTATAGAGAAAATGCACGAGTTCATTTCAAATAGGCTGCAGACTACTTTATTTTTTTTAATAAAATATTTTGTTTTTAATAGTGTTCTGCATAAAATACATGCCTTTAGTTTGAAACAATTGAAACTGCTTTAAAATTAATGAAAAATTGCGAGTGGTGGTATTTTTATAATTGTCTTTCGCTGCAACAAACCACGACCAACATGGTGGCTGCATTGACGACTCATCGTTCCAATGAACAACAACCAGGGCGACATTTACGTGTCCTTATCTATACCCAAGTCGCTATGACATCATTCCCAGCGCCAATCTCGGATTCACAAGACGCAACAAAAGCCTGAGTTAATTATAGCATCTAATATTGTATATTACAATATAATTACTATTATTATGAATAAAAATAATAAACATTTTCCGGTTAATTAGCCATTTGTCACTTTGTGTCTGTTACTTTATTCAAACAGAAAGTTCACCGCTTGTGGGAAATTTCTTCCACCATTCTGCCTGCTTTTGAAGCTATTTATTTGTTTATTTATTTGTAGTTTTCTTGACCGATACAGGCGGGCCTATCATAGCCGTTTAAAGAACGGGCCCGTGACAGTCAAAACGTAGCTGGTCTTGGACTACAAACCCATACGTCCGCTGACTCCTTCGTTACGTACCTTTCAGCCAATGATTGAGGGGGTCTGAGTCACGTGAACAGCGGCGCAGGAGATTTGAATTATTTGCTAGGTGTGTTGTGTGCGTTGAAGTTTGAATGCGGAGCAGAAACTATTGCAGAGAAATTAAAGGTTTGTATGGTTTACTTTAGTAAAAAAGGAACAATATGTCATTTCCGTCAGGCGTCGCCGTGGAATAAATTGATGCTAAAAGCTCTGGATTACAGTCTGCAGCCGTTACTGATGTCTGGAAACGGGCTAACAAGCTAATGTAGAATTAGCTTGGAGTTAGAAAAAATCTTCTTACATCCGTGTAATGACTTGGTGTAGCCTTAGTGTTTAAACTACCTGTTAGTATGATTTGTAATTCATGCCATTTTATTCTAAAGTCAGAGTCTTGTGTAACACTACAGGTCTGAATTGGGTCGGTCTGTTTTCTTCAGAGAGCCGCAAACAGTGAGATGGACTGCGGAGCTAACAGCGGTACGTCAGCCTCTACAATTTGCTCTTGATGCGTTTCGCTTACTGTTTTTTTTTAACCACGCTGTTACTTCTGAACAGATCTGTGCCTTTTGCAAGATGAGAAGTTTGACTTCGATGTGTCCCTGTCACCTGTCAGGTGAGAGCCTCTATGGCAAAACCTCAAATCTTTTATAAGCGAAAGTAACATGTGCACTTTAGCTGATGTATTTCTCAGGTTGAATTTGACGTTGTTATCATAAATTACTATTAGAATGACCAGCAGTTGTCAACAGCTCCTCCGTTTGTTGTACGCTGACCGATAAACTGAGACAATACAGTCAGGCACACATCAATATTGATAAATAAAGAATTAATTAAGGATCTTAATGTATTCAAAGTATTAACAATGGCACAAATCTTTTTTGTATAATAATATATTCTCTCATTGGGTTTCCTTGATGTAGAATTGAGTAATGTGTGTTAAGGACGATTAATGAATTAATCTAAAGTTGACAGATCTTATTGATCGACCAGCAATTAATTGATAAGCCTCCATTTTCTTAAAAATCTGAGTTTTTTCTTGTATCAAGATGGTCTTTCCATAATGTGAAGGGCTCCATTTATACAACATGCTGAATTTAAAAAAAGAAGCACAGTATTATATTTTAACAAATTATTGTGCCAACTCTATTGAATACTGACTGAATAAACCACAAAAATATGGTTTTCTCAAACATTATTAAACTTGTATATATTTATAAAACAAAACAGGAACCTATTAGAGAAAAACAATAAGATGAATAGAATAAAAAATGTGTAAAAATTAAAATCCCCATCATTTAAAGACAATGTAAGCGGACATTATCAGTCAATTATTTGTTTGCATCCCTAATCTGTATCTCTTATTACAGCTCAATAATGGTAGCAGGTTAATTTATTAATGGAAGCAGCTTTGGTTTATGTTTTTATATACTGTATAATCCTAATCGAGGTATTTTGCGACAAAACAGGATAATTTGTTCAAGTTGAATCTCCGGTGTTGATGTCACTTGATGGATGTTATTTAGTATTCACAATTTCTTTTAAAATGCTGTGCATCACAGCGTTTGCCCTATAAGTCACTAATGAGTTAAAGTTCCAGTTGGAAATTTACATGCATTAATCATTCGCTTGAACTGTCATAGCTTTAGGCTTGTGATATTTTATTTCAGCTGTTCTTTCTCCATGATGGAATGATTATACAGGTCCTTCTCAAAATATTAGCATATTGTGATAAAGTTCATTATTTTCCATAATGTCATGATGAAAATTTAACATTCATATATTTTAGATTCATTGCACACTAACTGAAATATTTCAGGTCTTTTATTGTCTTAATACGGATGATTTTGGCATACAGCTCATGAAAACCCAAAATTCCTATCTCACAAAATTAGCATATCATTAAAAGGGTCTCTAAACGAGCTATGAACCTAATCATCTGAATCAACGAGTTAACTCTAAACACCTGCAAAAGATTCCTGAGGCCTTTAAAACTCCCAGCCTGGTTCATCACTCAAAACCCCAATCATGGGTAAGACTGCCGACCTGACTGCTGTCCAGAAGGCCACTATTGACACCCTCAAGCAAGAGGGTAAGACACAGAAAGACATTTCTGAACGAATAGGCTGTTCCCAGAGTGCTGTATCAAGGCACCTCAGTGGGAAGTCTGTGGGAAGGAAAAAGTGTGGCAGAAAACGCTGCACAACGAGAAGAGGTGACCGGACCCTGAGGAAGATTGTGGAGAAGGGCCGATTCCAGACCTTGGGGGACCTGCGGAAGCAGTGGACTGAGTCTGGAGTAGAAACATCCAGAGCCACCGTGTACAGGCGTGTGCAGGAAATGGGCTACAGGTGCCGCATTCCCCAGACCTGGGCTACAGAGAAGCAGCACTGGACTGTTGCTCAGTGGTCCAAAGTACTTTTTTCGAATGAAAGCAAATTCTGCATGTCATTCAGAAATCAAGGTGCCAGAGTCTGGAGGAAGACTGGGGAGAAGGAAATGCCAAAATGCCAGAAGTCCAGTGTCAAGTACCCACAGTCAGTGATGGTCTGGGGTGCCGTGTCAGCTGCTGGTGTTGGTCCACTGTGTTTTATCAAGGGCAGGGTCAATGCAGCTAGCTATCAGGAGATTTTGGAGCACTTCATGCTTCCATCTGCTGAAAAGCTTTATGGAGATGAAGATTTCATTTTTCAGCACGACCTGGCACCTGCTCACAGTGCCAAAACCACTGGTAAATGGTTTACTGACCATGGTATCACTGTGCTCAATTGGCCTGCCAACTCTCCTGACCTGAACCCCATAGAGAATCTGTGGGATATTGTGAAGAGAACGTTGAGAGACTCAAGACCCAACACTCTGGATGAGCTAAAGGCCGCTGTTGAAGCATCCTGGGCCTCCATAAGACCTCAGCAGTGCCACAGGCTGATTGTCTCCATGCCACGCCGCATTGAAGCAGTCATTTCTGCCAAAGGATTCCCGACCAAGTATTGAGTGCATAACTGTACATGATTATTTGAAGGTTGACGTTTTTTGTATTAAAAACATTTTTCTTTTATTGGTCGGATGAAATATGCTAATTTTGTGAGATAGGAATTTTGGGTTTTCATGAGCTGTATGCCACAATCATCCGTATTAAGACAATAAAAGACCTGCAATATTTCAGTTAGTGTGCAATGAATCTAAAATATATGAATGTAAAATTTTCATCATGACATTATGGAAAATAATTAACTTTATCACAATATGCTAATTTTTTGAGAAGGACCTGTACAGCATATAACCCCATTGACATTTAAGGAAAGTTGCATTTACAGGTTTGAAATGTGGATTTTTTTTCTCATCCAAACAAAGCACACAGGCTTAAATATGTACTTATACCCCTGCTGATATTTGGATGAAATTCCCTTAAACCCCCTTCAGATTATACTATTGAGTTCTTGTAAAGAACACGTGTTCTTAAAGGCATAAGGCATAATGCTGTCGATAAGCTAAAAGCTGAAAACATGGAATTTTGGGGGTGGAAGATGAGCCAGACCCCTTATTCCTCTGATCCGCCTTAGATGGGTAATCAAAGATGCAAAACAACCACGAGATATGATGATGAGTTGGGATTGCAGAACGTGTGTGGTATAAAACGATACAAAGCAAAGTCAGTGGAGGCCGCAGCATGGCTCCATAGATACAAAGAGAGCAGAGACACTGGATAATCTTCTAGTGTCCATCAAATCTGAGAAATACAGTTGGAGCCAACTTTATTCATACCCCTGGCATGTATTTTTTTAAATACTTTTTTCTGTTGAAATACCAAATTGTGTCTTAAGTTTCCATCTTCTAGCTGTTGGTCTGAGCTGAGATTAATTTTAAAGGTAGTCTTTCATCATCACCAGTACCAATGGCAGCAAACTGTCCCACAGCATGATGGTGCTACCGCCATGCTTGACAGTTGATGCAGTGTTCTTAGGTTTAAAAGCCTCACCGGGACTCAGTTGTTCTGAGTAGTAGGGATTACAATGAGTGCTGTCAAACAACTGGTTTTTATGCTGGCAAAGAGAAACTATAAACTGTATTTAATCATGATCATTAAACAGTAGTTAATAGGCGTAGAGCCGTCTGCAATATTTATTAAAAGATTTAGCTAAATGCGTGTATATATTCAGTTCTGCATGTTAAATTTGGTTTGGATTAGAGAAGATCTACAATCAAATCTTGTTTTTTAAAAATGACTGAATTTGAATGTTGCATAATAATTCTACTAATAAGCATAGATTGTAAATGTATGTGTCCTTCTAATGTTAACTGCATGTCCAGCTTTGGCTTTTTTTTAATTTCATCTTACATGCATTCTTGGAGTCAAACATAATTTTTGAAAACCTTCAAGCTCTTTGGTCAGTTTCAACCTGAGTAAAACACGTAGGTGGTTTTGGTCTTTGGCATTTATAAAGGTTGAAGTCTCTCTGTATATTTCATCATTAACTTTAAAACTACATTTTGTTCTTCATCATGATTGTTCTGAGCTTCCTGCCTCGATCACCGCTGTGTTTTTGGTTGTAATGTATGTGTCGTCTGCAGCTCCAAAGGTGAAGAAGATGATGACGACGAGGTGTTTGAGGGTCTTGTCAGCCATAAAGAGCAGTGTGTTTCCATGAACGTATCATCTCAGCTCGAGGAAGGTGGCAGTGATGTGCGGGCCAACTGGACCCCACTAACTGGTGATCAGCTGGAAGCTGTGTGTAAAGAAGCCCACAGAATCGCCAGCCAGCTGCAGTGTGGAGAGCCACACGTTGAGGACACCAATGCTACACATGCAACCTCTGATGTGAACATTAAGAAAGCGCAAGAGGAATTCATCCAGGACACTGAAGTTAAATTAGGAATGCTGGGTCACTCTGCCCGTGCTCTCAGCCCCGTTAAACGTCAGACCTTCTGTGTGCAGGACAGTCCCATGAAGCAGCTGCCACCTGCCATCCAGCGGCACCTGATGGCAGGAAGCGGCTCTAGCAGAGCATCATCCCGCAGCGTCTCATCTAGCCACCCTGCTACCAGACTCAGCACTTCCAGCCCAATGGTTGGTACCAGGCCTCAGTCCAGAACATCGCTGCGAGGAAAAGCTCCGCTAGGTGTTGCTGTAGTGCTACCGAGTAAACCAGTGGCTCCAACTGCTTCCCGTTCAACCAGCAAGAGCGGACTGGAGAAAACCAGACTTCAGCCACCAAGAAGAGTGAATGTTTTATTTTTTTGTTTGTTCATTTTTTGTTTTTAAGTCTTCCAGTAATTTAGGAGTAAAAAAACAACTGTTGTTGACAAGTCAGATATTTTTCTTTTAGACTGCAGGAGGTTTGAGGTGGAGCCCATCCTCTCGTTCTATTACCAGGGCTCAGTCATCAGAAGATTTACTCTCAGATTCGGTGAGCGTGGCCTCTGACACCAGCGACTGCTCCTTCAACTCCAGCCTACTGGGTAAACGCACACTGGCCCCGCCCTCCAAGGTAAACGCATATGTAACCTGCTCATTTCCATCTTCTCCTTCTGTGTCCCCTGCAGCCTACACCGTCTGGTGACCTTCTCAAATTAATAATACCGGTTGCAACAAGAGGACTATTTTAGAGCAAATTTGTCAAGGCATTGGGAAGGCTATCAGTCACACTTTACTGACGTGTAAAAAAAAAAAATCTAGCCCTGCTCCAACACACTTGAATCAAACAGCTGATTCCCCTCTTTAGTCTTTCAGTTCTGCAAAGGCCTGCTATCGAGCCATTCATTTGATTGAGGTGTTCCAGATGGTAGTTCTCCAGGGGTCTCATGTACGAAGCTTGCGTACGCACAAAAACCTTGCGCTGCAATGTTTTACGCACATACCAAAATTGAACTTTGAGTGAAAATGTGAGACAGACACACGAACGTTTTCAATCGACAATAATAAACTACAGAAAACTAAAACTCACCTAAATACACTGAAATATGAATCCATTCAGTTTTATTTCATTCCCGGAGCGTCAAATCCGACGTTTTTTCAGGAGTTTGAGCTTTTATGGTTTAAACCTGAGCGATGAAACTGAAACACATTTAGCCTCATACAATGATGTAACACACCTCAGAAAATGATGGAAACAACCTTAATCAGATGTAAACTTTAGATGTTCCTCTGTTTTTGTTACCTGTAGATGTATGCCCATCGGTCTGTGAGCTGTGCAGCATAAAATGATTTATATGTAAATCATTTAAGGGGAACTTTCATTCTCACTGAAAAAGGAAGCGGTGTCGGATCAGTAGATTAATTCCAAACAAGTCAGGTTTGATGATTCCTAAGGTGGACAAGCTGGAGACAACCACATATGTCCATAAACAGCTGCGTAAATCTGCGTGTAATGATGATTTTTATAGCACATTTCAGTAGCAAGACAATTCAATGTTCTCTACATGAAAAGAGAGATATAATAGGAAAAGTACATTACAGTGGCATAAAGGTAATTAAACAATTAACAAACACAAATAATTAAGGAGAATAAAAACTAATAATTATAATAAGATAATAAAAAAGATGAAACATGAAACATTTATGATAAAATGATTGATAAGAAAATGAAAACTTAACTAATAAAGTTTGGATGGCCCAGTCAAAGGCCACTCTGAACAAATAAGTTTTTTATCTTGATTTAAAGCAACTTTGCTCTTTTCCAGTTTTCTGGGAGTTTATTCCAGATTAGTGGAGCATGAGAACTAAAAGCTGCTTCTCCATGTTTGGTTCTGGTTCTGATTCTGCAGAGTAGATTTGAGCGAGAAGAACTGAGAGGTCTGGGTGGTTGATCCACTGACAACAAGTCTGTAATGTATTTTGGTGCTAAGCTATTCAGTGATTTATAGACTAACAGAAGTATTTTAAAGTCTATTCTCTGAGCTACAGGGAACCAGTGTAAGGACTTTAGAACCGGGGTGATGTGCTCCACCTTCTTAGTTCTAGTGAGGACGCAGCGTTCTGGATCAACTGCAGCTGTCTGATCGACTTTTTAAGCAGACCTGTGAAGACACCGTTGCAGTAATCAATTCTACTAAAGATGAACGCATGAATTAGTTGGGGGACATCACCAATGGAAGAAGTTAGAGGAAGCATTTAGGTTTTTCTCCAGAAATCGTACTGATCTGCTGGCACATGATGATGCATGGCTTATTAGCCGGTTTTGATCACCCAGGACAATTAATTGAGAGCTCTGCAGAACTGGCCCCAGTGTAAGAGGAAACTAGGAACCGTGTATCCCTGGTGCCAGTAAGAGTTCTCACTATAAACAGAACATGTCAAATTCACATCATTACAGTGATTTGGTATACATTACAAAGACCTGGATGGAGCTCAGTGCAGCAGCCAAACAGCGCTGTTTGTAATAGAGGCAGACATTGTAGAACAAAACTGATACGGGCCGACAAACTTTTCATTTTCTCCCAGTTTTGTCAAGGAGTCAATGATCTCGCTCAAGAAGTTGTTCGTTTGCTAAAATTCACTACAAACATCCCTCATGGTGTGCAGACACAGTCTCTGTTAGTGTTTTTCAACCACAAGGAACCGATTTGGTTCTTTGACCGTCACAGCACTGTTGTCATTTGGACACATGGTGGGCGGCTTCTGGTTATGTATGCAGTCCAAGCTGCGCAGAACTCACCGCAATTTGGGATGTAAGGCTACGTGTGCATTGACATGTGTAGGCATGGTTTCGTACATCTGACATTTTTTTGTTCGCCTCGAGATTCAGAATTTCTCCCTACTGCAAAGTTTTAGTAAAAAAGCTGCGCACTCACATGAGACCCCTAAACTGGACTTGGGCACCCCCCTAATATAAATACTATTTTCAAGGCTGTTATATCTTCTTTTATCTATAATATTCTTATAATCAGCCTCTTTTCAGCTGTTATTGATGTAAAGATTGGCAAAACATTTTCATTTATGTATTACTTTTACTGCATCTGTTTTGCAAGACTGGTTTTAAAACACACATGGACTATTTTGAGTCTTTAAGCGAGCCACAAAACTGAACAGGAACTCCTAAATCACAAGGTAGCTAACGCATTTAACAACTTGACTGATGTTTACATGGATGGAGCCTAGCGTCATTAAAAACCCTTTCTAAGGTTTTTTAATTTGTAAATCTTTACTTCTCTCCTAATGAAAACAGAAATTTTGGTACAAAAGTTCATCTAATGTTTTTTCTTTATTTTCTGTCTTAGCCATCTTAGCACAGCCTCTTTTGTTCCCCATTCAACAGAGTACTGGACTGAGAAAGCTCTCAGGTGTTAAAGCTTCACCTCTTCAGAGCGGGAGGGGCACAGACATGAAGAACACCTCTTCATCCTCATCCTCACTGTCCAGCTTTAATTCTAGCCTGTCCCTGTCCCCAGCTAAAGGTAAGTTAAACACTAAACTGGACCTCCGCTCAGATGGACCAAGAAATTATTTTGTGACAGGAATCGGGTGGATTTATGCTGCACTGTCCCTGATTGATGACCAGACAATCAAAAACTAAAAGATCTGGGCCCGTATTCACAAAGAATCCTAAGACCAAAAGTATCTCCTTGTGACGTCATGAAAAATCTTAGAATTTAGAAGATTTTTCTTAGAATTTTCCTTCGCTAAGATTAAAGTTATTTGCAAAGCCTTAAGAGAACTCCTAACATGAGGAAATGTTAAGAGTAGTGAGGAAGACTTTTAGTGAGCCTAAGAGTGTCTTGAGCAGAGAAGATCAACTTCATCATTCCCCTACGGCGACAGATTAAATGTATAATAGTATTATATTAGGAATACAAATACATTATATTAGGATGGATAAATAACAGAAACATTAAGTACCATGAATAAAAGCAAACAAAATTACAAACAATATACAGAATATTTAAATACTTGGACTATAAAATGCTTTCAAAAAATAAATTTGTTAAAATATTGGAAAATCTAAAAACAATTATATACACTGCTCAAAAAATAAAGGGAACACTGAAATAACACATCCTAGATCTGAATGAAAGAAATATTCTCATTGAATACTTTGTTCTGTACAAAGTTGAATGTGCTGACAACAAAATCCCACAAAAATCATCCATGAAAATCAAATTTATTAACCAATGGAGGCCTGGATTTGGAGTCACACACAAAATTAAAGTGGAAAAACACACTACAGGCTGATCCAACTTTGATGTAATGTCCTTAAAACAAGTCAAAATGAGGCTCAGTATTGTGTGTGACCTCCACGTGTCTGTATGACCTCCCTACAACGCCTGGGCATGCTCCTGATGAGACGGTGGATGGTCTCCTGAGGGATCTCCTCCCAGACCTGGACTAAAGCATCCACCAACTCCTGGACAGTCTGTGGTGCAACGTGACGTTGGTGGATGGAGCGAGACATGATGTCCCAGATGTGCTGAATCAGATTCAGGTCTGGGGAACGGGCGGTCCAGTCCATAGCTTCAATGTCTTCATCTTGCAGGAACTGCTGACACACTCCAGCCACATGAGGTCTAGCATTGTCCTGCATTAGGAGGAACCCAGGGCCAACCGCACCAGCATATGGTCTCACAAGGGGTCTGAGGATCTCATCTTGGTACCTAATGGCAGTCAGGCTACATCTGGCGAGCACATGGAGGCTCATGCGGCCCTCCAAAGAAATGCTACCCCACACCATTACTGACCCACTGCCAAACCGGTCATGCTGAAGGATGTTGCAGGCAGCAGATCGCTCTCCATGGTGTCTCCAGACTCTGTCACGTCTGTCACATGTGCTCAGTGAGAACCTGCTTTCATCTGTGAAGACCACAGGGCGCCAGTGGCGACTTTGCCAATCCTGGTGTTCTCTGGCAAATGCCAAGCGTCCTGCACAGTGTTGGACTGTGAGCACAACCCCCATTTGTGGACGTCGGGCCCTCATACCATCCTCATGGAGTCGGTTTCTAACCGTTTGTGCAGACACATGCACATTTGTGGCCATCGCATTGATGTGCCATCCTGGATGAGCTGCACTACATGAGCCACTTGTGTGGGTTGTAAATGGACTGAACTTATATAGCACTTTTCCAGTCATACAGACCGCTCAAAGCGCTTTACACTAGAGCCACATTCACCCAATCGCACTCACTAACGCTCACACATTCATAACACCGATATGCAGATCGGTACGCAACTTGAGGTTAAGTGCCTTGCCCAGGGGCACATTGACATATGGCAGGAGGAAGCTGGAATCGAACCCACAACCTTCTGATTGCAAGACGACTACTCTTCGCCACAGTTGCCTCAGTTGTAGAGTCCGTCTCATGCTACCACGAGTGTGAAAGCATCACCAACATTCAAAAGGGACCAAAACATCAGCCGGAAAGCATCGGTACTGAGAAGTGGTCTGTGGTCCCCACCTGCAGAACCACTCCTTTATTGAGTGTTTCTTGCTAATCACCAAAAATGATGTCAAATTCAAAAAAGGGAAATGAAATGTTGTAGCTCACATTATGCAAGTTTCTTCAAAGTGTCGTAGATGCTGCTGGCTGTAGGCAGGAAGGATCTCCTGTAGCAGTCTGTCTGTCAGCAGATTTGAAGAAATGTCTGTCAGCAGTCTAAGCCTAAATGGTCCTCTACAACACTCCCCGTCTGTGGAGAAGTTCGGTGGTGTGCTGCTATCTTCTGTTTAGCTTCTGATCGCAGCAGGACCCTGCACTGCTTGCATTCCAGGCTGGTGCTGAAAGCAGAGGGAAAGATGCATTGATCTGCTCGGGAATGCCTGTTTGTTCACCAATATCTACACTCCTCTCTTCTCCACCACCAGCAGGCTATGCTCCTCTGTTGAATTCAGTTTTCTCCATCTTTTTTTCTTTGTTTTGTTTTGGTCTTTTTACCAAACTAAACCTCATTACACAAGAAGGAAATCACAGTAAAATGCTGACTTTTAATATTAATATGAAATTAATTTGAAATAGATGCAGTATGAAAACGACCAGCAGGGCGAGTTAGCATAATAACATGCAAATCAAAATAATGATGAGCATGTAAATAAGCTACATTCAAACATTTTGATGCTGTATTCAATTTTGTCATCATGATTTACACATTTCTGAATCCAGTCTAAATTCTATCATCAGTTAATTTCTCTCTATTGATTACTAGGAGCACATTTGTTTGCTTTTGGTTTCTTTCAACGACCAATCACAGCTCTTAGAAGACATCACACCTAGTAATGGGGTCAACCACATCTCCTCACTAAGATAGGAATCTCTGTCCTCTTCTCGCTCAGAGTTGTTCTCAGCAGAGAGCTGAATCACTCTGAAGCTACGAGTCCTTGGCAGGAATTTTTAGGCTAAGTTAGGAGCTCTCTGAGAGACTAGGAGGATAGTTGTGAATACAGGCCCTAGTCTGTAATTTTTATTGGTAATGGTTCAGTTTGCTTTAGTTGAAAGATCTGTCACCATGACCACTTACTCCTGTCACCATATTGGAAGAGTATGTCAGTCATGACCCTGCTGCACTAGTGACTTTAGGTCTGACCTCCACACAGAAAACGCCCCACAATGAAGCCATCCGGCCCAGAGTGGGTTACTGCATGTGTTTTAAGCACACACTATCATACAAAGGCCCCTAAAAGGGAATAGTTATTCTTTCAAACTAGTTTGTTTTACATTTTTAGAGAGAACACACATAATACAAAAAAAACCAATATTTTTCCTGTTCCTTCAAAGTCTGTGACATGCGGTCTTTCTGAAAGGTTGGTTTTTTGCGTATTTCCTAACACTACACACTGTTTTATCAGTTTGAAGAGTCCAGTTCTGTCCGTCATGGAATATCCAGGATTAGGAAATGCTGAAACACTTTCTGCCCTTATATAAATAATGATGAGAGCTACTGGAAAGAAACAACCTTACAAACACAACTGGCAGAAAATTTAAACTTTTTCTTCTGAAATCAAAATTTGGATGAAGATGTGATTCATTTTGTAGAAATTTCATTTTCTTGTAGGAACAATAAAATGTCTTATAATGGGATGCACTTCTACATTTTGAGTTTTGCAGAGAAAAAAATAAAAAGAATTAGTTTTGTTAAAGTGAGATGCTGTAATTCTTTTTAACTAGGTTCTATCTCCAGATGCCTTATGGAACTTGGTATATTTTTAGATGATGCAGAACTTTGTTGTTTGCTCCTGTTTCTATTTATTTTAATTTACAATAAGCATGTTTTAAGATGTGTAAAAGTTCAGTTTCTCCACAGAGTAGAAGAAAAAAAAATGGTTTTTATTACAGTTCTGGAAGAGAAATTGGTGTCAGCAGAAATCATCCACATCGCTGCATTTCTCTCATCAACATACCAGATTTTTTCTATTAAAACATTTGATTGTATCAAGCCGTGGATATATTCTGTGCCCGCTCAGGTAAACTGAACCCATCCGTAAACCGAAGTCTGAGCAGCTCCACTGGCCCCGCCCCCAGCAGCATCAGCGGAGAGCCGGGTCTGAGCAGGCTGTGTCGTTCCACTATCTGCACCTCTGCAGAGCCGGTTTCCTCCAGAACGGGTTCTCACTCACAGCCCACCCAAGCCAAAAAGCTGCTTGAAGGAGAGCGTGCCAAAGCGACCAGATCCACGCCCATGAAGAGAGCAGAGCCCACATCCATCCAACCCACTCCCCCAAAGAGAAAGGTAGAGAGAACCGTGTCTCTCAACGTAACCAGCTCAGGTCGGCTGCAGAGCGGTGTGAAGGCCAAAGCTAAACCCGCGGCCCTGGTTCATCCTACCCCCTACACGGCTGACAAAGGAGTCCATCATGCAGATGGTGAGAACGCAGAGCTTTTAGATGTTATGACATCTGATTTTACATCTAAACACTTCTGCACAGTTTATTCCTAAAACGTTCTGTTCGTATGCTAATGTGGCAGATTGTGTAAATGCTGAGGCTCTGCATGTGAGGTGATCTTCAAAGTGGATCATGTTGTCTGCTTTGATTTCAAACTAAACTAAGTTGTCAAAGTTTGTTCATCTGGATTTTCATCCTCAGGATTATCCAAGGCAACAAAGCCAAAAAGGCTCTCAGTCAGCAGCACAGACAGGTACAGTGGATCCACATGTTTCAATCATTCTTATGACTGTTTTTACATGTTCATACCTGGTATGTAAAGAAAAAACATCTCCTGTTAACGTGTGCTGCTTTGGTCTTGGGTGCCGGATTGTTATGAAACAGGGAAGCAAACTTGGAAAAATGTACAATTTCTAACCACCAGCCAACAATTCACATCCCACCTACCCCTCAAAAAAGACACATCGGATAAAAGTATTAAAATTCTCTGATTTGGTCTCCAATAACTGTTGAAGCAACCTCGCAGTTTTTACTATTAAGAAAGCTCTCACACTCTTCTTGACATGTTTTACCTCTAGCTTACAGCAGGGGTACCCAACCTTTTCCTTAAAACCGACAGGATTTGCCCTCCTGGATTTTTTTGCAGACCTGGTGGCGCATCATTTGCAATACAATGTGGTTGATGGGGTTGGTGTTTGTCTCATTTAATTGTATCGTCTTTGCTTGCAGTAAATGGTAAAAAATGGTAAATGGCCTGTACTTGTATAGTGATTTATCAAGTGTGAGGACTCCAAACTGCTTTACACTACAATCAGTCATCCACTTGTTTAGAGGTTTAGGAACCCTCTTTGTGAGTTCAGTCCCAGTTGAAAAGGTTTTTTGCTGCAGACTGGCTGCAGGTCTCCAGATTTCATCTGAACAATTACGTGCAAAGTTTTCTACTAGTCCATCTGGTTTCCAGTGAGTGGGGTATAGAGCTGTTATAACACTTAAAAAGTTGATTCAGTTTATGTTCATTTTTCCTTCTCCATGACTTTAAACTGACTGAAGAAGTCGGTGACTTTTATTTCCGCATCAGACCAGGGTGAGTTGGAGAAAACTTACCTGGTGGTGAAAAGGGCGGGACTATAAGCAGTTGATTGTAATTCTTTTTTGCGTACTAGTTTAAAAAAAAAAAAAAAAAGTGTTATCTGAAAAGACAGACATGTCATTAATTGCTGTCTGATGGTAGTAATCAAACTGTTTGAGTCAAAAAATAGGGGAGCAAAAACATAAGTTTGCTTCCCACTTTAAAAGATATGGAAGTATTGCTCCATTTGCTCCAACTGTTAGTCCCCTTTGGCTCAAGCCTTTGGTCTAGAGCAGGGGTTAAATTCTTCCATTGGCTCTGCATAGTGTTCCAATTAATCTGTAATCTTTTTTTCTCTCAAATAGTCGTCCTCAGAAGCTGTCTGCTGGGTCTCTCACGCCTTCTGCTGGTGGCTGTAAGCCTCTGCAGGCATCTGCACGTCGCCCTTCCGGCCTACCCACCCCGGTTAAGCGCAGGACGTCTACCTTCCAGGCCCCCTCAGATCAGACCAGGACATTCAGGCTACCATCTAGAACAGATACCAGCATCACTCGCTGTACAAATTCAGCAGAGAAACCACAGAGGTGTAGGTGAGATGCTTAAAACAGTTGGAAACATTTGAGGGAGGCAGTCACCTGAGACACCCCCAAAACCCATCACTGTACTGTTCTGTGTGGTATTTTTCTGTAGCCCTGTTCCACAAGGCAAACAGGAGGAAGAGCCTGTTCACTTCTCCGACATTAAGCCCTTCCGTCTGGAGGAGGAGGAGGAGTCCCCTGCCACCCTGCCTTTAAACAGTCCAGAGACGAAGCAAACACACAATAGTGATCCTGGCATGTTGACAGTGAGCGAAACAGTTCCCAACAGCAATCCGATCGAACTGGAGATGACAGAGGAGAGCGCAGTCAAGACCCAGGAGGTCAGTAGTTTCATCCTGAGGCAGACTGGTGTATAATATAAGGCCAGTCTGATCTATTTCGAGAGATTCTGGTTGTATAGCCTAACAGGTAATTATTGTTCTGTGATCTTACATTTCAATAAACTAACCTGAAAGACTGCTTGGGAAACAGGATGATGAGCTTCTGTCGGCTGTTTTTAGACACAAACATGCTGTTCAATTACAACACATTATATTTCAGTGGGTAACAGGCTCTTTGTCTTTAGACTTCATGAATTCTGTGTAGCGACACCGTGGAACAATGTTTAAAACTGTAAGAAGTGCTGGAAATGTGATCAAGTAATTTTGGCTTCTGTTGTCAAAAGCTGAAGGAAGTATGCAGAAATCACCGCTGCCTATTTTTATTAAATTACTATGAACAGTACGCAAAAAGAAAAAAGAACAATTAAACTCCATTCATCCTAAACGGAGACATTTAGGATGGATGGAGTTTAATTGTTCTTTCAGAAAGTAAAGAAGAAAGAAATGACCCAATAGGGCTTGACCAACACACAAATGAATCCTCCTCATACTTACAGATGAATTATTAAATAATGCAAGGACAAGTATATTTACAATTATTTAATGGAAGTTTTTTTCTCTCCAGCCAGTCCCACATGGTTTGAGCTGGATATCAGAACATGCTGTTGTGCTTTGAAATACTGTAAATGGATGATCAAACAAGATGTTAATAGAGCAACAGATTCTTTTAAAGCACATCAAGACTGACTACCTTGAATATCACTGGTTGAGGCAACAGTCCTCCATCTCATTAATCTTTTAACCCTGCATTTTCTCTCCTCAGGTTCTCCTGCTGGATCTCCCTCCTCCAGCTCTCCAGCCCCCAGAGAAACTCCTCATTGATCTGGCCAACACCCCCAACCTGATTCGCACCAACAGCAAGAGCTCCACCACAACTCAGGTAACCCGCCTCAGTCCGGCAACATTTACTGTTGGTTCACTAAACATCAGCGATTCTGTTATGATCAGTCTGTCATGTCGAGACCAACCAGGTTTGTATGGCCCCATTTATAAAAATGATCACCTTCGATGTCCAACAGAATCCCTTTTTGTTTAGTTTTTTTATTTAAGATTTTCTCCTCAGTTGGCTGTTGGAAAAATGTCTTCAAGAAACTGCTTCAAAGCTAAATTCATTGTATTTGTATCTAAAGAAAGGGCTGCTCATCCACTTCTTCTTTCCACTTTGGAAATAACTCAATGTTGCAGGTCTCAGTTCCAAGTTTTCTTGGTGTTTTTGATAGATGAAAATGAAAATAAAATAAAAATCTTGAGACAAAATCTTCAGATTCTGTTTCAAGTCAAATATGCAAATCTATTGGGATCATTAGTAAGCTTCGTAGTTTAGTTAGTCAGACGTGCCCAATAACTCAAACTATAGTTCATTTATCCATATCTATATGGTAATATTGCATGGGGAGATACCTATCTTTCCTATATATTTTTAGGGTGTTTTGGAAAGACAAATTTTGTGGAATTAAGTTTGAACAATCAGCACCTATTTTCAGAGTATTTTCATCCTAATAATTTTTAATACAAATATTTAACCTTTGCTTTAAATCTATAAAAATCCTATTTAGTCAGCCACATCTTTTGTTTGTATAACCTAGTTCACACAATCGTACTACAAGAAAGATGAACTGAA
Organism: Girardinichthys multiradiatus; assembly: GCF_021462225.1. Classification (NCBI taxonomy): domain Eukaryota; kingdom Metazoa; phylum Chordata; class Actinopteri; order Cyprinodontiformes; family Goodeidae; genus Girardinichthys; species Girardinichthys multiradiatus. Next base: position 5,760,587 of record NC_061795.1, on the reverse strand, counting down.
CCTTCCCTTTTTATATACTAAACATCAATTTTAAGCAAGTACAGTTAAAAAAAAAAGTTTAATATTTTTCTCACCCATTTCAGAGAGTGAAACTCATTTAGATAAATTACTAGCGGTGCACCAAGTGCAGTTTTCTGGCCGGTCATAGATTTCTCATCGTTAAAAAGCCTGACCTGCTGATTCTGATTTTGGTAGATGGTGATTTGTTTTGTTTTTTCTTTGTAACCAACACTATCAGGTGTTATAAGGTCACAATAAACCTTTAAAGTTCCAATTTGATTTTATTCAGAAACATTGAACAATACTGTTAAATACAAACTTGTTTTAACTCCACATGCAGCAGTGCTCTCAAATATAAGTAAAACCTTTAGAGCAATGTGGTTCCTTTAGTCTTTAATTTTTCCCATTTTAAAAGACACAAAACTTTCACTATAAGTTAGACAAGTTGATAAGATCAGTGGATAAGATTGGTTTCACATGTATCGACCGATCTCCTAAAATTAAGGAAATTGAGGCCGATCAATTGGCCGGCCAATCATTCGGTGCATCCCTATTAATTATACAGAGTATAATATTTAAAACCTTTATTCCTTATCATTCCCCTCGGTGAACACACATTACGCCACCAATCACTGATCAGATATGCAGAACAAATAAGACAACAAACATGTACTCACCATGCCAGGATTGAAGTAGAAAACAGTCCAAAAAAAGACTGGGGAAAGCCCATCTTATACTGTAAGGAGGTGAACAGAACCCTTATGCCTCTTTCCCCACTGGCTCTTTTTTTAGGTGCCGTGGTTCCGGTCCAGTCTGTTTCGCTCCACTCTGTATGGTTCCTGATGTGTTTGCATTGGAACCCTGATGGCTGGAGCTATGGCGGCTGAAGCTCCAGCCTCCAGTGCCGTGCGCTGTGCTGCAATTAACGTTATGTGTGACATTGTCACATTAAAGTAATCTACGTGAAATGATACAAAATAAATAATTAAATAGAAAATAAAAACATAAACTAAATACTAATGTATTGTACAAGCAAGAATGTTGTATTTTTTTTTCATGTATAAAATGATCCACTTGAATAATAATCTGGACCAAAGCCCAGCCAGAACTTATAAATTAAGGCTCAGGAGTTCTGATGTGAGAGGAGAAGCTGAGACTGGTAATGCTGCAGAGTTTGCCTGAAGAAGTTATGGTTTTGGGCTTTATGAGGAGGTTTTTGTCTCGGCCATGATAATAACAAGGACAAGGACTTTAAAACACCAGCCTTCAGGCCTGGTTTATGATGTGGAAATAGTAAAATTATATTTCGGTTTGAAACGCTCCGGCAGATGTGGTCCTTAATATTATTGCAGTTGCTTTTGAGTTTTATTAACTTTTCTCTGCACTACTTCAGCGAAAATCTTCTCCTTTCTCCTGGTCCCATGGCCAATCAGTGAACAGCACACTGGTCACGTCACATGTAGTCCCTGATCTTACCTGCTCAGGAGCAGGGACCAAAAAAGTAGCTAACGGTACGGAAAAAAACAGTAATGGAAACCGAGTGGAGTGGAGTCGGGCCAGATCAAGCCAGTGGAAAATGGGTATTAGTGGTCCTTTTTAACGCAGCATGTTCTTTTAGTCCTTTTAAGCAACACAAATAACAGTGCCATCAAAATGGGTGCATGTACAAAGTGCAACAACCCACCTCAGAAACAGTGAGTATGTTAACTGGTTCTTCAGTGACTGTACTTAAAAAACACACCAACTGATTCCTGTAGATTACACAACCACCTGTATACAGGGAAAATGTATCTGTTGCTGGATGCGTTTTAAATTATAAGGAAAAAATTCAGAAGAAAATCAGTGACTTTGCTTCTTTAACTTTACCATAACTAAACTTACCTCCAGCATCTGTATTTGAGCTAAATCAAATGTTATTGAACTGATGCTTCTAAAATAATACGCTGAAAAGATCCAACCTTAACATAAATGATACCAGTGTAAACTGTCAAAATACCTGTGGAAACTGAGTAAAAGCGAGTCAGCAATTCTAAAAAGGATTTGATTCCTGTTGCTTTGGTAAAATATTTAAAATTGACTATTCATCAACATTTTATGATTGACAATAACTATAATAAATATTGATCACACAAAACTGATCAAGTTTCACCCGAATCCATAAAAACGGTTGGGAAACACATTTTCCTCGGGAATGTAGTGTTTAGAGTAAAGAGGGAAGGGCAGACTTGGGATTTAGCCTATGGGAATCAGCCAGCGTTTCATAAACAAGACTCCGTCTATCTAACTAACATCAGGGTACTTTATAACATACAGGTCCTTCTCAAAATATTAGCATATTGTGATAAAGTTCATTATTTTCCATAATGTAATGATGAAAATTTAACATTCATATATTTTAGATTCATTGCACACTAACTGAAATATTTCAGGTCTTTTATTGTCTTAATACAGATGATTTTGGCATACAGCTCATGAAAACCCAAAATTCCTATCTCACAAAATTAGCATATTTCATCCGACCAATAAAAGAAAAGTATTTTTAATACAAAAAACGTCAACCTTCAAATAATCATGTACAGTTATGCACTCAATACTTGGTCAGGAATCCTTTGGCAGAAATGACTGCTTCAATGCGGCGTGGCATGGAGGCAATCAGCCTGTGGCACTGCTGAGGTCTTATGGAGGCCCAGGATGCTTCGATAACGGCCTTTAGCTCATCCAGAGTGTTGGGTCTTGAGTCTCTCAACGTTCTCTTCACAATATCCCACAGATTATCTATGGGGTTCAGGTCAGGAGAGTTGGCAGGCCAATTGAGCACAGTGATACCATGGTCAGTAAACCATTTACCAGTGGTTTTGGCACTGTGAGCAGGTGCCAGGTCGTGCTGAAAAATGAAATCTTCATCTCCATAAAGCTTTTCAGCAGATGGAAGCATGAAGTGCTCCAAAATCTCCTGATAGCTAGCTGCATTGACCCTGCCCTTGATAAAACACAGTGGACCAACACCAGCAGCTGACACGGCACCCCAGACCATCACTGATTGTGGGTACTTGACACTGGACTTCTGGCATTTTGGCATTTCCTTCTCCCCAGTCTTCCTCCAGACTCTGGCACCTTGATTTCCGGATGACATGCAGAATTTGCTTTCATCCGAAAAAAGTACTTTGGACCACTGAGCAACAGTGCAGTGCTGCTTCTCTGTAGCCCAGGTCAGGCGCTTCTGCCGCTGTTTCTGGTTCAAAAGTGGCTTGACCTGGGGAATGCGGCACCTGTAGCCCATGTCCTGCACACGCCTGTGCACGGTGGCTCTGGATGTTTCCACTCCAGACTCAGTCCACTGCTTCCGCAGGTCCCCCAAGGTCTGGAATCGGCTCTTCTCCACAATCTTCCTCAGGGTCCGGTCACCTCTTCTCGTTGTGCAGCGTTTTCTGACACACTTTTTCCTTCCCACAGACTTCCCACTGAGGTGCCTTGATACAGCTCTCTGGGAACAGCCTATTCGTTCAGAAATGTCTTTCTGTGTCTTACCCTCTTGCTTGAGGGTGTCAATAGTGGCCTTCTGGACAGCAGTCAGGTCGGCAGTCTTACCCATGATTGGGGTTTTGAGTGATGAACCAGGCTGGGAGTTTTAAAGGCCTCAGGAATCTTTTGCAGGTGTTTAGAGTTAACTCGTTGATTCAGATGATTAGGTTCATAGCTCGTTTAGAGACCCTTTTAATGATATGCTAATTTTGTGAGATAGGAATTTTGGGTTTTCATGAGCTGTATGCCAAAATCATCCGTATTAAGACAATAAAAGACCTGAAATATTTCAGTTAGTGTGCAATGAATCTAAAATATATGAATGTTAAATTTTCATCATTACATTATGGAAAATAATGAACTTTATCACAATATGCTAATATTTTGAGAAGGACCTGTATAAACTGTACTATCGTATTTCCATTTCTCCTTTGAAGTAAACACATAAAAGTTTCAAATGTCAACCCCAGCATTTTGGCTGTACATGTACCCTTTGGTCCTTCTTCTAGTTAGTAGACGTTACTGTGGTGCCATTTATACCTGTTCTGTGACAGGACAGCAAATGGGTTCCAAGGAATTACACAACGTTTTTAAGTGGGGTCTGGTGGAGTAGCTATTGGTAGAGTTGAATCTGAGTGATTCTCAGAACAAGTGGGTATTGGTTTGAGGTAGCAGGTGTTTGGTCTTTTCTGATCAGAAGATTTACCTAGTAAAGAGCTTAGGTTAGTATCAAACTAATGCAACATGTTTGGCATTAAAACATTCCTATTTATCCTCAAAGGTATCAGAAACTGTGCCTGATGCAGTTTTTAGCTTTAAAAGGTAAAAAGAGTAGTAGTCTTAACATTGCACCCAGCAGCTTGGCTTGTTTTGCAGTTCCTACTAAGGACACAAGGGGGACACACCAAGCCTTGCACAACACGGTTGTCAAGAGTCAGTGTCCTGCAACTTTTAGATGAGTCTCTGCTTTAACACACCTGAGTCAAATACTGGCCATTCAGCCATTTGATTCAGGTGTGTTTAGGGACACTTTCAGCAGCACACTGGCCCTCAAGAAGTGAACTTTGATACTTATGTTTAACTCAAATGCTTTTGGTACATAAAACAAATAAAAAGAATCAATTTGATACCATTTTGTGAAATACTGTAGAAATTTACCATTTTCTGACATGCAATCCTGATCAAATGAATGAGAAGGCACTGAAATAATAAGTTGTTGACTTTATACTTATAGATAAAGCAGATTCGCTCAAAGTTAATTTCTGTATTTACTGAATACATGTTAATGTGATTACAATATTTAATTTTTTGTCTTTCCAGCTAATTGACCTGAGCTCACCTCTTATCAAGTGGAGTCCAGAGGATAAAAAAGAGAACAATGCTCCGCTCATCAACTTGTCCTTCTGATCCTCCCAAAGCTTCAAACATCTGCAGTTAATAATTAGAATCAGCAGGCGTCTGTTTTCAGAAACCCAGGACACAGTCAAATTATGGAATTATCAATGAAGTCTTTACTAAATCAGAAGATTGTTTGAAATGATAAAAATATTTGCGAGACTGATTAAGTTTTCAACTGATTGTACTTTTATTTGTCTCATTGCTGCTTTTATTGTCTGAATAAATGTTAAATTCACTACTGTAAACCTTTTTGTGTTTGTGTGTCTATGTGGTGCTTAGTCAAGGTACCCATCTTGGCTGTTTGTAACATTTCCCTCTACTTGTACCAAAACAGTTATGGAATTTCTCAGTACTTTTAGTTCAACGGATACTACACTCAACAGTACCAGTTGCTACTAAACACATGAGTAAGAGGTTGAGCAGCTGGGCAAATTCTGGACTTATCTGACTGGATTGTTGCAGTTTGTACAACCAGTTTTTAAACAGTTACAGTTGTGTGAAAACATGAGAACACCCCATGTAATATTCAGTTCTTAAAAAAACGTTTTTTAACAACAATGTGTATTGTGAGAAAAAGGTACAGATGCCCCACTTTCCAATAGCTTGTCGCACTAACTTCAGTGGTACTCCTTGTAGCCATCTGCCATCTCAATACTGCAAATAAAGGCCACTAGTGCTACAAAAAACATTTAAAAAATAAAACGAAATTAGACCAAAACTAAGAACTCTTAGAACTTTCATGCCGGCTATAATTTAAAACTCCCACTGTAGACTATAGGTGAATGTCTTTGGGGGTGGGCAGAGGTTAAATTTTTCAAATTTGGTCCTCCAGTTTATAAACTAATCTGTTGCCATTTTGCGCACACGTAATGGTACCTGAGCTATTTTTTTTTTACCTCTGCCATTTGATTCTGTTCTCTTGATTTACATGCTTTGTCCCTATTGTTTGTTTGACCTACGTATTTGTAGAATTCTTTCTCTAAACATTTACAGACTTACCCATTCTTGTCGTCATACTCTGGACCTTATGCTGACATGTGGCAGTGAGTGTGAGCAAATACCAGTATTTCCTCTTAACCCTGTCCTATATGACCATAATTTTGAGTTTAATCTGACTGAGTACACTGCATCTGAGACCATTTCATTGTAATAGATCTTTATCAGAAAATGCTATAACTTATAAAGTATCTGTTCCATTTTTTATTCCTCAGTATCAAAGGACAGCACAACAGGGCAGCAGCCTACTTTACAGGTCCTTCTCAAAATATTAGCATATTGTGATAAAGTTCATTATTTTCCATAATGTAATGATGAAAATTTAACATTCATATATTTTAGATTCATTGCACACTAACTGAAATATTTCAGGTCTTTTATTGTCTTAATACGGATGATTTTGGCATGCAGCTCATGAAAACCCAAAATTCCTATCTCACAAAATTAGCATATCATTAAAAGGGTCTCTAAACGAGCTATGAACCTAATCATCTGAATCAACGAGTTAACTCTAAACACCTGCAAAAGATTCCTGAGGCCTTTAAAACTCCCAGCCTGGATCATCACTCAAAACCCCAATCATGGGTAAGACTGCCGACCTGACTGCTGTCCAGAAGGCCACTATTGACACCCTCAAGCAAGAGGGTAAGACACAGAAAGAAATTTCTGAATGAATAGGCTGTTCCCAGAGTGCTGTATCAAGGCACCTCAGTGGGAAGTCTGTGGGAAGGAAAAAGTGTGGCAGAAAACGCTGCACAACGAGAAGAGGTGACCGGACCCTGAGGAAGATTGTGGAGAAGGGCCGATTCCAGACCTTGGGGGACCTGCGGAAGCAGTGGACTGAGTCTGGAGTAGAAACATCCAGAGCCACTGTGCACAGGCGTGTGCAGGAAATGGGCTACAGGTGCCGCATTCCCCAGACCTGGGCTACAGAGAAGCAGCACTGGACTGTTGCTCAGTGGTCCAAAGTACTTTTTTCGGATGAAAGCAAATTCTGCATGTCATTCGGAAATCAAGGTGCCAGAGTCTGGAGGAAGAATGGGGAGAAGGAAATGCCAAAATGCCAGAAGTCCAGTGTCAAGTACCCACAGTCAGTGATGGTCTGGGGTGCCGTGTCAGCTGCTGGTGTTGGTCCACTGTGTTTTATCAAGGGCAGGGTCAATGCAGCTAGCTATCAGGAGATTTTGGAGCACTTCATGCTTCCATCTGCTGAAAAGCTTTATGGAGATGAAGATTTCATTTTTCAGCATGACCTGGCACCTGCTCACAGTGCCAAAACCACTGGTAAATGGTTTACTGACCATGGTATCACTGTGCTCAATTGGCCTGCCAACTCTCCTGACCTGAACCCCATAGAGAATCTGTGGGATATTGTGAAGAGAACGTTGAGAGACTCAAGACCCAACACTCTGGATGAGCTAAAGGCTGCTATCGAAGCATCCTGGGCCTCCATAAGACCTCAGCAGTGCCACAGGCTGATTGCCTCCATGCCACGCCGCATTGAAGCAGTCATTTCTGCCAAAGGATTCCCGACCAAGTATTGAGTGCATAACTGTACATGATTATTAGAAGGTTGACATTTTTTGTATTAAAAACACTTTTCTTTTATTGGTCGGATGAAATATGCTAATTTTGTGAGACAGGAATTTTGGGTTTTCATGAGCTGTATGCCACAATCATCCTTATTAAGACAATAAAAGACCTGAAATATTTCAGTTAGTGTGCAATGAATCTAAAATATGAATGTTAAATTTTCATCATGACATTATGGAAAATAATGAACTTTATCACAATATGCTAATTTTTTGAGAAGGACCTGTATATCCCCTCACAAATAGTTTTTTAGTTCATGGTGTTACTACTCATTGCATGTTGCATTAGACAGTGTAAACCCCTTGAAAAAGAAGGTTTTGTCACCATCTACATTAGTGCAGAGCAACAATGTGAAGTATAAAAGGTATGTATATTGAAGAAAGTATGAGGATAAAATTAGGAGAATACAGAATCAACAATTTAGGAGTTTTGCTCCCTGATTTAATTCTGACTTACATAGTTTAAAGCATAATGCTAGGAAACTGGAAAGAAAATGGCGCTCTACACATCTAGAGAAGCCCTACTTAATTTCTTTTTAAATAAAATTGACACTATTACAAATAAATTTACTGACATCCTTCCGAACATGTCAGCTAGCTCTTCAGTAAGTGAGGTATCATTAGAAGTTACTAGGACCTGATCAGTGTTAGCACTATTTTGATTCAGTTAAGCTATCGAGAATCCCTCACGATGACTACAGAATCGAGGCACGTGGTGGAGCCGGGGTTCCACCCTGGAGCCAGGCCTGGGGTCGGGACTCGTCGGAGAGCGCCTGGTGGCCGGGTTGCTCCTCGCGGGACCCGGCCCGGCCAAGCCCGAACGAGAGACGCGAGACCATCCCCCAGTGGGCCCACCACCTGCAGGGGGAACCGTGAGGGACCGGTGCAAAGAGGATTGGGCGGCGGATGAAGGTGGAGACCTCGGTGGCCCGATACCTGGATGCTTAGGCTGGCTCTAGGGATGTGGAATGTCACCTCGCTGGGGGGGAAGGAGCCTGAGTTTGTGCGGGAGGTCGAGATATCGACTAGAAATAGTCGGGCTCGCCTACACGCACAGCGTGGGCTTTGGAACCCATCTCCTTGAGAGAGGTTGGACTCTCTTCTACTCTGGAGTGGCCCACGGGGAGAGGCGGCGGGCTGATGTGGGTTTGCTTGTTGCCCCCCAGCTCAGCCGTCTCGTGTTGGGGTTTACCCCAGTGGATGAGAGGGTCGTATCCCTGCGCCTTTGGGTTGGGGAGAGGTCTCTGACTATCATTTCGGCCTACGGGCTGAGTGGTAGTGCAGAGTACCCGGCCTTCTTGGCGTCCCTGTCGGGGGTGCTGGACAGTGCCCCTCCCGGGGACTCCATTATTCTGCTGGGGGACTTCAACGCCCACGTGGGAAACGACAATGACACCTGGAGAGGCGTGATCGGGAGGAATGGTCTCCCCGATCTGAATCCGAGTGGTGTTTTGTTATTGGACTTCTGTGCTAGTCACGGATTGTCCATAATGAACACCATGTTCAAACATAAGGGTGTCCATCAGTGCACTTGGCACCAGGATACCCTAGGTAGGAGGTCAATGATCAACTTTGTTGTCGTATCATCAGACCTTCGGCCGCATGTTTTGGACACTCGGGTGAAGAGAGGGGCTGAGCTGTCCACTGATCATCACCTGGTGGTGAGTTGGATCCGCTGGGGGAGGAGAAAGCCAGACAGACTTGGCAGGCCCGAGCGCATAGTGAGGGTCTGCTGGGAACGTCTGGCAGACCCCTTGGCCAGGGATGTATTTTAATTTATAGAGAAAGGCTAAACTGAAAAAAAAAAAAAACTGTCTAAAAATCACTGAGTAAAATAGGTAAAACAAAAGATGATTTAGTACTTTTTTCTGTAGTACTGAGTTCTGAAGCCTGGCTATGTTGCCTTAGTGGTGTATCTTTAGTTGTTGTAGTCCTGGAAAACTAGCCATCTTCAGTTTTCTGGCTGCAAGAAGGGTTTTTCTTACTACATGGCCCCATCCATTGCCCCCGTAAACATGGATAAGTTAAGAGTGTGAAGTCTATTTCAGATGTTTTACCTCCATTCAAGTGGTAACAGATTCCTTACTTTCAGTCAAAAACAATCAGCATGTGCAACAGAAGAAAAGCAGTATTTGATGAGGTCAAATACTGAAAAATACATGACAACTCCTACTTTTTTGTTTGTGGTACACTGTAAACATGAAGTACAAGTTACAATATGAATTATTTTTAAACAAAAAACTGTGACATGCATTTGTGTACAACCCCACCCTTCAACATACACCATCTTGTGGATCTCCTGGATGCATCATTGGTATCCTGGAATCATAGGGGCTTTTGGGTCTTTCAACAATCAGACCCCCTTCGCCAGGTGACCCTACCAGTGTTGATCAAACCCCAGCCTGTGCCCAGGAAGGGCTACCCTACCCTTGCCTCTCCTATCCTGATCCGCAACCACCTCAACACTACTTCTGCTGCGTCAGTGGCCAACTTGATGGCCCTTCGCTGCCAGGCTCCAGTGATGCCCAGCATCCTGTAAAACCTGCAGAGGGAATGTCCCACAAACCCTCCTCGATAGGTTGACTTTGCCCGTCATCCTTTGTTCCGGCACTCCTCCATTAGCTCGGCATACTTCGCCCTCTTTCTCCCATTAGCCTCTTCAATTCAGTCCTCTCAAGGCACAGTGAGCTCCAAGAGAATTACCTGCCTCTCGGCTCCTGATGTGAATACATCTGGCCTTAACAATGTTTTTGCAATTGATTCAGGAAATTTCAACTGCCTTCCCGGGTCACCTCTCAATTCCCAGTCATGAGCCATTGCCAGCTGTCCAGAGGAGGTATTCCAAGCAGATGTTATGGCCTTTCCCCCGGCTCTGACAAACATTATTGTCTTCCCTGGACGAAGGCTCTTACAGAGCTTATCCCATTATGAAAGTTATCCCCTGTTGCCTTGAGGACCTGATCATGACGCCAGCAGTAGCGCCTTCACTCAGGGCTCTTGGAAAGCTGCTGAGGATGTGCTCAAGAGTTCCTTTCTTCTGGCACAGAGGGCATTCTGGTGACTCCACCTTTCCCCAAGTGAAGAGATACTTTGTAGAATCACCTCAGGCTGAAACTGCAGATATTTTGTGATGTATCTTCACCTCTTTTGTACATCTAGAGACTGAGATTTATCCTCATTCCTCTTTGTAAAATAGCTTTAGCTCTGTGTCTGCAAACAGCAATTTTCAGGTCTTGCAACAAATTCTCAATTGAATTGACATCTGGATTTGACTGGGTCATCCTAACACCTGAATATGCTAATCCAGGATTAACTCCAGAATCAACTCTTCAGCAGCCATCACATTCTCCAGAAGCTTTGTAATGAACCGTTGTTTTAACGTAAAAATTAGAGGTTTATAGGGTAGATATACTTTTGCAAAGAACTCTAAATGCACCACAAACAGCATGTTCCTTTGATGCACTTTGTTGTGAGTTTTCTAATAAGCAGGTAAAGGTTAGGGAAATATGCTTTGAGCACAGATGGGCATAATCTTGAAAGACCTTTGTTTGTCTTGCATGTTCAGTGTTTGTCACGTTCAAAACAAAGTTTCTTTAAATGATTATCTATGTGTCACAGTCCTTAGAAAGAAAGTTGAAATTGGCCAAAACTAGAGCCGACAGAGAAGACCTCAAAGAAACCAGTAAAACTGGAAATCAGTAGCAGCTTGTTGGAGTGTACATAAATACGGGATAACCCACGTACAAACCAAAAGCTAAAAAATATTTTTTTTAAACCCATTAGTTATATTAAAAATTTCAAAAGAAATGCTTCTTGCTTCTCCCCAACAAACATCCAGATGTACCCTGTGCTGACTCTCCCAGCAGAATTTTTGCTCATTCAGACACTTTTCTCTTAGTGTGCTCAACATGGGAATAGACAGCCTGTTTTCAAGGCAATGGGCCTGTAATCACCAAGCACACAAATGTGATTTCACAAGTGTGTAAATATACTGTGCTATATAAATGGGAGTCCAAAAGAGATCTAGGTTTCTGTGCTGTACTTTGCAGGCTAGTAACATGGTCTTGTTAAAAGTTATCGTCCTTCTGGTGGTCTTCACATCCTGCTGGGCAGAGGAGGAGAAGGTGAGGATGTGCCATCAGGGTTGAATTTAAATGACAAAACGTGCTACTAAGGTATATATGGGAGAAATTTCTAATTCAATAGTACAATATAGTAGCTGAGTCCTAAAATGTTTCAGCTATGCATTTTTAGTGTGAAAAATCCTGATTTATCTAGTAGTACACTTTAAATGCTGCAACATCAGTCTTAGAACTTTTTAAAGTAACAAATAAAAGTGTAAATAAAAAGAAAAATTGGAAAACAATAACAAACCAAAAACACAATGCAACAGTAGTAGATTGCAATGCATTTGATAGACTTGTACGAACAATCCAGTGCACAAGTCATCTTGCAGACGTTACATGAACCCACAAAGATCTATTCAGGTGGAAAGTATATAACTGCATTTAAATCAGTCTTTATGATTGAATTTTATTGGATTGCATTGATTTATTTGATTCTATATTTCTAGAGATGAATCAGAGCTGCTTGTCTTGTAAAAGGTCTTGAGGTCACACTGGTTATGAATCAGAGTTAAATAAATAATTGGAGAGTAATTGAATTTTCAAGTCTTGTTGCACTGCTGTGATTCCAATGCTTTATTTTAGACAGCTGGACATAATTGAGCACATACATCATTTTCATTAATCATATCCAATTGTGTGAATTTCGTTGTAAATTTAAACTGCTATCAAGGTAACTTGATAGAAACAAACTATTTCGGTTTAGAAGCTTTAACTTGTTAAACACTATTAAATAACAAATTCAAAGCTTAATAATAATAACATTTTTATAAATATGAGGATTTAGAGTTTTGGGGTAGCTGTGGCTCCATGAGAAGCGTAGTCATCTTTTATTTTAGAAAATTGTAGTTAGATTCTTGGGCATGGCACCTAAACCCTAGTAGCCTATGATCCATGTATCATATTATTTCCTTGTGTTGTAAATTTGCCTTTACTGTACAGTCTTATTCTTTTTTTGGTTTTTATATTTTTACCTTTGTGTAAATCTCCATGCTTCCATTTGCCTTTCACGTTGCTGCTGGTACACCTGGATTTCCCCACTGAGGGACAATAAAGGTCCTTTGTATTCTACCACTAGAAAGGCACTAAATAGGTTCAGACCATTTACTATTTTTGTAAACAGTATACCCCTACTTGTTGCTGGTAATAAGTGCTGTAAACCTATCCATATGAGCGAACTTTACCGTTCAGTGAGAAATAACTGATGCTCTCTGTCTGACACAGGAACTGTCTGTCTCTGAGCTCCTGTGGAGGGCCAACAAGGATGTTGGTAAGAATCTTTAAACAATCAGTCCTAACATGTGGTTAGAAAAGTCAGGATTGTTTCTCTTCTATGTAACTATAAACGTTTTTATTTATTTATTAAAATGCAGTTTTGTAGTTTTAGTTATGTTTTCCCTCCCTTTATGTGATAACAATAACGTATCTTACAGCAACTCTGGATTTGTTCAACTAAACTGGTCTGTACTGTTGGCCAGTAATCAACAACTGGTTGTTAAATGTTTTTGTTAAGCGTTTTTTTAAGAAACCCAGACCTGACCTTCATTAGCAGTCCAATTATATTCCAACTAAACTACAAATGAATGAATATTGTTGTTTTCCACTCAACTATTTTACTGCTTTTTACCATCTGTGTGCTTTACTTTAATACATTTTACATCCTGTTTCATTGCAGTCCTGCAGTTTACAAATACTTAGATTTATACAATTTGTTTTATACTGTGCCAAAGCTTACACACACTGATCATGGGCATAACTCTATTAATTTAGGATTTTAAATATGTATTATGAAGTTTTCTTTTTTTCAGTGTGGAATGATAATACATCTAACAACTGAAAACCAAGAACTGGATGAGCCAGTTTGAATTTATTTTAAATGTCCTTTTATCCATACATACACATATACACGCAGAAATATTTGGATAAATGTCCTTAGCAATCTGTAAACCACATGTTTTTGAAGCCACGACCAAAAAAACCATTCCCACCAGAATTGGTACACCTCATTGAATCTGAGTGGTCTTCTGCCATGGACCAGGCTTTTAAGCACAGCACATAGTTTTGAGGTCTGAGACAGAAGCCTAATGTTGCCCTGCTTTATCCAGTCCGAAGCCAGTTCAGGTATGTGTTTAGGATTATAGAACTGTTTCTAAGTTGCAACCATTTAGCCGTTGATTTGTGGTAAAGTTGAACAATTTGGCAGTAGATTTCTTCTCATTTATATTAAAAAACACACTTGTACATGCTGCTCGTGGTCCTTACTTATTTAGGTGTTTTAACACATTTAACGTTGATATACGACGTGAGCGATGGAAACCAGAGTCCTTGTTTGTACACACAAACTTGGCCGAAAAAGTTGATTCTGGTTCTGATAGTTGTTGCTTTTTATACAGTCATTCCATGCTGAAAAAAAAAACTGTTCAATGCATATTTTTCGAAATGAACATAATATTTATGTATGTAAACTTGTGACATTCATTGTATGTGGTAAATTGACTAACTGTAAATGTTCTTTAACAGTGCACACGGAGGATGAGCCTCTTGTGATAGATGACATTGCCTACGACAATGAAAACGAGAGGAATGCTGATCAGTGTACTTCCAGCGGCTGCATGTGGCCCAGATCTGCTGATGGAAATGTCTACGTGCCCTATGTCATCGCCAACCACTACAGTACATCTATGAAGAAAATATAGCAAATATTCAGTAGAATATGAGGACTTTAGATTCAACCTGATTATGCTGATAAAAGTAACTGAAATTTATGCAGAATATTTGCTATGGAAGCATTGTGTGATGCCAGACTGTCAGAATGCTGTGTCATTTCTGATTCTAAAACTGGTTTGTCATCAGGAGAACCAATTTCACTTAAATAGTCCATAAACATATACAGTGACAATAATCTGGTATGAAGGAAATGGCTTTTACTGAAAAGGATGTTGTTTTCCTTTTTGTTTTCCTGTAGCGTCTCGTGAGCTCTCTATCATTGAGCGAGGCCTGGAGTCTTTCACTGAAGTCTCTTGTATCCGTTTTATCAAATGGACCGGCCAGAGAGATTATCTGAGCATCCAGTCCCACAACGGGTAAAACTCAGTGATTGCTCATTGGTGTAATCTACACATGTCTGCACTTTTTCATCCAGATTGAAATATCACAATAAGTACATCCATCCAAGGACTACACATTTGCAGAATATATGTAATTGCATATATTTTTCAAAATATACTCACCGGCCACTTTTTTAGGTACACCTTGCTAGTACCGGGTTGTACCCCGTTTTGCCTTCAGAGCTGCCTTAATCCTTTGTGGCATTGATTTAACAAGGTACTGGAAACATTCCTCAGAGAGTTTGGTCCATATTGACATGATAGCATCACACAGATGCTGCAAATTTGTCAGCTGCACATCCATGATGCAAATCTTTCGTTCCACCACATCCCAAAGGTGCTCTATTGGATTGAGATCTGGTGACCGTGGAGGCCATTTGAGTTCAGTGAACTCATTGTCATGTTCAAGAAACCAGTCTGAGATGATTGGTGTTTTATGACATGGCGCGTTATCCTGCTGGAAGTAACCATCAGAAGATGGGTACACTGTGGTCATAAAGGGATGGACATAGTCAGCAACAATACTCAGGTAGGTTGTGGCGTTGACACGATGCTCAAATGGTACTAAGGGGCCCAAAGTGTGCCAAGAAAATATCCCCCACATCATTACACCACCACCACCAGCCTGAACCGTTGATACAAGGCAGGATGGATCCATGCTTTCATGTTGTTGACACCACTCACTTGCACACACACACATGCTCAAGATAAACATATGCACCCCCTCACACCACCTACACCGTTCCCGGCATGATGTTGTTTTGTCAACTTGTTGCTTCTTTGTGCTGAGGTTTTTTGCAATCTCAAACTGTATCCTGCTAAGGATAAAGTGTGAAATATGATTTTTTCCCTCTACTTACCTAATGTGGCCTCTTTTCTCATCTAGCAAGGGTAGCGCCTGTGAGTGGGCAGCAAAGCCTCGGTGACCCGTCCCCCCCTTGTCTTGTGTCATGATGTATGTTTGGATGGGTTGTACTGGAATTCTAATTTCCCCTCGGGGATCAATAAAGTATCTTTGAATTGAATTGAATTGAAATTCTGACCCTACCATCTGAATGTCGCAGCAGAAATCGAGACTCATCAGTCCAGGCAACGTTTTTCCAATCTTCTATTGTCCAATTTTGGTGACCCTGTGCAAATTTTAGCCTCAGTTCCCTGTTCTTAGCTGACAGGAGTGGCACCAGGTGTGGTCTTCTGCTGCTGTAGCCCATCCGCCTCAAGGTTCAACGTGTTGTGCATTCAGAGATGCTCTTCTGCATGCCTTGGTTGTAACGAGTGGTTATTTGAGTTACTGTTGCCTTTCTATCAGTTCGAACCAGTCTGGCCATTCTCCTCTGACCTCTGGCATCAACAAGGCATTTGCGCCCACAGAACTGCTGCTCACTGGATATTTTCTCTCTTTCGGACCATTCTCTGTAAACCCTAGAGATGGTAGTGAGTGAAAATCCCAGTAGATCAGCAGTTTCTGAAATACTCAGACCAGCCCGTCTGGCACCAACAGCCATGCCACGTTCAGTCACTTAAATCACCTTTCTTCCCCATTCTGATGCTCAGTTTGAACTGCAGCAGATCGTCTTGACTATGTCTACATGCCTAACTGCAATGAGTTGCTGCCATGTGAAATTTGCGTTAATGAGCAGTTGGATAGGTGTACCTAATAAAGTGGCCAGTGAGTGTATACTAACACAGAGATTTGAACACAATGGGTTCTTTTTAATAACGATCAGAAAAATACTTCCAGTTACAGAATGAGAATATTTGTACTTATCTCAATTAGCACAAAACCAGTATGTAGTAAGCATTTCAGCACCATTTCAGAAAAACACTAATTTGTGCAGCTTTCATGTATTGCAAAACAGTAGAGAAGATAGAAGAAGTTTGAATAACCTTTGTGGAAGTACGTTCCTTGGATTCAGTTGTACAATAAATTGGAAGACAGATTTTTTTTAACAGTGTAACCAAGGGTCTGGACTATGCAGATACATTTAGCAGCAGTGTTGCTCACCTTCTGTGTTTTTATTAATAATATTATAACACAACAAAATGTGAGAAAGTTCATGGGGTATAAAAACTTTTTCAAGGCAATATATAATTTACAGAGAAACCTGTATAGGTTACCATATTTCTCTTGCAAAAACACAGCTGTTACTCCTACGTTGGCCGCCGAGGTTATGCCCAGACTTTGTCGCTGGATCGAGCCGGTTGCATATACCACAGCACTGTCCAGCATGAGCTGCTCCACGCCCTTGGCTTCAACCATGAGCAGTGCCGCTCTGACAGGGATCAGTACATCAGAGTCCTTTGGGAGAACATCCAGTCTGGTTAGAGTCTGAGCCATTACGCACAACACATGTTACAGTTCTGATAACAAGTACTGGAGTAAAATCTGTCATGCTAAAATTACAGTCTATCAGAATTGCCTTAGACCCACACAGGACTTCCTATGAGCTGATATAATTGTGTTTTTTCTCCCAGGTTTGGCGTACGCCTTTGACAAGCTCGACACTCTGAACTTAAACACCCCCTATGACTACAACTCTGTCATGCAGTACCACAGGTTTGGAGAGGCTTCTTGTTGTTTTAGATAACCTGCAACCAACTTCCATTTTTCTGTTTAATGTGGTTAGGGTGCTCCTTTAGGACATAAACAAACCAAGAAAATGGAAAGTTAAAATGTAGCAACAAAACAAAAACACCAAAGGAACAGAAAACGAAAGTAAATGTTTTGTTGCCTCAGTCTTCAGAATTTTATGTTGTGAACAGAAGTTAGAAGAGATGCAGGAAAACTTCCTGGAATAGGAAACATCATAAAATACACAGGTGACATTGCTCTCCAAGCAATAAATATATATACACTAGCAGAATTTCTCATTTTTTTGTTATTTTTCAAAAAACAGAAAAATACAAAACCTTTTCTGTCACTTGTTAGTTGTTGGGTGAAGCTATTTATTAACAAACAATTGTGTTTGCTGTTTTTAAATGATGATGATAGAAAAAACCCAAATGACCCTGATCAAACGTTTACATTACCTAATTCTTAATACCATGCATTGCTCCTTTAACACCAATCTGCAGAGGTAGTTGTGGATAAGGAAGTTACATTTTGCAGCTTGCCATTGTTCTACACAAAAAACCCACATTCTGTAACTCTCATGCTGTCTTGTGTCAAATGTAAGTTTGAGATCTTCCCATAGTGGCTAAATGATGCTCAGGTCATGAGACTGACATCGTCACTGCAGAACCTTCACTATTTCCACCTGAAGCCAATGACAGGTCAACATGGTTTTGTATTTTGAATTACTGTCATGATGAAATGTCCAAGTACATCCTTCATCAGTATTTTATGATAACATGGAGCCTTCATCTTGTCTTCAGTCTTAACCAGGCTTCTGGTGCTTGTATAGCTCATACAACCCTAAAACACAACAATACACCTCAGTGTTTTACAATAGGGATGATGTTACTCTTCTTCATAAACCCTTCTGACTTATTTCCAACTGTAACATTTATGGTTGTGGCCATAAATGCTACAAAGTTTTGACACTTGAGCCCGTGTCTTTTGTTGTATAGTAAGCAAGCTTCTTTGTGACAACAGTGTATAATTGTCCTTCTCCAAGGGCGTACTTATTGTCCATCTTGAAAAACCACATCAGTTTTTACAGAGAGTTCTGTATGCCAGCTGAAGTTATTTGTGAGTTTTTCTTTGTATACTACAGAGCCGGGAAAGTGTCAGCAGGTAAAAAAAAAAAAACAAAGCCAGTGGAAATCCGTGCAGCTTTCCTAAACTGATTGTACTGAGTGAGTGAGCACGGATTTCCACCGGCTTTGTTTTTTTTTTTTTACCTGCTGACACTTTCCGGGCTCTGTAGTATCCCAAATTATTTCCTGACAGTTGTAGCTGAAATCTTTGTTGGTTCAATGAACTGTGGCTTAATTTCAACAGAATGACTCAGTTTCCACTTATCAGAGTCTGAAGGCTGCTCGTTGACATTTTCAATTCTTTGAATATCTTTTTTAATTCTTTTCCTGTTAAACATTTCATCCACCTTCTCCGCAGATCCTTTGAATATTTTTTTGTTGTCCCCAAGACCTGCAGGGGTCAGTCTGTTATTAAATAGCTTTATCCAATCACTAACCATCAGTAAAAGAAAAGTTTTTGTATTATTATTCATATTCTTTGAAAAAATACAATTGTGACAGGGTATGTAAACTTATGAGCACAACTGTAAAAGAGGCTGAGTTGTTCTGAGACCAAAAGGTTATGACATACCACTTTGAGGCAGCTGCAGCTCAGTTGGTAGACTTTTGAAATCTGAAAGTTGTGGGTTGGATTCCAGCTTCCTCCTGTCACATGTCAATGGGTGTGTCGCTGGGCAAGACACTTAACCTCAAGTTGCCTAGCAATCTGTGTGTCAGCATATAAATGTGTGTGTGTTTGTGCGATTGGGTGAATGTGGCTCTAGTGTAAAACGCTTGATTGGTCTGTACGGTTGGAAGAGCGCTTTATGTGTTCAGTCCATTTACATTTTGTGCCAAAATCTTTGAACAAAAATGAAAAAATAAAAGATTTAAAATAAATAAAAAACATAAATGGGGAAATTGTTTAAGTTGAATAAATTTCAGTTAACATAAAGAGGAGAATTTGACAACATACAAAAACAACAGTCTGGTGAGCAGCTAAATTATTTCACTCTGAGCTTCTTCAAAAACTTTGTTCAATAAAAGATTTTACAAAAAGAGATTTGATGCAATCTAGAAAACTTGCTGAAGTCTATTTGTTTTCTTTATGCACTAAAACAGATAAACCTTTGTATTTATTCCAGGTATGCGTTCTCTGCAAACAATCAGCCCACAATGGTTCCTATTCCTGACTCTAGTGTTTCTATCGGAACGGCTACTCAGATGAGCAGGAACGACATCAACAGACTGAACAGACTGTACAACTGTAAACAGTAAGAACAACATATTTAAGAATAAAGTCATCCATATTAGTTTAGGGAGCAATAGGGTTTTGCTTTTAGAATAATTTTATTTAGATCTGTTGGATGTTATGATCCGTACAGTATACATAAATGCTGTTATTTTTTATGAAAGTGTTTTTATAATCAATTACATATTTCGTTTTAATTATGTCTGCTTGTTTCCCAACAGGCAACAAATCCTGACAATTTAGGAGTCGTTTCTCAAGATATTGTCTAAGAGTCTTCAATAAACTTTAACATGTACCAGGTCTCTTTGTGCATTACTAAATACTTCACTGCCACACCTAATGAATCAACTGTCTAGTATTGAATTATTGAAGTTAAAAGGCATATTTTATATAAATACACCCATGTATTTATATAAAATACATAGGTGTATATGATGTTAAAGAATCCTTTTAGGAATCTTCAATTATCCAATGGGTCTCAAACTCTAGTCCTCGAGGGCCAGTGTCCTGCAACTTTTAAAGGTCTGTGTGCTTCCACACATCTTTATCACATAAAACGTTTGTCTGCAGGATTCTGTAGAACCCGATGAGGAGGTAATCCAGCCATTTGACACAGGTGGGCTAGACTAGGGATGCATCTAAATGTTGTAAGACATTAAGAACTGATCAGAGACTGTATGAAGCCAAAAACCCTGAGTACGTTAATCCTGAATTTGGAGAAACATTCTGTTTTCCGTTCCAGAAAGAGAAGTCTGTGTAACTGTGAGTATGTCACAGACTGAAGATAAGGTGCTTGCTAACAGGTTTTCTTTGGCAAACACTTAGTTTCTAACAGTCCTCCCAGCTAAAGAGGATGGGAATACACACATATTTTACTGTGGAAAATGCTCCCAGCATACCTCCTTTGTGGACAATATTTAAATAGTCACAGACACACACATGCATATACTAAATAAAAATATACGCAACACTTTTGCTGTTGCCCCTATCTTTCATAAGCTAAACCCAAAGATCTAAGACGTTTTCTATTGAAACAAAAGGCATATTTCTCTCACAGATTGTTCATAAATCTGTCTAAATCTGTGTTAGTGAACACTTCTCCTCCTTTGCCGAGGTAACCCATCCACCTCACAGGTGTGGCATATCAAGATGCTGATTAGAGAGCGTGATTATTGCTCATGTGTGCCTTAGGCTGGCTACAATAAAAGGCCACTCTCAAATGTAAATGTATGTGTGTGTGTTTCAAACAATTTATTTTCACTGATATCAGACATTCTACTGGTGTAATAATGCTGTTCCCATGTTTATGAAACATGTTGTATGAAACCTGTTTCATGTGATGTGATCTGTAAATGATCAGTTTGGTTGTCTGTGGTGTTTTGTTCACACTAATACAAAAAAATTACCCATTCAATATTTAATGAAAAATGTGTTTAGGGCGAAGAATACAACACAGCGGGGTTGTAAAAACTGTAAACTCTTAGATATATTTTGGATACAAGTTTATCTAATAAAGTATTAGCGGATTGTAAGCTGCTCATCAAAACAGGAAAAATCTCATAACAAAATGTGTTGTATTGTACAGCACATTTTGTCATGAGATTTTACCTAAGCTCCTCTCATTCTTAGACTCCTCTTCAGACTCCTCCTTTGCAGAGCAAAACTGTCAAGGCACTAGGACGGCCATGGATGACATCTTTTTGAACGCCTAAATGCTGGACAGGACCAGTAAAAACAAACGGATAAAAAAAAAATACGTAAAAGTGTTTGGTTCCCCTCTTAATGGAATTTTAAAATGTATGTTCACGTGTTTGTTATAAAAGTGAATATTTGATTTAATAAGTGGACACTTAGAAGGAATTACAAACAGGAAACATTAATCTAACTATTACAATGTTATTATGTGATAATATGAAAGAAGATAGCAATAAAAGGACATTTATAAGTGTAGATCAAATTATTTTCACATTTAAAATAGTAAAACAATGAAGCCCAATGGATGTTTTAGAACGTTTGATATTCATCGCACATCAAGAGGTTGCACCTAGCTATTAACTATGTATAAAATGAAATTTTGCTTGTCAAGCAATGTAGTGCAAATTAAATAAGCCAAACTGTCACATTTACAGACAACTGTGGCTGCACAAATATTTTCTGTACACAAAAGTCATCAACTGAAGTGGTTTCGATGTAATACTGAAAAAGTAAGCGTACTGTATAATGAAACTAAGGTATAAACATGTAAGAGGGTCATAAAAATGTAACCTCCATGGCTGCCTTAAGCCATTGACAATCTATCTTAAGTCACACAAGTGCTGTTCTCACAGTAGAGGTCTAGTAGAGGGTCCTGCTTTATTATAATATGCCTATAATCAAATATAAAAAAAATATTATTTGCCACATCCAACTTTAGCTCCATCCATCAATTAAACCAGTGGTTATATCTCAAAACAAGATTATTTTCATACTTCTCATCAGAGAGCCTTTTCCTTAAGACAAGCTTGTCCTGTCCTTGTAGGTTTGAGTGTGAATGTGAGTGGTAATCCTGTCATTCAGAGGATCTCTGCTGGGGGGCATGGCTGAGCAGTTGACAGGTTGCACACCTTTCGGCAGTTATATTTGTCTGACTGCTAAGGTTAAAAGGTGTTGCAAGACAACCATTCTTCACCTGATGCTCAGCCTTCTTGGTAGACTTCAAGCCAGTCTTGTATTCCTAGAGATGGTTCTAAGTATCTGTGTGCATTTACTTACCTTCCTTTGAGCTCATCGAATGTGTCTTCTGTGTCTCTTGGTTAAAATCCTTCTGTTGGCTTTAATGCCAAACCTGCTCCAAACCTGCTCCAATAAAGCAAGCCTTCCCATGCCAGGACCTTCTGGAACTCCTTCCCCTGCAGCTCCAGCATTCTCAACAGTCACCTGCCTGCCTGCTCTCCAGCTGCCAAAAACCAAACATTGCTCATTCCTCTCTCCATATTGGATTCCACTTCTTAAATCAAACTAAAGCAACCCTGTCATCACCTCCAGATTTTCTCCAGGGTCCTGACTTACCCCAAAATAAATCCTCATCCATAACACAGTGACTTATCTGCTTCGTAAATTCAAAAGTTCAATATCAATCATTCCATTCAAAAAACTTAATTTCAACTCTCCTCCTCCAAACACCACTGAAGCCTTTAAACCAATGTCTCCCAGTCTCACTTATCACCTATTGAATAGACTGCTTGTATAGTGTTGCCCCATCTGATTTATTCGCAGACCTCCTGTTACCCTCACCTGGGTTTGGGCTGCGCTTGCACGCATCAGCACTGTTGTTCTTAGTCTTGTTAAAGTATGTGACATTGAGAGGTGCTTCATGAGATTCAACAATTTTGTTTACGGTTTATATATTACATTTAACATATGAATACTTCCCTTTTATCTCTTTGAGAGAAAAATAATGTCTGTACTTCCCCTTAAAAAAAGCTACGTTTGAATTATCTGGACTCTCCAGAACTGTTTATGTGTGCTCAGGGTGTGCATTTGTCCGTTTAATCTCCCACCCCAAGTCTGCCTCGGTTGGTTTACCATGACTTTGTTTCCTACAGTATCTCCAGCCAATCAGCAACACTTTAGCCATTGTTTTTGCCACCTTATCTCCTGCTTGAAGACAGCTTCAACCTTCAGTATGCCGAATCATACTAAGGCGCCCTCAACACATTTTGTTGAGTAACAGTGGTGTGGCGACAGAAGAAGACATTAGTTAGATTTCCCATTACAGAAAAAAATAACACCTTAAGTGAGATCTTTTATTGTAACACGTTTGTTGCCATCTTTTCTCTTAAATGACTTTTTTTTTCCAAACTGCTAATTTTTCATTATCCTAGCAGAACCTGGCAATCAACCGATGAGGAATGTTTTTCTCAAATCCAGATTCATGTAGGTGATTGAATTTAGCGAGAGGTCAACAGCCTTGTCAATTATCCATTAAAGACAGCCTTGCTACAGTTGGTGGATCAAGAGGAACTGGAAATGGATGAAAGCCTGGTGAGATTTGTTGTATCAAACCTCACCGGGCAGTTATGCCAAATTGGCCTTGCCAGGGTGGCGGAGTCCTGGAATGCTTCGCAGGAATTTTGGGTGAATAAAAGAAGTTATGGCTGTGTTCCATTTCCTGTGTATTTGAGTTCATCCCACCTGGGTTAGTGTTTCTCTTCAGCTCCTGTGTTAATTAGTCTTCCTTTCCATCAGCTCCCCGTTTTCTATCTTTGCAGCTATTTCACATACCTCCTGATTGCCACACATCTGCAACCCATGTCATTCCCAAAATCTCCCACAATCTATAAGCTTTCATCCATCTTGTTCTTCATCAGATCCTCCTGTTACATCTTCATGCCTTTGATTCTCCCTGTGTTCCTTATTCTGTGTTTCTTGTACCTCCCTGTAAGTTCTCAATCTTTATTTAATGAAAAATATTAATCTAACACTCACGCAGCAGCTGCAATGGAGATGATCTCCACTATTCCGACTGTTGTTTCCAGTACTTTGACCTTTTTGTAGTGGAGGTGAAAACCTCAAAGGTCAACTCTCATGTTCCTTGTAATTGATGAAATGAAATGTGATCCACATATTGTTCCCTGTGACTCTAAAAGTGTATTGCCCTGAACATCAACATGATCCTGCTGGGGCACAAGTTCCGCCAACCACTACACTGACCTGTAGGAACATTCTAAAAAATGACACTGACAAGTACAAGGTTTAAAACCACATAATTATTTTTATATCATCATTAACAAAATAAATTAACCCAAACTAAACGTTTGTGTGAATGGAGCATCAGTGCATTGTACCCAGAAGCAGAAATCCATCAGACTATTACAGTGTGTAAAAAGAACAAATCTATACACATTATGTTAATCTTATGAACAATGTTACCACAGTAACGTGTTTAGCTTAGCAATAGCAACTCACTTTAACTCTATAACTCTGAACGGCCTTCCTTTGAAACTTAAACAATTGTCAAATTGTGAATAATGTAAATAATTTTATAATAGTTGACTGAGTTTATAATGAGGTAGGAATATGTACATTTATAATTCCATCTACTCTATTTCAAACTTGGAAAACGGAAATGTACTACGTGAAGATATGATTTGTTAATGATGTGAATGCGATTGATCAAGTTTGAAAAAAACCTTAAACCTAAAAATGTAACCTAAATCATTTTAAAGCAAAATCACCGCACAGTTTATCATGTAAATTATTAGCTAACTGTAACCAAGTCAAAAATGTTCACATCAGACTATTTTATGTGTCTTTCCTACCTTTGAAGTGGGACTGAAAAGTTGACCCTGAAATATTCCACCTGTTGTCATTTGTTGTGTTGATCCGAGGACAAAAGGACTTTATGAGTGTCATGAGGGTCAATTAAATACAACTGAGTTTTAAAACTGCCATTTATATGTTCATATTGTCTGACAACAGCCACCTGACTGTGTAATCATCAATAGGCTATGCTTCACTGCCTCTGACGTAGGCAGTGACTAGGCTGGATGACAGTATTTACAGTAGGCAGGAATAACATGTAAGGTAGCAGTGTTGTAATACAATGAGTATTACAGTGAGTAAGTACAAGCAGAAATTAGACATATGGGAGTAACTTGGAATCACAACCACCAGACCCCATTGACAGACTGTCTCTTCTTTCTAACTCATGATGAGATGCTCTGGATGTTCACTGCAAACTGATGGGTCGCCTAGTGGCAGAACAGAGTCAATATTGTGCGAGAATATGCAGTGACATATCTTTTGATTATGCCTATGTTTGGGTCTAAATAATGCTTTAATAAATAGAAATAAACATGTTCACAAAGCTTTTTTCTTTACACACTGTGACACCCTGCCTGATTTGTGTTCCTAAACACAGCGAATTGACAAACACTTCACTGCATTTACCCTATTCAAACAAGCCTGCTTTATTCATATGGCATATTTCTGTTTATGGAAGTAAAATAGTCTCATTAGAATCAGAAATTTTTTTGACATTGAATTTATAACACTGAATTTTTATCCTGGGCAATTATGTATGTTAATTTTTTGTACTTGTATCTCATCACTTGTATCAGTGATGAGATTCAAATGGGCGTTAATTACCTGGCGTTTTGTTGTAATATATTTTTGGCAGAAAAATCTCATCTCTGATCTTCATTAAACCACTATCCAGCAAACTGTTAAGAGACTCGCCTCTGCCCAAGGCAATGGTGTGTCACGTGATCAAATAAGCGTAATCTGATTGGCTAAAAGACGCTCGACTCAATCGAGTGCTGATTGCTTTGGCTTGAGTCACCAGAAGGTCAACACATTGCAGGCAAATTTTTGCAGGCGAATTTTAAGTACAAAAAAAATTTCACATAAATAATTGCACAGGATAAAAATTCAGTGTTATAAATTCAATGTCTTAAAAATGTCTGATTCTAATGAGACTATTTTACTTCCATACCTGTTTGAGTGAAGTTATGGTGTACAGAAGGAACAGCGCCTCCTAGAGTCACAACATAAAATGGTTGCAGATAGGAGTCTGGATGCCTGTCTAGAAATATGAAAAAATTGGTAATTAGTCGTTTCACCCAGGAAGAGAATTTGTGTTTTAAAAATATTTAATATGAAACAAAAATAAAACCAAATGTGAAAGTTTCCTTGTCCATTTCTGGCAAAAAAAACACAAGTATTATTTACAAATAGTCAGTCAGTCATTTTCTACCACTTATTCCATAGTGGGTCGCGGGGGAGCTGGTGCCTATCTCCAGCAGTCTACGGGCGAGAGGCAGGGTACATGGCAGGGCAACATACAAACAACCATGCACACACTCATTCATACACCTAAGGGCAATTTAGAGAGACCAATTAACCTAACAGTCATGTCTTTGGACTGTGGGAGGAAGCCGGAGTACCCGGTGAGAACCCACGCATGCAGGGGAGAACATGCAAACTCCATGCAGAAAGTCCCCAGGCTGGGAATCAAACCCAGGACCTTCTTGCTGTAAGGCAACAGTGC
Organism: Girardinichthys multiradiatus; assembly: GCF_021462225.1. NCBI lineage: Eukaryota > Metazoa > Chordata > Actinopteri > Cyprinodontiformes > Goodeidae > Girardinichthys > Girardinichthys multiradiatus. The sequence goes on along the minus strand of NC_061795.1, from coordinate 5,733,888 downwards.
TACCAACTGCGCCACCGTGCAGCCCACCGTTTACAAATAAATATCTAGTAATTGGTTCCCTGAAAACCAATTCATTTTTTTTCTATTGCTGTATTTACATCTGCTTAAGGGGACAGTGTCTTGGAACATGATTCACCCCTCTTGCAGGCTTTAACTGCATTTTGTGGACTTCCTGATTATAAAGAATTACAGCAGTCCAGCCATAAAGTAATAAATGCATGGACTAGTTTTTCATTTTAGTAATTATAAGTATTAAACCTTGTTTTTTTTTCCTCCTGTGGAGACATGTAAAATGTAGTATTTTTTTTAAATTCATGATTAATGTTACACTATTTAGCCATTTTAATGGTAAATATTCACGTCAAGTACCAAAAAGTGTCTTAACAGAGTAAAGGAGTCAGAACCAGTGATTCATGTCCACCCCATGTGTTTGTGTATGCCACCATGGGCCCGAAGAAGAATCCAGCCTTGGAGGATTTTGAGGAGATAAGGAAAACGTTGGATTTTCTTTCTGGAGAAACCTCGGCCATCCGACTCCAGCAAAAGTACATCCTGGACTTGGTTGAAGAGGTGAAAGCTTTGCGACTTCTTAATGAAGAAAAGGATAAGCGGATCGCCGTTCTGGAGAATCGCGTGGCAGATTTGGAACAGTACACCAGGATGAACGAAGTGATCATCACCGGACTGCGTGTCAGGCCCCACTCTTACGCCGGCGCGGTGGCAGGGCCCTGTCCGGCTGGTGAGCCGTCACCTCGCGTGAAGGAGTCCACGGAGGAACAGGTGGCCTCTTTCCTCTTTTCCAAGGGGATAAAGCTGGACTGTGACTCCGTGGAAGCATGTCACCATCTCCCGAGACGAGGTAACAACAACACACCGGCAATCATCATGAGGTTCAGCAACCGGAAACACAAATCTGCTCTGCTGAAACAGGGCAGGTTGCTGAAGACGTGTTCATTAACGAGCCCCTGCCCAAGAAAAACGCCGACATCGCAAGGAAGGCCCGGTTCCTGAGGAGGCAGAAGAAGATCCAGTCCACGTGGACCACAAACTGTAAAGTCTTCATTGAGCTGATCGGAACACCGGAGGAGGCGAAGGTTCTGGTCGTTCGGGACATCACGGAGTTGGATAAATATGACTGAACTATCTGAGGATCGTTTGAGCACAGGTGATATCACGCACGACTCACTTCACCATGTCACAAGTTACGGGAACTCCTTCACTTATGAACACAACACTAACACCTACAACTGTTAGTGCCAATAACCTGGAGCTGAAGACATTCAGTTATACGGATTATAAAAGTCAGGACATGGAAGAGGATCTGGACCCAGATAACAACTTATTTAATGATATGGTTGATAACTGCTGCTACTACGCAACGGATCAATACAACATGGAAGTTCAAGTAGATAATAAGCTTTCAATCATACATTTCAATAGCAGAAGTTTATATGCAAATTTTAACAGGATCAAAGACTGTCTGAGCCAGTTTAAACAACCATTCAGCATCATAGCGATCTCTGAAACCTGGATCAGTCATGAGAAGGAGGCTGACTTTGAGCTGGAAGGTTATGAGTTCAATTATATCAGCAGAGAAGGGAAACCTGGAGGAGGAGTAGCTGTGTATGTTGATAAAAACCTAAAGTATAAAATTGTAGAAAACATGACCAGAGTGACTAAAGATGTATTTGAGTGTATAACCGTTGAAATATATATGGAAAAGTGAAAAAAAGTCAATGTCAGTTGTGTTTACAGAACTCCCGGTTCCAATATGGAAATATATAGAGAATGGTTTGAGCAAACATACACATCTACATCTCATAAGGTCTTTTTCATCTGTGGGACTTTAATATTGATCTACTTAACTCAAATAATCATAAACCTACTGAAGAGTTCATTAACACCATGTACAGTTTGAGCCTTTTTCCCAAAATCACTAGACCCAGCAGGATCACACTGAACAGTGCCACATTAATAGATAATATATTTACTCATATCTTTCATAGATGATTTACTGAAACACAACTGGGAGTCTGTTTTGCAAGAAGATAATGTTGATATAGCATATGAACATTTTCTAAGCACCTTTAAAGTATTATATGATAAAAGCTGTCCATTAATAATGTACTCTCACAAAAACAAATACTCAGAAACTCCATGGATCACAAAGGGTTTGCCTGCAAAAAAAAGAACAAACTTTATAGAGATTTCATAAAGTATAGATCCTTAGAGGTGGAGAATAAATATAAGAAATATAAGAATAAGTTAACTGCTATTCTATGAATAGCTAAACAGGATTACTACAGTAAATTATTAGATAGAAATACGATAAACATCAAAGGGATTTGGAATGTATTAAATAATATTATAAAGAAAAACTCGGGAAAAATAAATTTTCTGCAGTTTTTTATAAATAATGATGGCAAATTGGAGGAGAGTAATGACGTTCATAATTTCAATAAATTTTTTGTGAGTGTGGGACCCAAACTGGCAGAAAAAATCCATGATCCTATAACAACTGGAGCTCTGAATGAAATATTAATCAGTAGAAATCCTTTTTCTATGTTTCTCACTGTAGTGGGAGGAAAAGAAATTATAGATATTGTCAATAAATGTAAAAGCATAAGGTCAACTGATTGTGATGGTATTGATATGACAATAATCAAGAAGGTAATTGAGGAAATTATCCAGCCTCTGACTTACATCTGTAATCTGTCACTTCAATCGGGTAAATTTCCAGAAAAGATGAAAATTGCCAAAGTTATTCCACTCTATAAAAATGAGGACAGACACCATTTCACAAATTATAGGCCTGTTTCTCTATTTCCACAGTTTTCCAAAATTTGGGAGAAATTATTTGTGAGTAGATTAGATACATTCATTAATAAATATCATCTGCTTTCTGAAAGTCAGTATGGATTCAGATCACAAAGATCTACAGCAATGGCAATCATGGAATTGATAGAGGAAGTCACAGGCGCTTTAGATAATAAGAAATATGCAGTTGGTGTATTTATTGATCTCAAAAAAGCTTTTGACACAATAAATCATGAAATATTAATTAAGAAATTGGAGCGCTATGGCATCCGGGGATTAGTCCTGCACTGGATGGAAAGTTTTCTAAGCAACAGGCAACAATTAGTGCAAATGGGTGACTGCCAGTCACCATGCTTGGTCATTGTGTGTGGTGTCCCCCAGGGGTCAGTAGTGGGGCCAAAATTGTTTATTCTTTACATTAATGACGTCTGTAAAGTTTCTAAAATACTTAAATTTGTTTTGTTTGCAGATGATACTAATATGTCTTTCTATTCCCCCCGTGAGTTCGCTTCGTTCATCCTGGTCGGTGTTTACATCCCGCCGCAAGCTAAAGTGCAGGTCGCACAGCGCATGCTCGTCGACCAGATACTGAGTGTGGAGCGGACCAACCCGGACTCCTTAGTAATCGTCGTTGGCAACTTTAACAAAGGTAATCTCACCCACGAACTCCCCAAATATAGACAGTTTATTAAATGTCCGACCAGAGAGGACAACATTCTGGATCACTGTTACACCACCATCAGAGACGCTTATCACGCCGTCCCACGTGCTGCACTGGGCCAATCCGACCACATCATGGTCCACCTGATTCCTGCATACAGGCAGAAACTAAAGCTCTGCAAACCTGTTGTGAGGACAACAAGGAAGTGGAGCAGTGAGGCTGTGGAGAATCTCAAGGCGTGTTTAGGCTGTACAGACTGGGATGTGTTCAGGACTACTACCAACAGTCTGGACGAGTACACAGAGGCTGTGACTTCCTACATCAGCTTTTGTGAGGACAGCTGTGTACCATCATGCACCAGGGTGAGTTACAACAATGACAAACCCTGGTTCACAGCTAAACTCAGAAGGTTAAGACTGGATAAGGAAGAGGCCTTCAGGAGTGGGGACAAAGACATATACAGAGAGGCAAAGTACAAGTTTGGCAAGGCAGTGAAAGAGGCCAAACGACTGTACTCTGAGAAGCTCCAAAACCAGTTCTCAGCCAACGACTCTGCGTCTGTCTGGAAAGGGCTCAAGCAAATCACCAACTACAAGCCAAAAGCCCCCCACTCCATCAACGACCGACGCCTCGCCAACGACCTGAACGAGTTCTACTGCTGCTTTGAAAGACAAAGGGAGAGTCCTGCAACCATCCCCCACGACGCCCCCTAACAGCTGCAGCCACAATCCACCACCCCCACCTCCCCAACCTCAAGAGGGGCCTTGGCACCTCCAACCCCCACCCTGAAGTTCCCCCCCACCAGCCCCCTACCCACGCCGAGGACGGCTCTTTCCATCCAGGAGAGGGACGTCAACAAACTCTTCAGGAGACAGAACCCCCGGAAAGCTGCTGGTCCGGATTCTGTCTCACCAGCCAGCCTGAAGCACTGCGCTGATCAGCTGTCTCCAGTCTTCACAGACATTTTTAACACCTCACTGGAGACATGTCATGTGCCAGCCTGCTTCAAGTCCTCCACCATCGTCCCTGTTCCCAAGAAGCCAAGGACCACAGGGCTTAATGACTTCAGACCCGTCGCCCTGACCTCTGTGGTGATGAAGTCCTTTGAGCGCCTTGTGCTCTCACACCTAAAAGACATCACCGACCCCCTCCTGGACCCCCTGCAGTTTGCCTACAGAGCCAACAGGTCTGTAGATGATGCGGTCAACCTAGCCCTTCACTTCATCCTCCAGCACCTGGACTCCACAGGAACCTATGGCAGGATCCTGTTTGTGGATTTCAGCTCTGCCTTCAACACCATCGTCCCAGTTCTGCTACAGGAGAAGCTCTCCCAGCTGAGTGTGCCCGACTCCACCTGCAGGTGGATCACTGACTTCCTGTCTGACAGGAAGCAGCGCGTGAGGCTGGGGAAGCACGTCTCTGACTCCCTGACCATCAGCACCGGTTCCCCCCAAGGCTGTTTTCTCTCTCCTCTGCTCTTCTCCCTGTACACCAACAGCTGCACCTCCAGTCACCAGTCTGTCAAGCTTCTGAAGTTTGCGGACGACACCACCCTGATCGGACTCATCTCTGATGGTGACGAGTCTGCGTACAGATGGGAGGTGGACCATCTGTTGGACTGGTGCAGCCAGAACAACCTTGAGCTCAATGCTCTAAAGACAGTAGAGATGGTTGTGGACTTCAGGCAGAACCCAGCCCCACCTGCCCCCATCACCCTCTGTGACTCCACAATTGACACTGTGGAATCTTTCCGCTTCCTGGGAACCATCATCTCCCAGGATCTCAAGTGGGAGCCAAACATCAGCTCCCTCATCAAGAAAGCCCAGCAGAGGATGTTCTTCCTGCGGCAGCTGAAGAAATTCAACCTGCCAAAGACTATGATGGTGCACTTCTACACAGCCATCATTGAGTCCATCCTCACCTCCTCCATCACCATCTGGTACGCCGCTGCTACAGCCAAGGATAAGGGCAGGCTGCAGCGTGTCATTCGGTCTGCTGAGAAGGTGATTGGCTGCAGTCTACTGTCGCTCCAGGAACTGTACACCTCCAGGACCCTGAAGCGGGCAGGGAAGATTCTGGCTGATCCCTCCCACCCCGGTCACAGACTCTTTGAGACTCTCCCCTCTGGCAGGAGGCTGCGGTTCATCCGGACCAAAACCTCACGCCACAAGAACAGTTTTTTCCCATCTGCCACCAGCCTGGTTAACAAAGCCTGGAAACCACCCTGACACTGTCCCTTTCCCCCACACCCCCCTTTTTTGCTGACAGGACACTTGTAACCTATAACTCTATGCGTTACATTAACGCTCAGCTTGGACTCTTGCTTTACTTGCACTGCCATACTTGCACACTGATCATCTGCACTGTTGTATTGCTCTTGCATCTTATACTGCTCTATATTTACTCTCACTCACTTAAAACTGTGCACATATATTTATATTATATTGTAGATATGTTTATACTGTTTAATTTGTATTGTATTGCACCGACTACGCCAAAACAAATTCCTTGTATGTCCAAAAACGTACTTGGCAATAAAGCTTTTCTGATTCTGATTCTGATATCTTTTGTACAGGTGATAATTTGAATCAGCTTATGGCTGAAATCAACTTAGAGTTATGTCAACTCAAGATATGGTTTGATATTAACAAATTATCATTAAATTTGGATAAAACCAAGTTTATGTTTGGAAACTGCGGAAGAAGTACAAATGTTCAGATCCTAATAGATAATATGACAGTAGAGAGAGTTAAGGAAATTTAAGTTTTTGGGAGTAATGATAGACAATAAGATCTGCTGGAGACCTCATATAAAATACATTCAAACAAAAATATCCAGAAGTATTGCTGTTCTCAGCAAAGCTAAATATTTTCTAAATGATGCTGCTCTTCATATTCTGTATTGTTCACTTATGTTACCTTACTTGAGCTATTGTGTGGAAATATGGGGCAACACCTACAAAACCTCACTGCAACCGTTATGCACATTACAAAAAAGGGCCATCAGAATGGTTCATAAGGCAGGATTCCACGACCATACTAACATACTATTAATAGAGTCCTGTCTCCTCTAACTCCCAGATCTGGCAGAAATTCAAACAGCTCAGCTGATGTATAAAGCTAGAAATAAACAACTACCAGAAAATATTCAAAAGCTGTTCACTGATAGAGTGGGGGGTTATGACTATAGGGAAAATCTTAATTTCAGAACCTTGAGGGTTCGAACCACCATGAAGAGAATGTGCATTTCAGTCAGTGGTGTGAAGGTCTGGAATAAACTCCAAAAAGAGCTGAAGCAATGTCCAAGCATGACTCTATTTAAAAAAAGACTAAAACTGATGTTTTTCAACATGTACAGGGATGAGGAGGTGAGGTGAACGGTATCTCATCTGAGCACTGTATGTATGCATGTGTGTGTATGTGTGTGTGTGTGTGCCGATATACATGAATGTGAATTTGGATTTAGGCCTAATGTGTGGTGTGTTTCTGTGTGTGGAGGTGCATGTTTGTCTGTATGTGTACGTATGTATATGTATGTATATGTGTGTATGTATGTATAGATATATAGATGTATGGGCTGCACGGTGGCGCAGTTGGTAGCACTGTTGTCTTGCAGCAAGAAGGTCCTGTGTTCAATTCCCAGCCTGGGGTCTTTCTGCATGGAGTTTGCATGTTCTCCCCGTGCATGTGTGGGTTCTCACCGGGTACTCTGGCTTCCTCCCACAGTCCAAAGACATGCTTGTTAGGTTAATTGGTCACTCTAAATTGACCTTAGGTGTATGAATGAGTGTGTGCGTGGTTGTTTGTGTGTTGCCCTGCGATGGACTGGCGATCTGTCCAGGGTGTACCCTGCCTCTCGCCCATAGACTGCTGGAGATAGGCACCAGCTCCCCCGCGACCCACTATGGAATAAGCGGTAGAAAATGACTGACTGACTGTATATATATATATTTATTTATTATTTTTTGGTTTGTGAATTCTGGATCAAAAACATAGATGTTAATTAGGAAGGTTACTTAAAGTTAATTTAAGTGTAATTAGAGGGAGGAGGGGTATGAAAAATAAGTTTTACTTCCTCATACCCCTTTTCAAACAATCTATATTAATCAATAATCAATGTCAGAAATCCGGTTAAATATACTGACAAGTTTACTTATTGGGAAATGTTTATTCTACTAGTTTCTATTTATGTTTAAGTTAATTTGATTTATTTGGAACTGGAAATTTAATTTAATTTAATTTTTACCAAACACTTCTTCGTATGGTTTTTGGATATTTGTTTGTTTGTTATAAGCATTTCTGAAATTGATTTATTTATTTACTGTTGTTTGTCATTGTCTGAAATCATTGTCTGAAATAAATAAATAAAAAAATAAAAAATCTTTCTGGTTGTAAGTGATACAAACTACCATCCTCACCAAATAATTTACCCCTCCACTTATCGCACCATATGGTTAGAACATGTAGAGCAACAGATATAAGATAATGATCACCTGCCTAATTGTATGTTGATCCTCCAATGGCTGCCAAAACAGCCCTGCATGCATGGAGGCAACTGCTCCACAAGACCCCTAAAGGTCATATATACATAACATACATAACTAGCTGGGTACCCTGACCAGTCTGGAGCTATACAGCCCCAAACGCAACAAACTCCAAATATATATTCTGACATTTCTGTACCAGACGCTCCATTAACTTTCACGGTTTGAGTTACACTAGCTCATCTGTTGGATTGGACCACACAGGCAGCCTTTACTCACCATGTGCATTGGTGGACCTTTACCCTGTCACCATTTTACCACTGCTCCTTCCTTGGACTATTTTGACACTGACACTGCTGACCAGTAACCCCCTGCAGGAGTTTTGGAATTGCTCTGACTTAATCTTCTGCCATCACAATTTGGCGCTTGTCAAAGTTGCTCAAATCTCACGGCTGGACTTTAACCCTAAGGAAGACATACACATCTGCAAGACTTTTAAATTTCTGCTTTTAATCTTTAGGCCAGAGCCTGAAAAACTAGTCCATGCATTTCTTACTTCAAGGCTGGACTATTGTAGTTTTTTACCTTTAAGAATTCTCATAAGTATAGTTAAAAGGCTTCATGTCATCCAAGACCCTGCATTAAGAGTTCTGATGAAAATTAAAAAGAGAGATCATATTTCTCCTAAGCTTAATTGGTCTTTCTAAATGGCCCCCAGGTGTGTGTGTGTGTGTGTGTTCCTGTCTTGGCATCACAGTGAGAACCATTTTCCCGATTTCACCATCAAATTGAGGACCGTTTGTACCAAAGTGAGGACATTTTGCTGGTCCTCACGACCTATTTTGCTAACAGTTAAGTTTATGCCAAAGGTGTGAATTGACTTTAGGTTAAGGTTAGGGTTAGGCATGCACTGGTAATGGTTAGGTTTAGGGTTATTGTCAGGGTTAGGGCATAGAAAGGGTTGAAAATGACTGAAAATCAATGGAAGTCAATGGGAGTCAACACATGGTCCTCACTACATATAGCAAAACAAGAGAGTGTGTGTGTGTGTGTGTGTGTGTGTGGTTGTCTCTCTTGTGTGTTTATGTGTTACTCTGTGATGGCCTGACGATCTGTGCAGGGTGTACCCTGCCTCTCGCCAAAAAACCACTGGACATAGACACCAGCCATTCTGTGACCCTGCAAGAATCAGTGAGTATAGACTGTGGATGGATGTTCTCCTATTTTAACCTCTCTTAATAGGCTCCCTGTTAACTTCAGAAAGAATTTTAAATCCTTCTCACATACAATGGCCTTAATAATGAAGCTCCATCATTTATCAGAGATGTAATTGTTCCATATATTCCTAACAGAGCACTTTGCTCTCAGACTGCAGGTTTACTGGGGGTTCCTCGAAAGTAGAATGAGAGGCAGATCTTTTAGTGATCAGGCTACTCTCCTATGGAACCACCTTCCAGTTTTAGTCCGTGAAGCAGACACCCTGTCTACTTTAATGACTAGCTGTAAAAAAAAATCCTTTTTGATAAAACTTATAGATTGAGTGGCTTGGGTCATCCTGAGCTATCTCTGTAGTAATTATGCTAATGACTTAAGCTGCTGGAGGACATGCTGACCACTCTTCCTCACTATGCTACTTTCTCCTACTTCTCTCCAATCATGCACTATCTGCAGTTATGGATAACAATACTTTTATTTCAGAAGTAACACCTTGGCTGGTGTTATGTTTAGCTGTGACACCTTCATAGAGGGGGCTTTTGGCTAGCTGTTTCTGCCAATAACATGCCAATTCATCTTCACTGGCTATAGATGATATACTTGACCCTGTCTTTCTGTGTTTAATCCCATCCCCCTGCTAGAAAAAGCAAGGGAAGTTGCTGTTGCGACTAACTATATTATATAGTGTTATATAATGGCATAGAAATTACTACTGGCTCAGGGCTTATATGTTAGCTGTCTTTTTGATTCCTAGATGAAGCCACTACAGGAGCTGCTGCTGTCATAAAATCTTTACTTTTTCTTTAACATACAAAGTACCCCTGTGTCAATGTTTTGTGTTTTTTGAGTCTCAGCTATTTAATCTGAAACCCCAAGTCTGTTCTCTTACACTCATCCAGGTTCTGTTGGAGGAGTCCTTTCTGTTAAAGAGGAGTTTCCACTTTTGCCACATGCAAGCTCAGTATGAGAAATTGCTGCAAAGTTAACGGCACGCTGCAATCGACTGTCCATTATTGCTACATATTGGTTCAGGAGTAGGTATTGCTGCAAACACACTAAATTGGTGCAGTGGGTTGGGATTCCTTAGATAGAAAACACAGTGAATGGGTCTACAAATATAACTCAAAAGCCTGAATATCAGTCAGTCATTTTCTAACGGTTATTCCATAGTGGGTCGCAGGGCAGCTGGTGCCTATCTCCAGCAGTCTACGGGCAGGAGGCGGGGTACACCTGGAACAGGTTGCCAGACACACACCCAGGACAAACAACAATACACACACTCAGTCACACCTAAGGGCAATGTATAGAAACTAATTAACCTAACAGTCATGTGTTTGGACTGTGGAAAGAAGCTGGAGTACCCATCCATGCACGGGGAGAACATACAAACTTAATGCAGAAAGACCCCTGGCCAGGAGATGAACCCAGGACTTTCTTGCTGCAAGGCAACAGTACTACCTACTGCGCCACCGTGCAGCCCTAACAGAACCCTGAATATCGGTAAAAGGTTCAATATTTTTTATCACTCATTTCAGAAATGTAAACCTCTGTCTGTGGCAGAACTTCTGTATCTATTCATTACACATAGAGTGAAATATTGCATCTCCTTCACTCTTGTAATTTTGATGACTATGGCTTCCAGACAATGAAAACTCCCAAAAAATTAGATAGTTGTGAAAAACCATAGCATATTGGTAGGTTTTCATTTAAGTATTTGAGGGAGCTTCATAGGGAGTGGAAATAGGCAGAAGTCAGTGCATTTAGAGCCACTACACACAGATGAATCCTACACATGGGTTACAAATGTTCCATTTCTCATGTGGAGACATTCCTGAACCATAGGCAACATCAAAAGCGTCTTACCTGGACCAAGGAGAAAAAGATCTGGACTGTTGCTCAGTGGTCCAAAGTCCTCTTTTCAAATTCAAATCCATTCAGTTTATTTATATAGCAAACACAATGTCATCTCAAGGCACTTTACAAAGTCAATTCAATCAAATTATGCAGATTTCAAGTCAGGTACATACATTCCAATTAATCCTAACTATAGAACAGTGCAGTCCCATTCAGTTTATTATTCAAAGTGGTTAAAAAGTTTTTCTATCCATGGAAACCCAGCTGATTGCAGTCGGTGACTTGCAGCAGTCACGCCTCCTGGATGAGCATGTAGCAACAGTGGGCGGTCACTTGCAATGACTTTGCAGCAATCCCTCATACTGAGCAAGCAAATGAAAGTGAAGTTTGTATTTAATCTGAGAATCAAGGTCCCAGATTAGTCCATTTGCCATGTCATCTGCTGGTGTTGGTTCACTGTATTTTCTGAAGTCCACAGTCAACATAAATATCCATCAAGAAATCTTACAGCACTTCATCTTTCCTTCTGCTAACAAGCTTTATGGAGATGCAGATTTTATTTTCCAGCAGGACTTTGTACCTTATCACACTGCTAAAGGTACCAAACGCAGGTTCAGTGACCAAGCTGCCCTGACCTGAACCTTGTCAAGAGGAAGATAAGAGACACCAGACTCAACAATATGGACCAGAAGGCGGCTATCAAAGCACCCTAGGCTTCCATCTCACCTCAGCAGAACCACAGGCTGATTGCTTCCATGCCACGCCGCAGTTCCTGCCATGATGAGTCACTATTTTTACTAACAAGCAATTGAACGCATATACCTAATAAACTGACCAATGAGTGTATAGTAGTCTCATTCTTATCATAGGAATTATTTGCTAGAATTATTTTGACTTAAAGGCTAAAAATGTGGTCATTACTCTTCGCTTAATTCAGTTATTCTTCAGTTTTGCGCTGTTCCTGTCGGTCAGTGTTTTACCTTTTGGATCCAGTGCAGATTTACCTAATTCAATGCCCTTTGTACTTGTTTAAGTAGCCACAATAAGATACTGTATCTCCCATAAAACAGCGGCACTTATTTTTTATTTCCTCATGCAGGACCATAAAAATATTCAATTGATAATTGGGTCATTTCTCGAGGTTACCACGGCATTTCTTGATTTTTTAGCTCAGCCACATAAACTTCAAGAATCATGACGATTCTTCTAATTCTCTTTCTTTGTATCGTTTCTAGAATGAATCCTTCATCTGAAGGAAAGAAGGTCAAGTGCAACCTTTCACTATTTAGCCCGAGCACCTGCTTCATCCGTCTCTCAGTCATGGGCCAATGGCTCAACAGAGAAACAGTGTGAGGCAGGAACTTTGCGACCAACTGAGGAGGAGAGAAGAGAAAGCTAAGACAGAAAAGGAGATGAAGACAGAACATAGACTTCTGACCAGCAGAGAAAATGACTGAATAGAACTCTGGCAACCCCAAAAAGCCAATCAGGGATGTGGGACCCAGATCACGTTTCTCCTCCTCCTTCCTTCCACTTCCCCCCTCTCTATCACTATCTAAGCCTCCCTTGTCCTCATGTTTGAAGCTGGAGCCAGGATCCCGGGCTCTTTGCCTCACTCTTTATATTTTCTTTCCTGTCGGCGTGCTGAGCTAAAGAGTCTCAGCACACAAGACTTCAGTGATTTGTCGGCCCGGCTGCCCTCTCAAGCTTTTTCATCCTTGTCCACAAAAAAAGGAGTCATTGTGCCGGGTGCTTGTTCCACAAATGAGTGAGCTAAATATTGCCACAAAACTAAAGCGATAGGCTAATTCAAACTCAGAATAAATCCAGCAGTTTTTTGAATACCTCTGTTTGTTGGAGAACATCAGTCAATACACATCATCAAGATCATGGAATACACCAGCCTATGTGGGAAAATGTGTTCACATGACAACTATTAGTCATTCACACCACAAATCTAACCTTTATTGAAAAGTGGCAGGAAGAGCAACCTTATTGAGAGAAAGTCGTACGAAGTCTCATAAAAACATTTGCCACAGGAGACGCAGCAAACATGTGGAAAAGGGTCAGCTAAAACCAAATTAGAAATGGTTTATATTGAAAACACTATGTTTAAGGGGAACAAAAAAACACCGTTCATCACCATGAACCCTACTGTGAAATATGGTGGTGGCAGAATCATGCTGTGGGGATGTTTTTATTCAGTAGAAACAGAAGAACTGGTTGGAGTTGATACAAAGGCGAATTCAAATATAGTGTACACCTGTAAGAAAGCCCAGTAGAGCCTGCTAAAGACTTGAAGATTGACTCCAACAGGACAACAACTCTGTACATACAGCCAGAGCAAAAATAGAATGATTTCAATAAAACCATATTCATTCATTGTTAGAATGTCCCAGTCAAAGTCCAGACTTTAATCCACCTGAGAAATGTTGGTGTTCACAGACACTGTTTATATATAAAGTTCACGGGATATGAATGATATTTTACAAGGAAATTTATGTAATCTAATTCTAAATGTCCTTGCTATTGATAGCTAGAGAGAGAAGCTGCTGCTCTGCTCCTTTCATGTACTGTGCTTGCTTTCTGCCTTTTTTAATTATTTTTTAGACAATAGCATTTTTCAATTTTGTATATTTTTGGTTTATTTTTAATCACATAAACCAATCTCCCAGCTGGAGGCCAGTACTTAGATCAACTACAAGATTGATGTCACTCTACTCTGTGAAGGATTTCCCAAAAAAACTGCTACAGAAGGTTATTTAACTAGAATCACAACTGCAGAGGGTAATGGAGAAAATGGAAATCAATGGATTATGTGACAGAACATTACCCGCCATTGGCGGAACTAGAGTTTCATAGAAGGGGTTCCCAAAGAGTGGACCAAGGCTTTAACAAGGGGTCCATATACTAATAAAGAAAATATTCAGTTTCTCTAACCTTGTACCTAAAGAACATGTCTTGTTAGGATTACCAAGTCCTTGTCTTTTCATGTACAAAAGATATAATATAAGATAGCCTGGTGACAAGATTGTGTTGGACAGAATCTTAAACTATGGGGGTCACATATGACAAGGCAAGTTTATAGCGCATTTCAGCAACAAGACAATTAAAAGTGCTTTAAAAAATGAAAAAAGTACTTTGCATTGACATTAAAAACCATAAAAATACATTGCAGTAGCATGATAAAGATATAATTTTTTTTTTTAAAGTAAAGAAAAGTTGGACTACAGACTAAAAATAATGAATTTTAATATTTTAGGTCTGAACGAACCCTGTTGGAAAATCTAAGGATTTAACCCATTCATTGATACCCTTAGTGCTTTTTGGTCCACGTTTTTCCCTGGTTAGGAGGCAATTCCTTAGACGTCTTCCGGCCCATTACATGTCTGGCTAATGGAGGAATATTACTTTTATGGAATAAATTCAACAACTACCCTTCAAAATGTAGGAATTTATTAATAGTAACAATTCAACTCCACGTTAACATATCTCAGTCAATAACTCGCTACATAGGCTAGTAAAAGGAATGAATAAAGGAAACTAATGGACTATATATAAATGAAGGAAAAAAGAAACATATAAAATGGTTGAAAACCATAACCAGTAAATGACGCAATAATATCACAGTTTTGTGTGGATATTTATGTTTATGAACCAATGTTTATTTTGAAGAATTTGAAATGAGGTCGTTATTAATTGGTATGTGTTTAAACAACCAGTCACAATGCAAATGAGAATGGTAACTAAAATATTATTTTAATAAAACAATATTTAAAGAAAGATTTGCTGAATTAGACATCAGTAATCGTTTTAAACAATTGGTGTTAATGTTTTAATTAACCACCATTATTTTAGTAAAATAATGTTTTAAGCTGCAGAAGGTACGTATTTGTTAAAACGGTCACTATGCCTCCTCCTACTGTTGTTTGCAGAAATACACCGCTCCCAGTCAGAACCTGCCATTCAGAGCCAGGAGGAATGTCTTAGCATGCTGTTCATGTTTGAACATGCACACCTAATGGTCCGTTCAGACTGAACGCCATTTGAGATGTGCATCTGAGCATCGACAGATGCGTGTTGGGAGGAGAATTCTCAGGAATCCAGGGGGAAAGCTGCTTCACTCAACGTGATTAGCGACACCTTCTCTCCTAAAGGACCTGCTGGCTCAGATTCCTTTTCTGCAGACGCTCCAAAAGAAGTCTTAATTAACCTCGTGATACAAATGAGGGAAGCACACACAGCAGATCATGACTTAACTTTTGGATCGAAGGATTTAGACGTAGCAGAGTCTTACTCACCAGCAAGTTTAAAAGACATCCAGGTTCTTGCACTGTGCCTCTCTGGTGCGATCAGCTGGGCTGGGTAATGAAAAAGAGGCATGGCTGGGAGAAGTGTTTTTTTTTAGTGGCTCCATGAGATCATGGGATTCCACCTGTGGCTCCTCCTGCCTAGGCTGCACTAAAAGTAGGTGAATGTGGTGCATTTAGGGATTAAAAGATTTTACCAGTCTATTTGCTTGTGTACAGTTCGTGTTCATAATCTTTAAAAATTGCATGTTTTTTCTGACTGGAAGTAATATTAATGTTTTGGAGGGGCCCAGCCAGAGACCCAACTTGAATCTGAAAAGGAATTTATAGGCCTACCAACCTCAAAGATGATATATCTCATTTATCATATAAGACAAATCGTCAAAATACAAATTGAAATATGCAAAACAGCACTTATAGGGAGTTGCTGTTCTGCCAAATATGATCCCATTGGTTACTGAGAAGCGTAACTAAAAAAAACTACAACTTTCGATATGCCATTTTAAATTGTAAAAAAAAACAGATACATTATTTGTTTCATAATTGAAACTCATGTTTCATTCTTTTATTATCTCATTTCTTATTAGAAACAAATTGCGTGGTTGAACGAAAATAATAAAAAATCAAAATCTAGAAGGGGTATGAATAATTTCGGGCATAACTGAAGCTCCTCAAAATAAACAAATGAAAAATAAATATGTTCACAAGTGGTATTGTCTTTCTGGGGAGTACTGAACCTAACAATACTGTTTTTTACATGATGAACTTGAAGTGAGCTCAGCTCTACCTTAAGAGAGACTCTCTCTCTGGAGTTGTTGAGCTGTGTTGTGCTTCACAGTAAATGAAAGAAAGCCTCTCCAACAGAATTCTTACATTGTAGCAAACCCTGCTAGGAACCAGAAACGACCTTTCTCTTGTTAACCGTGTGCCAGTCAGCTGCGGCCTGACTCTTACACAGAGTGAGGCCAGCTTAGGGTCTGCAGCAGACACAGGCAGATGAATGAAGTTTCATATACTCAGATAGTTCTAACCTTTCTCTCAAACCATCAAAGTTAAGTTTAACCAATATAACAGCACATGTCTTGATTTATGTGAAGGATCATTTTGTCAGTTTTCATTTTTAAACAGAATCTGGATTTTTTTTTTCAATCAGGAGCCCCAGCCAAGTAGCGCTTTGCATGCACGCAATTAAAATAATAAGCAAAATTTGTATTAACATTTCAGATTCTTTATTCTTTTCAGGCTGCCGCTGGTCCTGTTACGGCCACAGACACCGACCATCCTGGCGAAACATCAAGATACTAAGGGAACAAAGCAGAGACTGTAGTTGCTGAACAGTTCCAGGGAACTGTAAAGAAAATACTGTCCTGTTGTCCAAACATCATTAATATAAACAATGGTTGTCAAACAAGGCTGGACTAACATGCAGTAGCAGCAGAAAATGATCTAGGAGTAAAATAATCAGGTTAGGATGTGTACATTGTTGAGAAGGCAGATCCATAAGACAAAACTAATTGAAATACCCTGAGTAAAAAGTAACTTGTTTTTAAATGACAGAGGAGGACATGTTACCTTTGCATGACAGCTTCATCCCTGCAGATATACCACAGATTCAGAAACAAGTTTAAGATCTGACACACAAGATGATATAAAAGAAGAATCTATGCCACGGGGACAGGGATTCCCTACTGAAAATCCCCAGTGGATTATACAAAACCGAGTCTGACAGCCTAGTATTTGTGTGTGCGTGTGTGTGTGTGTGTGTTTTATGTGACCATGAGGTGGGAGATTAGAAAAGGAAAAGTTAATATAGTTCTGAAAAACAGCCAAGATTTTACCTACTCTAAGTCATTACCAAGCATATATACAAAAACATATACATGTAACCCTCATTTGGGATAGCTAGGTTGGATTAGCATCTGTTAATCCCAAATGCCACGTCTGGGAGTTGGGATGGCTTTATCCTCTTCCTGCATTTCTGGGATAAACGAAACCACAGCTGAGATGTACGACTGGATTAACAATAAAGCTTTTGGTTCGAAATCCTGTGCAGCTTTGGCTTTAGTTCAGAAAAGTTTCAAACAAGACATTTAGCAATATGAGACATCCCAAAGAGACATGTTGTTGATGGATGTTGAAAACACAGATGCCTGCATACATAAGGCCATGTTATGCTCAGGGCTGTCCTTTAAATGTGGCAGTGATCATATTTGGCTGCCTCTGTCCTCCTGAATGATCTGCAGTGCACAGCTTTTACACAGGCTTGTGTTCAGTGCCACAGACAACAAAGAACTTCAGTTAGTTTTTCAGGGTGGTTCTTTAAAAAGTAGTTGCAACTCTTTGAGACAAGGAACAAGGATCTTACAGCTACTTCTGTGAATAAACCACAATTATCTCCCCTATTTTATTCTGGTAATGCTGTCTAAAATGCTAGAAAGTGCCTGTAGCACATCTCACCATCACTTATGCTCTGTGCTGCCAGTTGGAGATGTTCCAGCTCCTCAAATAATTTTACTAATCCATCACTCGTCTTCCAGTGAGTCCAGATCAAACCAACACTTCTAGGTACTATTTGCTGCATTCAAGCAACACATTCAAGCTGATGTTTGGATGGTAAAACGTAACATACACGTAATGCTGCCATTGTTTTTTAACAATGTCAAGATTTATATTGGAGACATTTTTGTCTGATGTATTACCTTAGTTGTACCATTAGATGCCACTTATGTGTTAGAAAATGTAGACATTTGTTTAAGTGTCATGTTAGTGATCAGAAGGACCCAAAGAGTTTATGACGGTTATGTTACTGTTACTAAGTGAAACTGTTGGAAATGCGACTGGGCAGTAACTTCCTAGACATATTAGCAAGTAAATAAAAAAGGTTTGTGTCAATCCTGTCCATTCATCACCTCAGGGCCTTCAAATAGGCTTAGCCTCTATAACTTGTATTGGGAATAATCTTAAAGCATTAAGTATTTCACATGTTATTTTGTTCCATTCTTTTTGTTAACATATTTTGGAGTTTTGCTATAAGAAGAAGTTGCTAAAGGAAGAACATTTTAACTATTTTTATTTAGGAAAATCTTAACTATTTTTTTCTTTTATGTTGAAAAGCTAATGATCAGACTCTAACATACATTTTAGAGGACATTTGTGATTGTAGCTCTATTAGAGTGACAAGTTTTCCAAAGTGACACTTTTTCCACATACAGTAGCTATGGTGTTATCTGGGAGGAGTTATATGATTAGAATATGGACAGATCAGATAGGTAAGTATTTTGCAAAGAAGAGAAAAACATCTTAACGCAAGGAGGTATGTAGCTGGTTTGGGGAGGATGACGGTAAATCTTGAGGTGGTGGTTGAGGTGTTTATGAGCCAGAATCCAGGAAATGCATTGAGGAAGTCCAGAGCTGAATGTTGTCATGCAGCCAGGCAGGTATTGACTGTGGAATGAATAGTTGGAGCTGCCAAGAAGCAGCTGTGGAGTCAGGAAAGGTTCAGGTAGGTTTACTGTGGCTGAGGCTTGTTGCTTGACAGGTTTGATATTTCTTGGAGAAGCACAAAGAACTCTCCAGAAATCTTCCCTTAAAATTAACCCAAGAAAATGGAGGCAGGTAAGTAACCTTAATCAATGAATGACTTAACAAGAATTAGCTCTATGAGGCTGGAACTATCACGTAGCGTTGACACTCCGGCGTCAAACGACTGTCCAGCACCTCCTTAAATCCTGCAGGCATGATGTGCTCAATAGAAAGCTGATGCACCAGCTGCAGCCTGCAACACAGCCCTGCAAAGTTGGAACTAAAGTTCCTCAAAACAATCCACACGGACATCAAACACCCCAGAACCATGAGAAATATACTAAAAATTCAAATGAGTTTACCAAGAAACATATTGAGTAAAGCTAGACACTATGTGGATCAGAAATCACTTCATGCAATGTATTGTTCACAAATTTTACCCTATTGAAATTATTGTGTAAAGATGTGAGATAACACATACAACTGCATATTGCAGTCATTATGTACACTACACATAAGAGCAATGACAACCTTAAATCAGTTAGGGTTTCATGGACACACAAGAGTTGAGTTTTGAAATTTAAAGATCTTGTTAAAAATCAAACTGACTAATGTCATGTAATATATTGGAAATTGACCTAAATTCAGAGAGATGAAAGGGGAGCCTCATACTGCAGATGATAAAGATGTGTTTTTTAAAAAAAGGGCAGGAACAGGTACCAGAGGAACTGGACCAGCAAAAGCAATGGTGACAGGGACACGGGTAAACTGGCATATAGAACTGGGGACAACAGAAAGATATGGTGAGCAGGTAATGATACAGACAGACTATAAACTGCTGGGGACAGTGGTTGAGGGACATGAGAACTAGGTGAGATTAATGAGGAAAATACAGAACAGCTTAGTGGAGGAATAAAAAATGAATACTGTGTTCAGGACACATGACAAGGTCAGCCATACATCTATGAGCCACAGCAATGGAAAGACAACCTGGTTGCTGAATGAATAGTTGCCTGAGCAACAAGACTGTTATGTTGTGAGTCATTTGTTGTCATTTTGGTTAGAATGTGAGATGAGATAGATTCAATATATATTTCAATAAATAAACTGGATATGTTTGCTTTATAAAATGCCTTGGAAGTGTAATTGTTGTGGATCACCATTATGTAAACGTTCTGTGGTGGCTGGGCAATGTGAACTAAAATAAATATCACGACATAGTTTGGATTAATCGTGATACATTATATACACCGTGAGATTTAGAATTCAAGCAATCTCTCAAGAAATAATGTTCTGCCCTCTAACACAGCTGTGAATGTCAGACTCTAACCCTTTTTCAACAGCAGGTGAAGAGCAACAGATTTTACAGCTATCTAATCCAGAGTTGAGCTGCCTTTTATCCGCTTTAACAGCAACATTGGTTTGTTTATTGTGTGTTTTTGTTTTTCACTTCTCATAAAGGGTCATCTTTTGGATTTAACTTTAACTCTTCCAGACTTTGTCCTGATAGGTGGATTCTGAGCAAGTAGACAGGGATGTTTTACCCCGATGTTGAAACTTTCACTGTGGTTGACTCTGACATACAGGGGTTGGACAATGAAACTGAAACACCTGGTTTTAGACCACAATAATTTATTAGTATGGTGTAGGGCCTCCTTTTGCGGCCAATACAGCATCAATTCGTCTTGGGAATGACATATACAAGTCCTGCACAGTGGTCAGAGGGATTTTAAGCCATTTGTCTTGCAGGATAGTGGCCAGGTCACTACGTGATACTGGTGGAGGAAAACGTTTCCTGACTCGCTCCTCCAAAACACCCCAAAGTGGCTCAGAAATATTTAGATCTGGTTACTGTGCAGACCATGGGAGATGTTCAACTTCACTTTCATGTTCATCAAACCAATCTTTCACCAGTCTTGCTGTGTGTATTGGTGCATTGTCATCCTGATACACAGCACCGCCTTCAGGATACAATGTTTGAACCATTGGATGCACATGGTCCTCAAGAATGGTTCGGTAGTCCTTGGCAGTGACGCGCCCATCTAGCACAAGTATTGGGCCAAGGGAATGCCATGAAATGGCAGCCCAAACCATCACTGATCCACTCCCACGCTTCACTCTGGGCATGCAACAGTCTGTGTGGTACGCTTCTTTGGGGCTTCTCCACACCGTAACTCTCCCGGATGTGGGGAAAACAGTAAAGGTGGACTCATCAGAGAACAATACATGTTTCACATTGTCCACAGCCCAAGATTTGCGCTCCTTGCACCATTGAAACCAACGTTTGGCATTGGCATGAGTGACCAAAGGTTTGGCTATGGCAGCCCGGCCGTGTATATTGACCCTGTGGAGCTCCCGACGGACAGTTCTGGTGGAAACAGGAGAGTTGAGGTGCACATTTAGTTCTGCCGTGATATGGGCTGCCGTGGTTTTATGTTTTTTGGATACAATCCGGGTTAGCACCCGAACATCCCTTTCAGACAGCTTCCTCTTGCGTCCACAGTTAATCCTGTTGGATGTGGTTCGTCCTTCTTGGTGGTATGCTGACATTACCCTGGATACCGTGGCTCTTGATACATCACAAAGACTTGCTGTCTTGGTCACAGATGCGCCAGCAAGACGTGCACCAACAATTTGTCTTCTTTTGAACTCTGGTATGTCACTCATAATGTTGTGTGCATTTCAATATTTTGAGCAAAACTGTGCTCTTACCCTGCTAATTGAACCTTCACACTCTGCTCTTACTGGTGCAATGTGCAATCAATGAAGACTGGCTACCAGGCTGGTCCAATTTAGCCATGAAACCTCCCACACTAAAATGACAGGTGTTTCAGTTTCATTGTCCAACCCCTGTATGTTGCTCTTGTGGAACACTTCTATCATGGTTAAGTTTTGGAAAAGGTACCAAGTGATGTCAATTGTGTCTCGCCACCCCTTGAGGTGCTTCCACCATGTAGGAACTTGGAGAGTTATGCTTCTGAATCATAAATTCCGGCACTTGAGTCGGTTATCCATACCGTCGCCCCTGGTGACAGCGCACTCCAAACTTTGGTAAGGTGATGCATGTTGTAGTTTTTCTCAACTAACCTTCCCCTCTAACTCTCCCTTGCAGCAACTGAGATGCTGTCGCACAGTTGAGCGTTAAGCCCTACTTTGAGGAATCTTTTCTCCGCTAGTAATCTGTTTGAACCCATACTTCTCTGCAAAAGGAGCAAACACTTGTCCTGAAAAGTGGGGACCATTATCAGTTGTCAGGACTTCTGAACAATAACATCGGCTGATACTGTGTGACAAAACCGTGCTATTTCAATTTATCTGGAGTAGTAGTCAGCTACAAATAAATATGTTTTCCTTTCAAGAACAAACAGATCTGATCCTAACTTTTACCAAGGTCTTTCAGGTTTCTCTGATCGAATCAGTGACTCTTTGCTGTTGTGTCTTTCTTGTATGCAGATCCTGTAGTTCAGAACCATGTCATTTACCTGCTATCATGAATTGCTTAGATAGTCGAAGTAGAACAAAACCAGAGGATGAAACAGACTCAGCACAAAGGATAAGACGGTAAATGAGGTTTATTTCTACTGTAGACTTTGTTTAAGGAATCTTGAGCTGGAGTTGTCCAGAAGCCAGAGGAGGAGGAGGTAAACCCAGGAATCCAAGGAGAGAGAGAGAGAGTACTGGTGATGAGAATATTTACAGTGCAGTCCTTAGGAGGGAGTATTACCGGATGTTGATAGGCAGATAGGCAGGTCGACAGGAAGACAGGCAGGCAGACGGATAGGCAGACAGACAGGAGTCCACATAACTGAGGTTATGTTCCAGCAAAGGTCTGTATCAGCAGCTACCTTAAGAAGCCCATGAGCTCATTAGGAGAATGCGTTGCAGCTGCAGACAATGAGCTGCCAGAACCAACCAGAAGGGGAGGAGCAGAGATCCTACAGTACCCTCCCCTCAACGATTGCCTCCAGGCAATCCAGAACGCTTTTCAGGATGGCGTTTGTAAAAGGACGTGATGAGAGCAGGGTCCAGGATGTGAGAACGGGAAACCCAGGTTCTCTCATCAGGTCCATATCCTGCCCAATCCACAAGATATTGAAAACCACGCCCCCTACGCCGAACATCCAGGATACGATTGACCGTATATGCAGGGTGGTCATCAATGAGTCGAGCAGGAGGAGGGGGCTTGGTGGGAGGACTCAGGGGACTTTCCGAGACTGGCTTGATCTGGGAAACATGGAAAGTAGGGTGAATGTGCATGGAAGATGGTAGTTTGAGTCTCACCGCAGATGGGCTGATGATCCTCTCGATGAGAAAAGGGCCAATGAAACGGGGGGCCAACTTTCTAGAAGTATCTTTTAATTTAATATTCCTGGTGGAAAGCCAGACTCTCTGATTGATGCGGTAGACAGGTGCAGCAAAACGGTGACGGTTAGCGAACCTCTTATTTTGTTCCAGGGTGCGTAGGAGGGTTCTCCTGGTCTGTTGCCAGATCCTACGACACCTGGAAACGTAATGCTGAACAGAGGGGACTAGGATGTCAGATTCAACACTGGGAAACAGCGGGGGTAGATAGCCCAGTGAAGCCTCAAAGGGGGACAAACCAGTAGCAGAGGAAGTATGTGTGTTGTGAGCATATTCGATCCATGTGAGATGTTTACACCAGGAAGAGGGGTTGTCATTTATTACGCACCTCAAGGCGACTTCAAGTTCCTGGTTGCATCTTTCTGTCTGTCCATTAGATTGGGGGTGGTATCCAGACGAAAGACTTACGGAGGCACCAAGAGCTTTGCAAAACTCCTTCCAAACTTGTGAGATGAACTGTGGGCCTCGGTCAGAAACAATGTCCAAAGGTATGCCATGGATGCGGAAAACGTGGAGAACCAGGAGTTGGGCAGTCTCCAATGCAGACGGAAGCTTGGGTAAAGGAACAAAATGGGCTGTTTTAGAGAATCTGTCAACAACAGTAAGGATGACTGTGTTACCGTCAGATGGCGGGAGACCAGTGATGAAATCAACGGAAATGTGGGACCAGGGGCGGCTAGGGGTGGGCAGAGGTTGAAGAAGACCAGCAGGGGGTTGATTAGTGTTCTTGTTTCGAGCACATGTGGGACAAGCTGCAACAAAATCTTTAATGTTGAGGTTCATAGTCGGCCACCAGAAATACCTTTTGGTAAATGTGATCATTCGAGTCACCCAGGATGACAAGTCAATTTATTGTTGTGCACCCAATCCAGAACTTTATTGACGACAGAGTTGGGAACGAACAGCTTGCCCACTGGGCCAGTACCTGGGTCAGGTTCGGACCTCTGTGCCTCCCTGATGTCCTTTTCAATGGCCCAGGTGAGGGTGCCCACAATACAAGAATCCGGTAGGATGGAAGCTTCAGTCTTGAGTTGGTCAGAATGAGAGAACTGGCGAGAGAGAGCGTCAGGCTTAATGTTCTTGGAACCAGGTCTGTAGGAGATAGAAAAATGAAAACGAGCAAAAAACAGAGACCAACGGGCTTGTCTGGGGTTAAGTCTCTTGGCATTTTGAATGTAGGAGAGGTTCTTATGATCAGTCCAAATGAGAAAAGGGACTTCAGTACCCTCTAACCAATGCCGCCATTCCTCAAGCGCCAACTTGATGGCTAACAGTTCACGGTTGCCCACATCATAATTTTGCTCAGCTGGAGACAAGCGACGAGAAAAATAGGCACATGGATGTACCTTATGATCCAGAGGAGACCGTTGAGAAAGAATAGCCCCTACTCCAATGTCAGAAGCATCAACCTCTACAATAAATTGTGCACATGGATCAGGATGGGTCAATATGGGTGCTGAAGAAAATAGAGTCTTTAATTCCCCAAATGGCCTTTCTGCCTCAGGAGTCCAATGGAACGTTTTCAGAAAGGAGGTGAGTTGAGTGAGAGGTGCAGTGACCTGACTGTAGTTCCTTATAAACCTCCTATAAACATTTGCAAATCCCAAGAAACTTTGAAGTTGCCTGCAATCAGTTGGAGTAGGCCACTCTGCCACTGCCTTGGTTTTCTCGGGATCAGTTCTGTATCTGCCTGCCTCAAAAATAAAACCCAAAAAAGACACAGATGTGACACTGAATTCACACTTTTCGGCTTTAACAAAGAGTTGATTCTCAAAAAGCCTCTGGAGAACTGTTCTGACATGCTGGCGATGTTGTTCTATGTCCTGGGAAAAAATCAAAATGTCATCCAGATAAACGAAAACAAAGAGGTTGAGAAAGTCATGAAGAACATCATTAATAAGAGCCTGTAAAACAGCGGGTGCATTAGTCAACCCGAAAGGCATAACCAAATACTCAAAATATCCTAGGGGGGTTTTGAAAGCTGTTTTCCACTCATCACCCTCTCGGATCCGGACCAAATGGTAAGCATTGCGCAGGTTGAGTTTAGTGAAGATCTTGGCAGAATGTAATTGTTCATGTATGGAATCAATAAGTGGTAGTGGGTATTTATTTTTAATAGTGATTTGATTCAATCCTCTATAATCAATACAGGGTCTCAATGTGCCGTCCTTCTTACCCACGAAGAAGAATCCGGCACCAACAGGGGAGGTAGACGGACGAATGATCCCAGATGCTAAAGAATCCTCAATGTACTCTTTCATGACCTTTCTTTCGGGTCTGGAGAGATTAAAGAGTCTGCTGGATGGTAGCGGAGCGCCTGGGAGGAGATCAATAGAGCAGTCATAGGGGCGATGAAGAGGTAAAGAAAGAGCCCCTTGTTTGCTAAACACAGATGCGAGATTGTGGTATTCAGGTGGAACTTTGGACAGATCAACAGGCTCAGAACGTTTGAGTTGTTTGATAGAGTGAGAGACAGCAGTTCTTAAGCAGTTCTGGAGACAGAGATTACTCCATCTCTCTACTCTGCCCTCCACCCAATTAATAGCAGGATTATGTTTCTGCAACCAGGGAAACCCCAAAACTAATTGTGGAGAGATGGAAGAGACAACAAAGAACTCACCCCATTCATGATGGTTACCAGAGATGATGATGTGAAGCTGAGGCACTTTAAATCTCACTTGAGACATGGTTTGACCAGTGATGCCAGTGACAGAAAGGGAATTGTTGAGAGGCTGAGAGGGTATTTGAAGTTTATCAACCAGATCCGAGGAAATAAGATTCTGTTCAGCACCAGAATCAATAAAAGCATCAACAGGAAACTTTTCTTGGCCAACAATAATAGTGACTGGAAAACACAGACGAGAGACAGGGGAAGAATGGCATATGCTCATCTAAGTCCCCTGACCTATTGACGAGCCCTCTCTTTTCCCTTCTTGGGGCATTTTGTGATAAAATGTCCTCCTTGTCCACAATATAGGCAAAGACCACCCTCAAAGCGACGTTGTCGTTCCTCTGGGGAGAGTTGAGTGTGACCAATCTGCATCGGTTCCGGTTCCGCAGATCCCTCTGAAGAGGAAGTGGGTGCGTCGAGGAAAGTGGTTCGATGCGCCAGAGAGTGCTGCCACTGTGAATTGTAGTTCCTTTCTGTTTGTCTCTCTCTTAGACGGTTGTCAATGCGGATCGATAGGTTGATTGATTCATCCAGTCTTTCGGGTTCATCTCTCAAAACCAACTGGTCCTTTACTTGACCTGCAAGGGAATTAACAAAAATACCCTTGAGTGCCGCTTCATCCCAACCCACCCCCTGCGCTGCCACCCGGAAGTCGATGGCAAACTCAGCCAACGCTCTCCTTCCCTGTTTGAGGGTGAGTATCTTCTTAGCCGCTGCCTCCTGCTGGAGTGGTTGATCGAAGACTCTCAGATCCCTTTAGCGAGGTAACAATAGGGAAAAGGGAGGGGGAACGACTAAATGCTAATTCACACTGGAGAGAAAAACCACCAAAGTTATTAGGATTACCATCAAACAGTTCAGACGGACGGAAGTCAGGCTCTCGGATCCCAGAAGATAGAATTGTGGGTGGCTGAGGATTCTCTAAACGAGCTGGAGGATTGGAAGAGGCAGGTGAGAGTTTGGTTATGATTTCGCTTAAAGCATGAACCATACCACCAAGTTCTGTGAGATGAGAATCCATAGTCCTTTGTTGTTGCAGTAGCTGTTGAAGCATGGTTTCAGTAGATTGTAGGCGTTCCTTTAAGGAAGTCTGTTCATCATCTGAATTGTTCTTCGACATGTTAGATGGCTGGAACATACTATCATGAATTGCTTAGATAGTCGAAGTAGAACAAAACCAGAGGATGAAACAGACTCAGCACACAGGATAAGACGGTAAATGAGGTTTATTTCTACTGTAGACTTTGTTTAAGGAATCTTGAGCTGGAGTTGTCCAGAAGCCAGAGGAGGAGGAGGTAAACCCAGGAATCCAAGGAGAGAGAGAGAGAGTACTGGTGATGAGAATATTTACAGTGCAGTCCTTAGGAGGGAGTATTACCGGATGTTGGCAGGCAGGTAGGCAGATAGGCAGATAGGCAGGTCGACAGGCAGACAGGCAGGCAGACGGATAGGCAGACAGACAGGAGTCCACATAACTGAGGTTATGTTCCAGCAAAGGTCTTCTTCTTCTTCTTCTTGTATTATTTTTGGCAGTTGGCAAATAACGTTATGATGTGCATTACCGCCACCGACTGGTATGGAGTGTGGTTCTTCATGGTTTTAAATCTTATTTACTATTACAACAATCAAATTCTATTTATTAATTTAATGCTCTTGAAAAATCTAATTATAATTTGAATATGCTTGCTACCTAAACTTCTTTGCAAAGTATCTCTCAAAATAAAATTTTCTTTAATACCTACAAATTCTCTCCTTAAAATTGTTCTTTCTTGTTCATATTTCTGACACTTCAATATTACATGTTCTATTGTTTCCTCCTCTCCACAATAATCACATTTTCCAGCAAAGGTCTGTATCAGCAGCTACCTTAAGAAGCCCATGAGCTCATTAGGAGAATGCGTTGCAGCTGCAGACAATGAGCTGCCAGAACCAACCAGAAGGGGAGGAGCAGAGATCCTACACCTGCTGACTGAGACCTGGCCACCACACAGACTGATGAAATCGTTCTCTAAACTTGACCACACCTTGATTTCCCTCGCGTATTTTTGACAGCACATTGTTTTGCAGTGCAGAAGGTATAACATGTCGGGTGTCTTCCAGCAGCAAACCATCTTGAACTGTGAGTGCAGCACTTCAGACAAGTAGTTTCTCAATACAGATTCTTGTCTGTCATGAGCTACCCACCCTTCAGCCTCATCGCACGAGAACACACACCATCTGCTTTCAACTGATCTTTAAGGAGACACAGGACAGTGTGTTTACCGTCATAGGCCTTTTTTCTGGCACGTGCATGATGCTGTATGAAGCACATGAGTTTCAATCTGAATATTTGAATTCTTGGAGGGAGACGGTCCAAAGCTTGGGCACCGAACAGGCTGATAAGAGTTTTGTGATCGGTTTTTAGGCAAAAGTCTTATCCAACCAGAAAATCTCTGAACCTATCACATGCCCATGTGAACCCAGTGCCTCGTTTTCCACTTGTGCGTACCTTTCCTCAGCTGGATTTTGTGACCTTGAAGCATATGCAACAGGTCTCCACTCCTCAGTCAATTTCTAAGCCATAAGATGATGCATCCACTGACACTTTGGTTTCTCTATTTGGAACATACATAGTCAAAGTGAGGAGAGTGCTCCTTTCAAGGTTTCAAAAGCAGTTTATTGATCTGCTTCCCAGACCCCGCTGTTTATTTTGTTCTCAATGTCTTGCTTTCTTCAGTTTATTTCTCTGTGCTCATTTTTTGTTAGGTGTTTTTCTTATTAGTTCCTTTTTTGTGTTTTAGTATTCTTTATACATCTAGACTTATTTCCAGTTATATTTTTGTTAGATACTTTTCTGGGTTTCTTAGTGTGTCTGCTCTGCTCTGACTAATTACTGTTACTCCTTTAGCTGCTCTGTTTTTCCTCTGCCACAGCTGCTCCACATTTCCTCTAATTATTGCTCATTTGGTTTGCTTGTCATTTCTCTTTCCTTGCCCCAGCATGTATACCCACTGGTTCTCACTGCTCACTGCTGCGTTCTCACGTTTACCTGTGTGTTATGCTGTCTGTTCCATGCCTGTTTTTTTTAGCCAAGCTCTGTGACCTGATTCTCACTGTGAAAGAGCATCTTGTATGTTATCTTTTCTATTTTTTTATTAAAGAAATAAATTTGTTTGCCAGTTCAGTCTCTGCATTTTGGGTATTTTTTTTGCAAACCAAACAGTTTAGACTTCTAATGCTGTTGCCATGCTTCCTCATCTCATCTGGTAAACAGTTTGCAATTTGGAAGTTTTTACATGAATGCCCAAGAAGGCTAGGAAAAACTGATCTTCTAGCAAATTAGCTACTGACATGCAATAGTTGCTATGGAATTTATACTCATGATATTGTCGTCACACTTGAAAATAAGCACGATTTACAAAGTATATTTAATATACTGGCCTGCCCTAATAGTGGCTGTATGTTTTGAGACTTCATTATAATTTTAATTAATCATTTGCCTTTACTGGTGCATGCTTATGTAAACAAATAACATGGGGTGTACAGGAGAAACTGTCACAGTGGAGGCATTTACAGCATGTCTTCTGTGACTACAAATCTAACAGGAATGGAATAGAATGATAACCATGCTTTGCCATTTAGTAGCTGAATATTAACACTGAATTAAGTGACTGTAAACAATTGACTGGATAACATAGCCATTAGCTGTGGGTATGTTAATATTAGTGGCTATGGGTCAGTTCCCCTCTTTGTCAATTCCTACCTCATGCTTATTCTTACGATGACAGGGCAGATTCTCACTCCTGTAAGTACGCTAGCAGCATGTTTATCTGTGTAACATTGACTTGTGGTGCATCTGTTAGCTGAAAGCAAAGGGTGCTTGTTTGGTGTCAGGAGATGGGATATGGTTTCGTTGTACAGACACAATCCTTTAGTGTTTCCACAACACTTGCACAATGTTTTGGCAAATTTACAAACAAAACAACTTGCAGCCAAACAATAAATGGGTGTGGTGGGTGCAAATAAAAACAAAATCATAGAAATGTCTGTATTAACATAGGGCTTAGACATAGGCAATCCCAGATGTTATTTGAATAGCCCTGGATCTCATGAAGACCAACATTTAAGGTCCATATCTAATAAAACCTGCGTTATGTCCCTAAAATATTGTTAGAATTACATAATTGTACTTCAAAACAAGCTGATTTTGTACTGTGTCCCTGAATGTTCTTTTAAGTCAAAGTTAGTTGACTGACCTAGCAAAAAAAGAATTAAATGAGTAAATGAATAAAATTATAAATATAACACAAACATATATGTACACATGTGAATAACCTAAAAATACAAATACAAACAAAACGTTTAAAATGATTACAGCGAGGCCTTTTGTGAATAAAGAGGTGGTTAGAATACATTTCAATTGCCGCTTAAAAACATGCTTTTAAAGCTTTATTGTAATAAACTGTCAAGGTTAGTTTTGGGGATCAAGGCTTTCAGGTGGAGCTGTCAAGCCGCCAGTCAGCCTGTTTGGGAGGTTCCCTTCCTTTCCAGTTGGTAGCACACCAGGTCCCCGCATCTGGAATTTACGCGTCTGTCGCCGCCGCCTACAGGACGGCTCGATCTCCCGCCTCCCCCCAGCTGCAGAAGCCCAAACACTCGGGTCTTCTGCGCTGAATGTTGGAGGTCTGTCGATTTCTGCATTGATCAGTTTGGCAGATTCTGTCTCTCCTTCCTTTCAATGACCGTTCGGGGCGTGCTTTGCACTCAGCAGCGCAACAGTTAATGTGTGCCGGATGCACCCTCACTCCAGCAGACCGCTACAGTACGAAGATGGCGTCGGAGGGAGCCACCGGAGAGCAGCCTCCTCTGGTACAAACACTGGTCGCAGCCGCACCAGGAGGTGTCGACACGGTAAGATGCGTGGATGGTGGCGAACTAGCAACAGACGGCGTTTCCTATTTTTTATGTAAATGTCAGTGTGGAACCGTCGCTGTCATGAGGGAAAGACGGTGAAATGCGCTGCGCATCTATTTCTCTAAAAGGCTCTGGAAGCAACAGCGGTGAGCAGCGCGAGGCTGTCGGCTCTCTGGAGAAAACACGAGCTTCGTCTCCGTTGAGCCGCAGTATGAGCCAAATGTATTCTTAGCAGACTTCAGTAGGGGGACATAATGTGTTTCTGTAGTACCAGTTAAATGTTTTGTTCGTCTCTCATGGCCTCTCTGTCTCTTGTTATGTTATCCCGTGTTTTCCAGCTCCCCTTGAAAGGAAAAGTGGCGCTGGCTGTAAGGGTTGTGACTCATTCTGTAGTAGCTACACAGCACTAACCGGGGAATGCACCGAGACTTCATTCTCCCTTAAGGGATTTGTTTTCTCTGTTTGGTACAAAAAACGTCTAATTTTAGCATGACCATTCATTCTGTCTAAATTCCAAGAGGCTTCTTGTTTCTTTCTGCTTGGCACAGCAATGGAATTAAGTGTTTTTGTGAGTGTAAAGCAGGGGCGTTTTTAGGGTCTCATAACATTGGGGGCTTTAGCCCAAATTCATAATATTTAGATTTTAATAAGACAATTTATAGGTAATTTAAAGTTCAAATAATATAGGACATATTGTACCAGTTCTCTCTCGGCTCATTTTAGACTGAATTTAAATTATTGTGAATCAAACAAAAAAGGTTTGCAATAACTTTACTTTTTATTTTGGTTATTTTTGCCTCTCCTGAGGCTCCATTGTCTTTATTCTTATATTTCAAAAAAGGAAAGTGGTATAAAGTTGATTTTCCTAAATCTTAGTAAGATGGTAAAATCCTAAAACAAATTAATTTTATTATGCCAAGAGCTTTTGAAACATTTATTAAAATTGTTCTTTCTTTTATGAAGCTGTTCTCTTTTACCACCATCTTTTCAGCCTTTCATTCCATTTCTGAAGAAATTTGGCCTGCCAAAAATAAAACATGAAACATTTTACAACACAGTCTTTTGTTCTGCACTGAGCATGTGAGACATTAGCACAGTTCTTACTATTAAACACTGAGTGGAAATTGTGTTAAGTAGTGGTGTTTAAATATAGCATAGAGCCTCATCCTGGACCTTATCAGTAAAAATATTACACTTGTTAATAACTGTATACATATACCATTTGTATATCTTCTCCTTTTAATTCATTGTTAGGTTAGGTGGAGCCCAGGTCTAACTACACGCTACTAGCCTCTAGCCAGACTTCTTTGTATTATCAATCAACCTCGTTTTGGACACAATTTCTCATCTATGGAACATCATGTCTTGGTCAGTTTTTATATGTTTTGTTGTTAGCATTTATGTAATCAACATAAAATCTAGTTTGCCACAAACAAGGTTCCACAGCAATGCCCAATGAGAAATTTATGGTGTGTTCTTGTTGTATTCTTTGATTTGAGTTCCTAGTGGGAAAAACAACAAGCTGCCCCTGAAGTCAAAAATTCCAAGTGGAGAAGTCAAAGTTCAGTAACCTTTTACTGCTACCAGCCTTGGGTTTGTTGGTACGTTCTATTTGTTGGAATTTCTGTCCTCCAAGAAAGAAATTTCAATAAAAGTCAGAATTATGAGTCAGAAAGTCGGGGCAATACGACTATACCCAAATTCCACATTCAAGATGGTTGCTACTCTCATCAACAGCAGTAAAACACTCTTATTTTGGCTGTTGGCAGCTCTTTGTTAATTATTTAATATTTTCTTCTAAGATTTGTTTTGGCAGCACTACTGGCTTTAATTTTTTCCAGAGTTTTTCAACAGTTGCTAGACAGGAAACGGGGGTGGAGAGAGGGGAAGACGCCCGGCAAAAGTCGCCAGGGCCGGGACTGGCCCAGGACCGCCGCATTGAGGACCAAAGCCTCTTGTACATGGGTCGCGTGCTTAAACTCCGTGACCACCACCATTGCGCCCAATTATTTAACATTTAATCAGGCATGCACATACTACTTTTCATTGTTTATAAGATGAGATGTTTCAACGCTGTTTATATGGACAAAATACTGCGTAGAACAGTGTTATTGTCATTATTATTGTTGTAACAGTATCCATGTACGAGCAGTGTAGAACACGAGCGTCCGTGTTTTTTCCGACTTTCAGACAACTGGGAAACTGGAACCCTATGACCCTTTTCTCTATTTTATCAGTTCAAACACAGAAGGAACATGTTCACATGTAGATATTTTATAAAACTATGTGAGCCACTGGTTTAACTACCAATAAACCTCAGAAACCCTTAGTCTTCAGTTTATACCAGCAACTTTCACTACATTCTATGTACGGGCAGCCATATTGGATACTGAACCCACGGTTGCTCGTAAAGCTCCAAGTGGAATTCCAACCTAGGCATCCCTGTTGTTTTCCCCAGTTTCGTAAAATCAGAGCTCCAAGTACAAACAGAATGCATCATTAGCGCCTTATATGGCTCCTGCGCATATAGAACCTCAGTAAAGGCTGCCATTTTAAATCATTTATTAGCACTTCTGATAGCTTGTATTACATTAAACCAGTAGCACAGATAGCATTGTAACACCTCTATTTGTAAGCATCTACATTGTTACCGGCTTGGATTGCTATTAGTAGTTAGTACTAAAACAATTAGCTTGCGGTTCAAACAAGCTCAACTCTCATCTGACATCTATCCCAGACCGACTTCCATGACAAGTTTTATGCACCATCATACCTGCCTTTTCAAGTCTCAAAGAGGAGTCTGGCGACAGAAATAGGGATGCACCAATATGAAAATTCAGGCTGATATCAATATCTGATTTTATATTTATCTCACTTCCTTTTCGATCCCGTGAAAAAATGACCACACTGCTGACATTTCTTCTCTGCTTCAGTTAAACATTCTACTGTCCTGCACTGCATCACTGTCATATGCCTAAACAAATACCACATGGCCTACCGCCTCCCTCTCCTGAAACACACACACAAACAGCAATAAGATGGTAATACATGTTGGTGTTACTTATCAAACCGATACCAATATGTTAAACAATGACTAACATTGGCGATACCGATGTCAATGCCGATATATCGTTCATCCCTAGGCAGAAATGACCATGGAGGGAAGACTACATGGAATTTTGGAAAGTTAAACTACAATAAAATATAAAGAAGCAGTTTGTGAATAGGACCAGGGCAGACTTGAATTTTTGTTTAAGGTTGTTCAAGATAATTTTGGGCCACGTTCTTATAAGAACCATGTGGTGTGGTCGATTATTTTTTAAAAGAAGATATTTAAGTTCCACAGTGTTTCCTGCAGAATTGCTGGATTACCTACTACTTCCACCAAATATCATCACCAGACAGATATAATTATATATAATTAACCCTACCCTGACAGTTAGCCCAATCACACCAGCACCTGCAGAACATTTTATACCATCAGCATCCTTCCAGTCAACACCAGAGGGAAGAAACAAGAAAAGAGTGCAGTCAAAGGAAAGTTGTTTGTGAAGACATTAACACTCCATGCAGTGCCACTGTCATGGCAAATTGTGTAGCTATTTAAGGTTAGACAAGCAGAATATGGTGTTAACTCGTTTTACAAATGGTGAACATGCACAGAAACCAATCAGACAGAAAAAAAAAACGTAAACAGAAATAAAAATAGATTTGTACTGAAGGTGCTAACAAGCATCACCAGTCACTTTAGTTTCGATGTGGTGGGAGGTCATTGGAGCCAAACTCTGGCTCTAGCATGTAAGGTCGAACCCCTTCATAATCCATACTGAAATCTGTCAAAAAAGGTTGGTTTGCTACAGTGATTGGCTAATCAGCTTGATTCTGTGGCTCCGTGATGTCATTGACAAAATCTCTTTTTCTCAGTGCAGTTTTCAAAAACTTTTTAAACCGTGTTTTTGTTGTGAGTGTACATTTGTCTAGGAAAAAAAAAACCACACGCATAGTAATTGTAAGTACTCCTTTTGTTTTCTCTCAAAAGGGTTGGGTTTCACATGTTTTGCTGGCACCTAGTTGTGATTTCTCACAGGTTACAGTTGTGCACTGGCAGTGGCTCAGCACCCTTTGTACAAACTGATCACAGTGTTCCTCCAACCAGTATCATTGCCTTCATTATAGAGCCTGTCCCTTTTTCGGCCTGAAAAACTGAAGCTGGATTGTCAGAGACACTTTTTGCCGCTTGCTTTCTTTTAGTAAGCATTACTTTTGTTCCTTTAGTGGTTCAGTGACAGAGTAGCACCTCTCTAGAAGTTACTCAGATGAGCTAGGCAGGTGGGAATATGCTATAATAGAACAGCACTTCTTGTCTCTGAGGTGGGTGGGCTGTAGTGTGTGTGTTGAGGTGGGTAAGAGTGGTGAGCTGAGAAGAGCTGTGGGGTCGGTGGAGGAGAAGGGGGAAGAGGCTATGTCCACCAGACACCTTTTCTAAATTGGTATAATTTGAGTGACTCAGCTGACATAGCTAGGAGTACCGTGTCACCCAGCCCTCTGCCTATCCTTGTGAACATGCTCAGAAGTTCCTAGAAGCCACTGCATTGAGGTGAACAGGTGTTCCTGAGATAGGGAGCTGGGCAGCCTGGTCTGTTTGACTGTCCCTCTTACAGCACTCTGGTCCTTCTCCAGGTTTCAGCCAACGACAGGGGGCTTCCACCTCATTGGACTACCCCCTCCATGAACACCATGCCTGCTGTAGTTAAATAAAGCTCCGTGCTCTTTGCTCACCCCCGTCAAACTGTCTGTTGTTGGCCTAAGGTGGGGGATGTTTCCTGAGTGAGGACTCTGAAGCACCCATGCTGGAGGGAAGGGTCAGAGGTCGCCTCTATTCGTTTACAGAAATAGTTTTTTGCATGGTAGACTGCATGTGTAGAGTCAATTGTGTTGAATTGTTTTTCTCTCTTTGAGCGGCTTAGAGCTGATGTTTTAAACCTTTTACTACTTCCAACAAAATGTTGGTAGTAGGTTTTATTTTTATCAGAGAATCATAAGTCAGAGTCTGGTTGCTGATTTCTGATCTTTAGATTTCTTTAAGTTTCAAGCAGCCAATACCATTTCTCTTTCAGAACTACCATATAGAAAAATATCTAAGCAGCATTCAAAGTATGTTCTTCATTCTTCATGATGTTAGTGTTCATTAATAAAGACATATATGTTGCCGGGCTACCTAACACTGCAATATATGACTTATTGCGTGAAGGTATGTACTAAAACATACAAAACTAACACTAAATCAGTTTATATACTGTAGAAGACAGTTGTAAAGGTTAGAAAGGCTTCAGATTTTGTTCAACCAAACAATGAAAATATATAGTAAGTTGCATGCCTTAAAAGTCAGCAATTTAGTAGAGCTTAATACCTCCACTGCTGATGTATTAAGCATCTCAACATCACATTTTGTGCGTGAGGGGCCAGTCGCTGTAAAACAAAAGAATTTCTGTGAACAGTTCATAGTGGAGCAAATGATAAACTACCAGTCTGCAGAGAGACTCAACATAATAATTCTGCAAGTCCTGAAGGAGAAAATACTGTTTTAGTTCAAAGAAAGCTAAAAGGAAAATATTATTTAGCTATATGGGCCTTTCTTTTTTTCTAATATGTGTTAGTAAATGATGGGTTGAATCATACTGATATAATTAGCAGAGATAACACTATCAAACATTTTCTGAGTTTTGACCTGATGACTGAGTTTCTTTGCCAAGACTAAAACACATAGCAAACTTATTTATTCTATGCTTAGTTTTAATTCAACAGTTCAATACAACTTTACTCTGCCTATAACAGAAAAACAATGTCCTGCCTTTTAGTTGAAAGAGGTAGCAGTTTTAATCCAACTGAAAATGAAGGAGTTACAAGATTACCACCATTCATGCATCATAGCATAGGTAACTATCTGATATTTACTAAACTCATACCCAAGTACATAAAAGAAGACGGTGTCTGTTGATGGTGTCTCAGAACAACTGAGCTGACAGTTTTGATGCATCAATGTAGAAGAAAAACAAATCCGGATAATTATTAGACCTGTTAATCACCGGTCACAGAAAATCTATGAAAATTCACTAATTGGTGCGTTACTAATAATTATGCATCATGGTGGGACCAGTTTGATTTGGTCAGTTTAAAAAGTAGCTCAGGGGTCACTGTCCAGGATTGGCGCGTAACTATGAGCTGGAACAATGCAACAACTAATTAAAATACCATGGGAAGTACAAATTTTTAATATTAACACTAACTACAGCCCAGACAAATGGAAACTGCCCTAATTGGCTGATTTCTTAGGTGAATTCATTATTTTCATGTTATCTGCACGATCCATTATATTGTATGTCTTTTTTGCATGGACTGTACATCGGTTTGTGAAAGACTTGCATTTTCTTTTCCAGCAGGACAGAAGGAAGGAACTTGCACACCATAAGAACTTTATTTCCCTTGTGTAATATAATAGGATGACTCAAGCTTAATAAGGTGGACCAGGCGCGTAGGTAGACCTGGGCTTCCGGGGCGGAAGCCCCGGATGTTTTCTGAATAGCTCCGGACTTCTTCATAGAAGAAATTTAGAAGTATTAAAATGATGCAGCCACCAAATGGTATTGGACTTCAAATTTTTTTTTAAAACAATCAGATTTTTTTCAATTGTGTTCCATATAATCATGTCCACCTAACCTGACAATGAGTTAAAAGGAGAAGACAAAAACATTTTTATTTGCGCACTTGCAGCACCGAGGATCTGATATAAAGGCTAAAGACTGGGAACCAATCTGTACTAATGGCCACACGCAATCAATACCACATTTAGACTGTTACAGTTGAACTAGTTGATAAGAACATCATACCAGCTAAATTAAACAGGTGCAACTGCAATCTCCCAGATGTTTGTACAAAATGTGTGGAGGTAAAGGGAACTTTATTTGATTGTATGGGAACATTCTAATGTTAAAGAGGTTCTGGGAGCAAATTAAACATATGTTAGAAACGCTAATTTCTCAAAATATGCCAATGAATCCTATATTTTTTATTTTAAAATTATACCTAAATCATCTTAGATACACAATGAGTCATTGCATAATTTTAGATATAGACCTTTTGCAGGCAAATAAAGTAATTGCACTTTTCTGGAAAAGAACATGTACACCAGGTCTTGGATTGGGCGAGGCAAATGTTAACAACTTTCCCTCTAGTGGCATATACAGGTCCTTCTCAAAATATTAGCATATTGTGATAAAGTTCATTATTTTCCATAATGTCATGATGAAAATTTAACATTCATATATTTTAGATTCATTGCACACTAACTGAAATATTTCAGGTCTTTTATTGTCTTAATATGGATGATTTTGGCATACAGCTCATGAAAACCCAAAATTCCTATCTCACAAAATTAGCATATTTTATCCGACCAGTAAAAGAAGTGTTTTTAATACAAAAAACGTCAACCTTCAAATAATCATGTACAGTTATGCACTCAATACTTGGTCGGGAATCCTTTGGCAGAAATGACTGCTTCAATGCGGCGTGGCATGGAGGCAATCAGCCTGTGGCACTGCTGAGGTCTTATGGAGGCCCAGGATGCCTCGATAGCGGCCTTTGGGTCTTGAGTCTCTCAACGTTCTCTTCACAATATCCCACAGATTCTCTATGGGGTTCAGGTCAGGAGAGTTGTCAGGCCAATTGAGCACAGTGACACCATGGTCAGTAAACCATTTACCAGTGGTTTTGGCACTGTGAGCAGGTGCCAGGTCGTGTTGAAAAATGAAATCTTCATCTCCATAAAGCTTTTCAGCAGATGGAAGCATGAAGTGCTCCAAAATCTCCTGATAGCTAGCTGCATTGACCCTGCCCTTGATAAAACACAGTGGACCAACACCAGCAGCTGACACGGCACCCCAGACCATCACTGACTGTGGTTACTTGACACTGGACCTCTGGCATTTTGGCATTTCCTTCTCCCCAGTCTTCCTCCAGACTCTGGCACCTTGATTTCCGAATGACATGCAGAATTTGCTTTCATCCGAAAAAAGTACTTTGGACCACTGAGCAACAGTCCAGTGCTGCTTCTCTGTAGCCCAGGTCAGGCACTTCTGCTGCTGTTTCTGGTTCAAAAGTGGCTTGACCTGGGGAATGCGGCACCTTTAGCCCATTTCCTGCACACGCCTGTGCACGGTGGCTCTGGATGTTTCTACTCCAGACTCAGTCCACTGCTTCCGCAGGTCCCCCAAGGTCTGGAATCGGCCCTTCTCCACAATCTTCCTCAGGGTCCGGTCACCTCTTCTTGTTGTGCAGCGTTTTCTGCCACATTTTTCCTTCCCACAGACTTCCCACTGAGGTGCCTTGATACAGCACTCTGGGAACAGCCTATTCGTTCATAAATTTCTTTCTGTGTCTTACCCTCTTGCTTGAGGGTGTCAATAGTGGCCTTCTGGACAGCAGTCAGGTTGGCAGTCTTACCCATGATTGGGGTTTTGAGTGATGAACCAGGCTGGGAGTTTTAAAGGCCTCAGGAATCTTTTGCAGGTGTTTAGAGTTAACTCGTTGATTCAGATGATTAGGTTCATAGCTCGTTTAGAGACCCTTTTAATGATATGCTAATTTTGTGGGATAGGAATTTTGGGTTTTCATGAGCTGTATGCCAAAATCATCCGTATTAAGACAATAAAAGAGCTGAAATATTTCAGTTAGTGTGCAATGAATCTAAAATATATGAATGCTAAATTTTCATCATGACATTATGGAAAATAATGAACTTTATCACAATATGCTAATATTTTGAGAAGGACCTGTATATACTAAAAGGAAGCAGTGATGTTTTAGCGAAAGTGTGGGGATCCTTTAGTAAGTATGTCAAATATGCAATTGTAATATAAGATGATGTGGAATAAATATTTGTACGCCTCAACAAATGGTGGGTATTAAGATTGAAGAGACCACCTGCAGTTTTATAGAATTTTCTTTTTGAACTGATAATTTAAATTTCATAGAATTGATTACTATGATTTCTTTATTTATTTGCGTGCATACAATGCACTATATTGCCAAACTGATTCGCTCACCTGCCTTGACTCCCATATGAACTTAAGTGTCATCCCATTCCTGATCCATAGGGTTCAATATGATGTTTGTCCATCCTTTTACTCCAGAGAACACTACTCTGCTGCTCTAGCCCAGTGGCGGCATGCTTTACACAACTGCATCCGATGCTTTGCATTGCACTTAATGATATATGGCTTGGATGCAGCTGTTCGGCCATTGAAACCCATTGGGATTAATAAAGTATTTTTGAATTGAATTGAATTGAATTCTGTGAAGCTCTGTGTGCACTGTCCTTGAGCTAATCTGAAGTCCACATAAGGTTTGGAGGTCTGTAGTGAGTTAACTCTGCAGAAGGTCAGTGACCTCTGCAGCACTAGGTGCTCAATTTTATATACCTGTGGCCATGAAAGTGATTGGAACATCTCATTTCAATTATTTGGATGGATAAGCAAATGCTTTTATAATGTTTAACATCTGCAGGTCGTTTGAATGAATCTTCCTCTAAAAGTTGAGTTTAATTCATTTATTCCAGCAGCTTGTGCAAATAATAGAGATCAGCTGATTAGGATCGTGAAGCGATCAAAAGCACCGCTGGTTGTTTAAAACTGTATTACTCAATTATGGTGGTGATGATAGAGCATCTGCTGCATGAATACTGGGATAAATGATATCACTTGTTGGTTAATAATCTCCGTGCACTACAATACTTCACAAGACATAGAATAAAGCAGGGGAAGGATGAAACAAATGAATGAGGAGATTATAATAACATAATGACCTAATGACCCTCTGACTTGGCTCTCAGGTGGTGGAAAAGAAAATAATTTTTTTTAAAGAAAAAGCTAAGAACTGGCTCTAGCTCCAGCCCTGGAGCTAGTTCCAGTCAAAGCCATCACCCCATCACAATGTCATTGGTCTTTTAAATACCTTTTTGTGACAGATGCTGCTTAAATACCAAAACAAAGATGTGACTGAAGGTCTTCCGACATGCACTGACATGTTAGAAGCAGGAAAATTTTATTGAGTTTTAAGCTAGAAGAGAAACATCATTACTTTTAAGAGCATTATTTGACATGCATCCAAATAAACAGTTGATAAATGTTGATAACAACTCATTACAGATTCATAGACATTGTGTTTTGTCAATAACAAACATACACTGTAAAATTAAAACCAGTTCACCTCAATCTAACGTCATGAAGAAGCCATCTTGCACAGTCTTGGTCAGTACTTGATATGTGTACATCTGTGTAGGCAAGTGTATGTAAAACGTTGATGCTGCAGGAGTAAAGAATTTTTGGACAGGACAATGTCTGAGTACAAGTCAGAGATTTCCTGGCTCTAAAACAGAAGGTTACTGCCGGGTAAGGGATCTCTGGAGATTTCTGTGGCACTTTGATGGAAGAAATGTTGTTGGCTGAAGTATTGATGGAAGATTGTAAATCTGGTTTCAGTGAGCAGCTGACATGCCTGGCTTCAGAGCGAGCAGGTACCGATCTGCCTGTTGCACAAGACTGTGGCTTTTCTCTGTGATTACATTTAGCTGAAGTCTAATGTATAAAGGCTTTTTATGACAAAGGGTGGGATTAAAAAGCTTCTAGAGATTAGGAATGCGGCTTGATGTGGCTTTCTTAGTGGTCTGCTTGCACTTTAACTAGAAATTCTGCTTTCACCAAACATTACAGTTCTCTTTTAAATGGTAAATGGACTAAACTAATAGAGGGCTTTTCTAGTCATACAAATCACTCTAAGCTCTTTTACAATAGAGCCTCATTTACCCAGACGCACTCACAAACACACATTTATAAACTGATGCTCAGCTCAGTAATCATCATGAAGTTAAATGGCTTGCCAAGGGAAACATCGGCATGTAGAAGGTGAAGAAGCTAGAATTGAATGCACAACTTTCAGATTGCAAGACAACAACTTTTCACCATTGAGCGACCTGTTCTAATGCAGAACTAAACTAAGTTTCATCACTCTTAGTTATCCAGCCACGGGTTATTCACACTTCCCTCACTTGACTATGGTTTCAGTGAGTAGAATACCTTTCATGGTTTCTTCAAGAAACAATGTGACACTCTGCCTAGGAATGTTACCTGACCAGACAATGTTATGTTGTTAGGGATGTAACTAGACACTGTGATATTTGGAAAAAACTGTCTTTTCAATTTAGCATGTTACCATAAAAATGGCCAAGGCTCTGTCACATACTTACTCACTGACTTGTCACAGCAATGAATTTTGTCTGACCAGACTTCTTAATTACCCTGTCCATATTTGTTTATTGTAAACTCAATCTGTAAAACTAAATAGATATAAATCCCCCAATGTCCAAGAGATGTTTGATGATATAGCCACATGTGATTGGCCAGTATTAACTTTGAGATAAGACAGACGTGTTGTGGCTAAACAACTAAACTTGCTAAACTTGAGTGCTGAACTTAGAGACCACTGTCTGCAAGATCAAGTAGAGGCAACACTATGAGAACAATATTGCATGTCCCGATTGCACTGTTGTAATGGAAATAATACAATACCAGTAATTTCTGCTGTGATAATTTCTTCTGATATCAGTAAAAAAAATATTATAAATGGCTACATATGACTGTCATTTAATTCAGGTTAGTGGAACAGTTGTGTTTATTAAGGATGTCCCCATCAGGATTTTTTTCCTTGATACCATTTTGAGTTACTTAAGATTAGGTAATTGCTGATACTAAGTCCCAGTCCAACAATATAAGATAAAAATATGTAATAGTCAGGAGCTTTAAAGTGCTGTAAAATAACATACTGTAGCCAGTTTTCCGGACAGCACTGGATATTTTTACCCAGTGGGGCTTTCTGTGGGACAGTGTTATGTTTCTAAACATACAGTATATCTGGCTTGACACACGGCCACAGTTGTAAATAAACTCATGTCCTGCCTAGAGTTTTCAACAGGGCTGCACAATATTAGCAAAATATGCAATATGCAATAATATTGCTGAGTATTGAGATACTAGGGATAAATAATCAATAACTCAACCAGAACCCAGATAATCCAGCTATTGGAAAAAAAAAATATAAATCTGGTAAATAACATGCTTTTATTTAAAAAGTTGCAGCTTTGGCAATGAAACAGCCTAGCTGTGTTGAACAACCATCTCCAAATATATTACTGACTGTCCTGGGTTCGAAGCCTGGGCTTTTTCTGCTTGGCGTTTGCATGTTCTCCCTGTCCATGCATTGATTCTCTCTGGGTACTCTGGCATTTTCCCACAGTCAAAAATCATGACTGTTAGGTCTGCCTCTATAAATTGTCCTTAGGTTTAAGGTCTTAGATCTGAGATCATGGTTGTTTGTCCGGTGTGGTGAACTGCCCACTTGTCCACGTTGTACAGCACCTTTCACCCAGTGACCGCTGGAGATAGGCACGAGCCCCTCTACAACCCTGCAATGACAAGTGTGTATAGATAATGGACAGATGGATGGATAGTTTTCACAATTCAAAAATTTTTAATATTGGCACTAATGAAAATACTCTAAGCTCAATACTAGTTTTGATTCCTGGGCCTTTTCTTAAGGCACAGGGTTGTTTCTAAGAAACATCCGAACAATCTGACCAATTGCAGGAAGACATTTTCTTTGCCTTAATTAGGGCGGCATCAGTAAGTAGTAGGCAATTCAGCACCCATTTAGAAAAAAAGGTAACAGTGTAGTTTTTCTGTATAGCAAACCAGTTGACAGAGTAACACCTAGAAGTGTTAATATCCTGTATGGAAGAATGCACCTTGGATCAGCAATGTTTTTCTGTTGGAAACCATATTTTTTTTGCAGTGTTAACATGGA
This sequence comes from Girardinichthys multiradiatus, assembly GCF_021462225.1. Classification (NCBI taxonomy): domain Eukaryota; kingdom Metazoa; phylum Chordata; class Actinopteri; order Cyprinodontiformes; family Goodeidae; genus Girardinichthys; species Girardinichthys multiradiatus. Next base: position 5,690,188 of record NC_061795.1, on the reverse strand, counting down.
TCTGGTCCATGTAAATGTAATCAGCAGAATCTCTGTTATAGGTCTGTGTTTGTGTACATTTTGAATAATATTTTCTTTGGTAATTAACTAGAGTTAGCAGGGTAGGTTGCTTTGGCTTCTGACTCGTTTCTACTTTTATTGTCAGCTTCAGTCTTGGCCTACCGTGTGTTTACATTTATCCGTTGTATTATTAGCTGCTAATTCCTTTACTCTCTAAACGAGCTATGAACCTAATCATCTGAATCAACGAGTTAACTCTAAACACCTGCAAAAGATTCCTGAGGCCTTTAAAACTCCCAGCCTGGTTCATCACTCAAAACCCCAATCATGGGTAAGACTGCCGACCTGACTGCTGTCCAGAAGGCCACTATTGACACCCTCAAGCAAGAGGGTAAGACACAGAAAGAAATTTATGAACGAATAGGCTGTTCCCAGAGTGCTGTATCAAGGCACCTCAGTGGGAAGTCTGTGGGAAGGAAAAAGTGTGGCAGAAAACGCTGCACAACGAGAAGAGGCGACCGGACCCTGAGGAAGATTGTGGATAAGGGCCGATTCCAGACCTTGGGGGACCTGCGGAAGCAGTGGACTGAGTCTGGAGTAGAAACATCCAGAGCCACCGTGCACAGGCGTGTGCAGGAAATGGGCTAAAGGTGCCGCATTCCCCAGGTCAAGCCACTTTTGAACCAGAAACAGCAGCAGAAGTGCCTGACCTGGGCTACAGAGAAGCAGCATTGGACTGTTGCTCAGTGGTCCAAAGTACTTTTTTCGGATGAAAGCAAATTCTGCATGTCATTCGGAAATCAAGGTGCCAGAGTCTGGAGGAAGACTGGGGAGAAGGAAATGCCAAAATGCCAGAAGTCCAGTGTCAAGTACCCACAGTCAGTGATGGTCTGGGGTGCCGTGTCAGCTGCTGGTGTTGGTCCACTGTGTTTTATCAAGGGCAGGGTCAATGCAGCTAGCTATCAGGAGATTTTGGAGCACTTCATGCTTCCATCTGCTGAAAAGCTTTATGGAGATGAAGATTTCATTTTTCAACACGACCTGGCACCTGCTCACAGTGCCAAAACCACTGGTAAATGGTTTACTGACCATGGTGTCACTGTGCTCAATTGGCCTGACAACTCTCCTGACCTGAATCCCATAGAGAATCTGTGGGATATTGTGAAGAGAACGTTGAGAGACTCAAGACCCAAAGGCCGCTATCGAGGCATCCTGGGCCTCCATAAGACCTCAGCAGTGCCACAGGCTGATTGCCTCCATGCCACGCCGCATTGAAGCAGTCATTTCTGCAAAAGGATTCCCGACCAAGTATTGAGTGCATAACTGTACATGATTATTTGAAGGTTGACGTTTTTTGTATTAAAAACACTTTTCTTTTATTGGTCGGATGAAATATGCTAATTTTGTGAGATAGGAATTTTGGGTTTTCATGAGCTGTATGCCAAAATCATCCGTATTAAGACAATAAAAGACCTGAAATATTTCAGTTAGTGTGCAATGAATCTAAAATATATGAATGTTAAATTTTCATCATGACATTATGGAAAATAATGAACTTTATCAGAATATGGTAATATTTTGAGAAGGACCTGTATATTGCGGTCCGTTGCTGGATATTTCTATGTGTTCATTTGTCATTTGTAGCTGGCGAGCAGTATGGAGTTGGTGGGAACCAAATCTAGGCAGGGGACCTCAGACTGAGTGGCTTATGTTTAAACAGCCAACGTTAGCTTACGCTATCTGGGATAATCCCTCTCAAACTTTAAAGTGTCGGTCTTTAAGATGCTTGCCAGGGCTATAGAGTGATTCTGCTCTGTAGCACAGTTGGCATCAAATACTTCTAAGCAACGCTTTTGCTTCCGACCTTTGGGTCCAAAGAGTTCTTACTCGAATGACATGCCATGGGTTAGGGAGTTACAGAGTTTTAGGCTTCCAGTAACAGATCACTGTTTTGATTCTTAGCCATGATTGTTCAGTTGAGCCCCTGCAATGGAGGGAAGGGGCTAAGTGTGTGTGTGTGTTGTGTGCCAACTATCACTCTCAGTTATCAATGAACAGTAAGATTGAGGCCCTGTTAATGTGACAACAGCCCACGTTTTCTTTGAAAATGGCACAATTTGAGACAGAGTGTAAATGTTCGAAAACGACCTGGTCTACTTTGATGTGTAGGCAGGAAAAATTGAATCTTTATTACGGGGACTGAAATCAGTTGCACAACATAACAGCTGCCAACCGTTTTAAAAACCATAGAAGAAGATATCAACAATAACAATGGCAAATTGCAGAGAACTTAATTGCGCTGCTGACTATATTTGAATCTAACGACATTTCTCTGGCAATTTGCTAATTTTCTCTCCCGTATTCTTAGCAAGGAATGTTTGCACACTTTGAGTTTCGAAGAACATACCGCCTGCTAGTGGCGTAGCAGTGGGATTACACCATTTTCACATCTCAGCTGAATAGCTTAAAACAACTTGGCTTCTATGTTTTTAGAACTGTAAGTCACATGCGTTGACTTTTGGCAAGTAGAAGGGTCTGATGTGCAGCCTGTTCTTTTGATCAGCTGTGTTAACTGTACTAATCTCCACTTAGTAAAGATCTGTGTTCTCTGGCTTGTCTTGCAGAAATGTGAGTTCAATATGGATAACTTGAGCAAGCCAGAGCTGCTCACACTGCTCAGTATCATGGAAGGGGAGCTGGAAGCCCGCGACCTGGTGATCGAAGCTCTGAGGGTGAGTCCCAGTTATAAAAACTGTTTGCAGCAGATCCCATTTGTTAAATTTGTGGAGATTTTATGATTAGATTTATGACCCTAGTTTATATTTGTGTTGATATAACTTTTCTAAGGTTATACATAATGCTTGTATTACCACCAACATAAAGTATTCCTGAATGCCATCTGTAATTCTAACATGGAATAATGCACCAATCAGAGATTTTGTGGCCAGTTTGTGAAAAATGATTATCTGAATAGCGACCAGATAGAGGCAGGCAGGGTGTCATGTAGAGGGTTCCTGGGATGTTGCTCCCACTGAGTCCACCCTCCTTTAATCTGTCTTTACAAGACAGATTAAAGCACACGAACATTTTTCTTTACATTTTCATGGCCACCAAAAAAAATGTAGAGCATATTACAAGATATGATCTGCCCCAACATCATCTCAGTGTGAATAAAAACAGTGTAAATTTAACATTGTGGGGGGAAAAAGCTCTAATTCACTGTTATGTGTTAGATTGTTGTCATACGTTATTTTATTGTAACTACATAGCAGCCTTAAGCAGCTTTTCTGTGATCATCAGTGTTTAATTGTTTATATCAAGACCAGAGGTGTCACACCATATGTGTGATAGAGCAGCTAGTGTTACACAGTTTGTCAGTTAACATTTCAAGACAAAAGCACGTAGCATTAGTGATTAGGGTGGTTAGTATTATTAAAAGCAATCTCTGCAAGCATAATCGCTATAGCACAGGCATGTTTTCGACTACACTTCGTTTCCCAGAATCTCCTAAACTACCAGGCTGTTTCTTGTGTGTTTCCACTGTGGGGTCAAATACCAGGCTGTTTATGTAGATTATGTTCCCTGACGCTGAACGGGTCCTGCTACAGGAGTTCTGCTGTGGTCATTACACATCCCCATTCACCACAACAGCAGAGACCTGAATGTGACTAAAAACTGTAAAATCAGACTGATATGGCATTACTACCAGATGGTTTCATAGTGGTTATTGTTTAAAAGCAGAATTATTTCATTTGAGTCTTTCGTGAGGTAATAACAAAAATAAAACAATCCCACCACCCCAGGATTAGTGCACCTCACGGTGGAATACATAGAGACACAGAGAAACATGTCTGCTACTTTCAAACCTAAGACTGGTGAATGATTCACAATCCTGGGGAGGTGGGATAGTGTTAATTCTGTTATTTGTACTTCTCTTAGAATATTCTTAACTTACTTTACGGCTTTAAATATCTATAAATGACTTTCACCGGAGTGTTGCTCTATTTTAATTAATAAGAAATTCCATAAAGGTTCCCTAGCTCCTTGGTAGACTTCTGCTTTGTGTGATCTGACTCTGTTTCCTGCAGTGAAAAACGGAGTGGGGAGAAAAACTGCCGCTGGGAACTGCCCTGGTACCTGGAAAAGGTTCCTGAAGTAGAAGTGCATCTAAAGTAGACTCTTATCTTAACTGCGAGATTTCCAAATGATTGACTTTGCCCTAATCCAGTCTGTTTTCCTGACAGATTGAACTGGAATCTTCGAACGGATAAAACAGAGCAACTGCTGTTAATTCAGTTCAATTCAGTTTATTTATATAGCGCCAATTCACAACACATGTTGTCTCAAGGCACTTCACAACAGTCACGTACATACATTCCAATTAATCCTAACCATTGAACAGTACAGTCGGATTCAGTTATTTATTCAAATTGGATAAAAAAAAAATTCTATCTAAGGAAACCCAGCACATTGCATCCAGTCAGAGACTTGTAGCATTCACTCCTCGATGAGCATGTAGAGACAGTGGACAGTCACTGGCGTTGACTTTGCAGCAATCCCTCATACTGAGCATGCATGTAGCGACACTGGAGAGGAAAAACGAAACTTACATATGTATCTACGGTTATATGAATCCCGGATGACCGCCAGAGATTCTCTGTCACTCAGAATCCTTGCTTCCGCGCGAAGATTCTGTAGTAACAGCGCCTCGGATGACGTAGGCATATAGCCTCTGGTCATCCGGTGTGTCACAGGTGTGACTCTGTTGGTATAATTGCTCGAACTGCGCATGCGCAAAGGGAACATTCAGTGCTTTCAGCACCGCCATCTGGCGGTCAGTAGGGATCCCTTTTAACATAAAGAACCCTCCAGCAGAACCAGGCTCAGTGTGAGCGGCCATCTGCCACGACCGACTGGGGGTTTGAGAGAACAGAGCAGAGACACAAAAAGGACACAGAAGCACTGATCCAGGAGTACTTTCTATGGGAAGGAAAAGTAAATGTTAATGGATGTAGCTCCTTTAGTCACCTAGAAAGAAAGAACAGATAAACTCTGAGCCAGTTTTCAAGGTTAGAGTCTGAAAGAGAGCACATAGAGTTGGTCACAGTAGAAGCTCAGTCAATTGCTATGTCTAGGAGAAAGAAAGGATTAAACACTGAAAGACAGGGCCATGTGGGTCATTGGTAGAGGGTGAGCATTAAGTTGTTGCCAGCAGAAGCTTGGACGATGCCCCCCTCCAGAAAGGTGTCACAGGTAGACACAGAGGCAGGCCAGGTGTAGCTTCTAGGAAGAGAAAAGAGAGAGAATATAAAGTTAAAAGCTGAAATAACAGCAAATAATGCGAAATTGGAGAGTAGTGTGAGAATGTAGCGAAGAGAGTGAAAGTGGTCATTATGTGCTCCAGCAGTCTAAGCCTATAGCAGCATAACTACAGAGATAGCTCAGGATAACCTAAACCTCTTTAACTATAAGTTTTATCAAAAAGTAAAGTTTTAAGCCTAGCCTTAAAAGTAGACAGGGTGTATGCCTCACGGACTAAAACTGGGAGCTGGTTCCACAGGAGAGGAGCCTGATAACTAAAGGATCTGCCTCCCATTCTACTTCTAGAGACTCTAGGAACCACCAGTAAACCTGCAGTCTGAGAACAAAGTGCTCTGTTAGGAACGTATGGACCAATCAGATCTCTGATGTATGATGGAGCTAGATCATTAAGGGATTTATATGTGAGGAGGAGAATTTTTAATTCTATTCTGGATCTAACTTGGAGCCAATGAAGGGAAGCTAAAATAGGAGAAATTTGATCTCTCTTTTTAATTTTCAGCAGAACTCTTGCTGCAGCATTTTGAATTAACTGAAGGCTTTTAACTGCATTTTGTGGACATCCTGATGGTAAAGAATTACAATAGTCCAGCCTTGAAGTAACAAATGCATGGACTAGTTTTTCAGTGTCACTCCTGGACAGGATATTTCTAATTTTGGCAATGTTCCGGAGGTGAAAGAAGGAAATCCTAGAAACCTGTTTAGGGATTTAAATGACATGTCCTGGTAAAAAATAACAGGTTTTTCACTTTATTATCAGAGGTCAATTTAATGCCAGCCAGGTTAAGTGGTTGACTAAGCAGTTTCTTTTTTTAAAGACTCCGGTCCAAAGACGACAGCGTCTGTCTTGTCTGAATTTAGAAGCAGAAAATTTAAAGTCATCCAACTTTTTATGTCTTCAAGACATCCTTGTAGTCTATCTAACTGGTTGGGCTCATCAGGATTTATGGATAAGTAAAGCTGAGTATCATCAGTGTAACAGTGAAAATTTATCCTATGCTGCCTGATCATTTTTCCTATTGGAAGCATATATATAGTGAAGAAAATTGGCCCAAGCACTGAACCCTGTGGTGCTCCTCAATTAACCCTGGAGTTTTAAGCATTCAGCTTCCTGTAGTCTACTAAGGTCTGACTACCTGTTTAATTTAAATGGCAGCCTGAATAATCAGCCAACATAAATCTGTTGTTTTAATTACTTTAGTCCCTCAGTGTAGCAACTTTCTCACTAAAGTGTTGTTGCTGTGCTTTTTCTATGGTGCATTTACCGATTTTTAGTTTGAAGCATAAATTGAGAATCCAGACAATTGACAGTCTCCTCTGAAGTATGAATTGTAAGGATGAAAAATAAGGAGAAAAGTTTGAAACTCCTATGGTTTCATGTTGCTGAGGTTTTTGTACTAATAAGGATTTATACCCTGATGCTGTTCCATCAAACTATTAGTTTCTAAAGTCTGTTCCGGAGCCTGAACCTCACTGTCCTTGGTGACTTAACAGTGCTCAGCAGGGGGCTGAGGGGAGGCAGGACTTTTAATGGATAATGTATTGATCTGTGGTCACTAAAATAATGAACCTGTCTCACCCAAGTGCTGGAGGTTTTTTTGTTGTCCTAGAGCAAGAATGAGTTGAGTCATTTCTAAAGGAACCCTTGCAGGACCTTCTCTCCGAGCACTTCTGTATTTAGGTCGTCTCAGCTTGCTCGTGCTCCACTTTAGGCTTGTCCTCCAAAGCAACCTAAGGGAGTTCTGAAGAGAATAGTATCAACAATTGTAAGAATAAAACAAAAAGACAAAAGTAATGTCAGTGTTTTGCATAGTTTTACCCCAAACACTACAAGAGCTGCATTGTTTGAACATGTGATCTTTCTCCTGTGTATATAGCAATAATGGTCCAGGTTTTCTTTTTTTTTTTTTTTTCCTTAGGCACCCTTTTTGTCTTGCTTACATGTTACTCAGTTTTCCTCCCACTGACCTTATTTTGTGGTTGTGCCATCCACAGACTTGCTGACATTGAACCGATTCTCTGCCTCAATACACAGTGGCGTCGCTACAGGAAGAACTTTGAATCTTTACTAAATTTATTAAAGGTCTATCTGGTCCGTCAATGCTTTCTTCTAGTAAGACAGTCTGACATCTCTTTTACTCTGTTTCTGTTTGCTTTTGGTTTAGTTGTTCCTCTTTTACCAGCAGTTCACATATTCTTTCAGTGGCTGTTTACGTTTTTCCTTTTCCTTCTTCCGTGGATGGATATTCTGCCTCGATTCTATTGAAATTAACCATCTCTCTCTGCTGCTCCGGCAGATCTTACAAAGCACAAAGAATCTATTTGTTCGGTCATAAATGAGTCCATCTGAGAAAGGGAGATGGAAAAATGGGGAAGATTTAAAAAAGCCCACATTTAAAAAGCATGAGGGTTAAAGTAGGTTGAAGCCTGAGCTGTCAGTTCCAATTTAGACCAAAGCTGACGTAGGGCTGCCGAGACGCAAAAGGAAGACGGTAAAAATGGAGGCTTGATGTCTCAAACAAAGCAGTGCATTGTGACAGAGGGGATTATAACCACTCCCCCATGCCTTCATGCTTCAGCTTACTCCCAACGCCCCTTGATAGCCAGAAGAAAAGTATCATCTGGCCACCAGCTGCTAGGCTATCAGTGCTATTGAATATTCTGTCATAGTTTGCTAATGTAATCAAAAATCTAGGCAAACAGCCTTATTGTTCCACATATCTAAAGCACGTCACACTTACTCTCGCTTTAAGAGTGGGGGACTATACTCAACCTCTACACTCCAGCAGTTCTACGTATACGATTAATCTGTTTTCTTGTTCCCATGGCATACCACTTATCTGCTCCTGCACCAATAACATGGACACCACTTCCCTGTCATGGCAGATCCACAACAACGGTTTGTGGTGCCAAGGTGCTTTAAAAGGCTGTGGGGCTGCAGATTAATTAGCGTGTGGCCAAAGGGTGGCTGAGATACCATATCAGGCTTCATTCTAGGGATGAAAGAAAGAAGGCTGCCAGGAGCTCAGCCAAAAAAGACAGAGATGTCACATGATAACCATGACCGGCCAATACAAATCCCCCATTCTTCTGTGCCAAGACATTTTCAGGCAGGATTTTGAGCCTGTGTCTTTATCCAGTTTTGAGAGTGAAATGCAAGCTTTCTTTGTGATCGTAAGCTAAAGACAATTACTGTTACTAGAGATGATGAAGCTGCTTTGACGTTCTCATATTTTTTTTCTTTACAAACAATAGATTTTGGCACATTAGCTAATGGAGCTATAGAGGATGAATGCATGAGCCAACATCAAAGGTTACGTCTTGAGCAGTGAATATTGGTACTTTTGCACTGGCCCAAAATAATTGTTTTGGAGATACGAATATTTTAAAGTGATCCATACATAAGAGGAAATGACACAAAGCTTATGAATGTCTGGGACATTTTAAAATCAGTTTATATTTCCACGGGTGTAAGAAGTAAATGTAAATGGAGTAGAGAAAATAAGCCATTGGGTGCAAAAGTGTTGGTGGACTAGATGTCAATAATTGCTAATATGCTTTTTGTCAGAGCTATAGGTGACAAATCAGTAACAAAAGGACATTTTTTTCAGCCAAATCCTGCAAGATGGACTTATAAGTAGATGTGAAATGAGATCTTGTGATATTATAACTCCACACTATTTTCCTTTGACGTGAATTGGTCTTGTGAAGCACTATTCAGTTGCTGTCACCATGTGACTATCTGGTGAAGTAAGAGACTTTTAATTTGACACAGGGATGTACAGTGGGGCCAAAAAGTATTTAGTCAGCCACTGATTGTGCAAGTTCTTTTAGAAAGATAAGAGAGGTCTGTAATTTCCATCATATGTACACTTCAACAAAATGAGAAAACAAAATCCAAGAAATCACATTGTAGGATTGTTAAATAATTTGTTTGTAAATTATGGTGGCAAACGTCTGATGGGCCTGGACAGGTACTGGCTTAAGCAGGAGGACACGCCTGGCACTGTAGGATTTGAGTCCCTCTCGGCGTAGTGTGGTAGCCTTTGTTACTTTGGTCCCAACTCTCTCAGGATCATTCTTCAGGTCCCTCCGTGTAGTTCTGGGATTTTTGCTCACAGTTCTCATGATCATTTTGACCACACAGGATGAGATATTTCATGGGGACACAGATCGAGGGAGATTAGGGAGATTATCAATGGTCTTTTATGTCTTCCATTTTCATACAATTGCTCCCACAGTTGATTTATTCACAGCAACCTGCTTGCCTATTGTAGATTCACTCTTCCCAGCTTGGTGCAGGTCTACAATTTTCTTCCTGGTGTCCTTCGACAGCTCTTTGGCCTTGGCCATGGTTGAGTTTGGAGTCTGACTGAGGCTGTGGACATTTATCTTCTATACAGATAAACAAACAGGTGCCATGAATACAGGTAACGAGTGGAGGACAGAGGAGCCTCTTAAAGAAGAAGTTACAGGTCTGTGAGAGCCAGAAATCTTGCTTGTTTGTAGGTGACCAAATATTTATTTTCCACCATAATTTAGAAATAAATTATTTAACAATCCTACAATGTGATTTCATGATTTTTTTTTCTGATTTTGTCTCTCATGGTTGAAGTGTACCTATGATGAAAATTACACCTCATTCATCTTTCTAAGTAGGAGAACTAGCACAATCAATGGCTGACTAAATACTTTTTGCCCCACTGTATCTGTGTTTAAGATTCTTATTTTGAAGTAAGAAAGGAAATAGTAAGTTGCTGTGTTGTGTTTAAGGAGACAATAAAAACTTAAGAAATGTATGTAATGAGTAACACTGAGGAAATTCAGCAACAACACAGTGGTTAATGTTCTCAATAAAATGATTTATTGACCCGAAGTCAGGGTTAATGTTCTGATCACAGATCACTACACGTAACTCTGCAATAACTTAAATTTTCTAGGAAAAGTGCGAGCATGAAATAATCAGCTTGACAAAACTGAACAATTTGGTTTCACACTATGCTACGCTTTGTGCTCCGATGAAGATTGACTCACCTAGGCATTGGTATGCTTCCAAATGTGAGAAAAGCTGACATCCTTTCTGATTATTTTGGCTAATAGTTTTCTGACTGCTTGGGCACAATCATAGAGCATTGAGATTTCATTCAAATAAACAAAAGGAGAATGTGACATCAATGCAAAATTAAATGTTCCTTATCCTGAGTCAGCAGAACCCTGTGATTTCCCCATCCTTGATTTCAATACACAGTCACTGTCAGAATGGGAACATATAAGAGGTCACACACATTCTTGAAAGTGACAGGAAAAAGTGATAGATTGCATATTTTGATATGCCTGCATACATAGCAAGATAGGAAGCAGTGTGACATGAGCTTAAAGATCGTAATTACACTTTTGGCTCTAAACTAAAACATTATTCCACTTTTTAATGACCCTGGACTACACTACAGCTTCTCTTGTTCAGTGTCTAAAATAGTTACATTTATTTAACCTGAAGTAGATTATTTCAGACTGAACAGAAATGTAGTTTTTAAGAGACCTTTTAAAACCAAAATGAAAATCAGACATGCTGGAGCTCAGCACAGCCTGTACAGTTGGACAGATTGTCAGGCACATTGGAACTGCTATGTTCCTCATCTCTGTGGGAGGGTGGGATTATACAGACAGAGCTTTCATTATTTGACCCTTTTAAAAATGACCTGATGGGTTGATTTCACTGACAAGGAGTGATGACTGGAGAGACAGTGAAGATAGGTATCTTAGCAACAAACCATTATGACTAGTTGTAGCAAGCATGCACAGCAATATTGTAGCTATTGTTAAATAGTTGGTCCAGAGTGACATTTACCATGTAACTTTTTTTGTGGATGCATTATTGAGAATTGAATGCTGCCATTAACAAGGTATAGAGCAGAAAATAATCTAAAGTAAAAAGAAAAATACCTCCCTGTTAATCTGTTGAGGACAGTCTATGTTGCCACTTTGCACACTGAGAAGGATGTAAGAGAGGCAAAAATATCTCCATAGCATACTGGTCTGTAACTGGAATAATGTTTTTAGTGTGGGATTATACTATTCCAATAAAAATAAAAATTCTGGTGTCCCATGGAGAATGTTGTATGTTATATTTAACAGCTACTTCTAATGCAGGTCAAGTATTTGAAATCCTGCATCCTTTATACACAAATGACTGCACCTTGGCAGAACCGTCTGTAAAACCTTTGAAGTTTGCAGATGACACTGCTGTTATTGGACTTTTCCAGGACGGTGATGAGTCTTCATACAGACAGGAGGTGGATCGTCTGGTACACTGGTGTGGTCAGAACCACCTGGAACTTATGCCACTCAAGACTGTAGAGATGATGGTGGACTTTAAGAGAACACCACCCCCACATACCCCTCTCACCATCCTCAGCAACACTGTGTCTGCTGTGGACCACACTTCTGATTCCTAGGAACCACCATTTCTCGGAACCTGAGATGGTCCTCATACGTAGACAATGTTCAGAAGAAGGCCCAGCAGAGACTGTACTTTCTGAGGCAACTCAAGAAGTTCAACCTTCCACAGGAGCTGCTGGTCATCTTCTGCACTGCCATAATTCAGTCTGTCCTGTCTTCGTCCATCTCAGTGTGGTTTGGCTCATCCACAAAACAGGACAGGTCCAGACTGCAATGAACAATCAGGTCTGCAGAGAGAATCATCAGGCCTGACCTTCCCTCTATCCAGGACTTATACAGGTCTAGGGTCAGGAAACGGTTGACTAAAATCTCTGCAGACCCCACACACCCTGCACACTAACTGTTTTTACCTTCAGGTGGCGCTACAGAGCGATGTCTGCTAAAACCAGCCACCACAGAGACAGTTTCTTCCCCCAAGCTGTTTCTCTGATGAACACCTGACAGTCAGAGCTCCAGAACAACACCATGCATACTTGGACGGATCTCACGTCATAATCTATTGTAAAGTCAATTGTGTATATATGGACATTAAAAAAATATTATTTATTATTGAGAGCAAAGTGTACCGGAGGCAAATTCCTTGTTTGTCTGGACAAACATGGCAATAAAACTGATTCTGATTATGATTATGAAGGCATACAGCTACATAAATTTAGCAATGAGATATCCCATTTTTTCAGTTATAACTTCTACATTACCTGGCTTTTTGCTGAGAGGCTGTTCAAAAACTACTGGGAGAAGAAGTTGTTCTTTGTTACTCTGGTTACCATGACAACCCCTTATTTATAAATTATGCTAGCCTCAGTGGGCAATAAAGATGTAGTTTACTATAATGAGCTAAAGTTAAGCCCAATATTCATACCCCTGGGAGATTTAGATTTGATATTATTTTCATTCATCCAGGAAGTTTCAGGTAGACAATGAGACTGGTCTCATTCATAAGAAACATGTATAATCTAAAAACTGTTTTAAAGCCTAATCTGCCAGGTATATCTATCATTTTGGGCTTAACTGTTCATCCATAGTTTTCAGTCATCATGTGACCCAGCAGATATACTGCTGCTGGTGTGTCCTCTAACAACGCCTCCTTGGTCTTTATTTCATACAATACCTAGCTCGCGTAGCGTTGTCCCTCTACCCATCATTGACACGGTTTTTTACATGCGCATTAAGCAGAATGTTACACACAGGTGCTGAACCAAGACAGGAGAACCATACAGCTCTTCTTTCTTTATTGATTAACCATTAACTTTCTCGTTTCCAAACACAGAAGCATTTGGGGGTAAGGACGCGCTGTTGGTAGTTCTGCCAGCTGCCATCCAGCCCTGCACAGCAAGGCATCCTCTGGAGGCTATGCGTTGTAACATATGAGTAAAAGGTGTTGTCAGTACTACATCTATGCATATTTAGTGCAACGTAACACATGCTCCCAGCTATCTCCTGTGTCACGTCATTTTCTACCATCTAGCTATTTAAGGCATGTCTTGTTGCTGGGCTTTTCCAGCTTCCCTCTCTCTGTGCAAACAGGCACTGATGCTTTCTTCTTCCTGCCCTTGTTCACCTCCCATTTGTTCTTTTACATCTTTGTGCTTTGGAGATTCTACCTCTTTGTGTCACTCAGTGTTTTTCTTCTTTGCTGCAATCTCTCTGCCAACAAGTGTTGTTTCTTGTAATCACCCAGCAGATTCAGTCACATGCTGAGCAGTACAGATCAAGTGGAACATCTATTTCTTTTAATTAAAAGCAAAGTTCTCAAAAGATGCTCTTCTCCATGTTTATTGAAGGTAATATTATTTTTGTTTTTGTACCGTCCTGATGACCAAGTTTGTGCTTTACAGTTTAAACACTCCAGTGCATGATCATCATGATCTGTAATGCATCATCCTATCACTATAATGGAAGGGATTCTGTGTTCAGTTTGACAAGACAATCCGTTAACATTGGCTTATGACAGAGTCACGTCTGCTCTACCCGTTCTTCCCTGCTCACACAAGCCAATGAGCATCCTGCTCTGATCTGTTGGCTGCCTAGCAACTGGAACCCTTCACCACCACCTCAACTCCCCAACCCAGACCCTTACTCATAAGCTCCCAGGCTCATGTTTCACTGCAAGCCAACCACCCGACATTCAACATAGGAAGAAGGCTGAAAAGGCTCACCACATCCATACCCCCATTTTGGTGAAAGTGGTACAGTCCAATGGTTGAGTCAGTTTTGTTTCTATAGTGTGTGTGGGTGTATAAACACGTGCATGCACAGTCAGTTGAGAAGATGGACTATTTCGTTTTTGTGGAAATTAAAGAGCATATCTCAGTGTGTAGATAATGTATTTAGGGCAGCAACTGACAATTATTTAAATAGTTATTGTATGTTTTTCTCTGAATCAATTAACTAAAAAATCTGACAAAATAAAAACTAAGATTGGAATTTTGTCAATTAAGTTATATATTCCCCTAAAATTTTGTGTTATTTGTTTAGTACATAATTCTCTGTCAACACTGTTTTTTCCTTCATTGAATGAATGATTTATTTCTAAATTAGTTAGTCAGCTTCTACACTCGCTTACAGTAGTTTGCTTTTTGTCATGGCGTTGGAGTTGGCAATGCCATCATTCAACTGCTTCAACAAACCCATTATCATGTAGGCATAGCATGCAATTCTGTGAGGATCATCGTGTTTTATTTCTACAATACATCTAAGTCAATTAAGCCTGAAGTACTGTGTATAAAACACACTTCAAAAGACGTAGTGGATACTTCTACAGTCGCCTGGATGAACGATTACCTGACAAACAGACCACAGTATGTGGGACTGAAGGGTCGTTTGTCTGATGATCTGGTCAGCAGCACAGGTGCACCACTTGGGACTGTACTCGCACCTTTTCTTTTTTTACTCCGTACATATCATGCTTTCAGTACAAATCAGACCAGTTGCCGGGTTTACTGAGAGCTGGTGGACCACTTTGTGGCACGGTGTGCAAACAATCATTCCATTTTAAATATGAACAAGATAAAGGAGAAGATTGTGTATTTTAGGAGGAGCAAAATGTCAAAAACGCTTCCATCATGGGAGAAAAAGTGGAGGTGGTGGAGAAGAATAAATACCTGGATTTTTATCTCCAATAGCCTGAACTGGAGATACCATAGTGAAGCTTTCTACAAGAAGGGAAAGGGCAGACTGTATTTCTTGAAAAAGCTTAGGTCTTTCAACATTTGCAGCAAGCTGTTGCAGATCTTGTTGTGGAAAGTGCAGTCACATATTTTGTCATCTGTTGGGTTAGCGGCATCATAGCCAATGACTCAACAAAAGAGCCTGTAGAGGTGATGGTACGAAATGAAAGATGCTACAATAATACAACACAGAGTATCTTCAATCAGAGGCTTCTTCAGATCCTCTACAACACAGACAGATATAGGAGGTCTTCAAAACCCACTTGTCTAACCATCTATTATTAGTCTTCAAAGGAAATCTCCAGATTTATCTATGCATCTTTAGTTTGGGCAACAATAAATTAAGACCAGGGTTTTGTTCACTTATTATATCTCTTTATAGGCACTTTTAAACATCCTTGCATTTTGACGAACAACCAAAAACAGAATGCAGAAGAAAGAGAGACCACAGTGACAATGTTTTAAACTGTTCTTAAATGAAATTTCATGATAATATTTATAATCATTATGCCACCCTGCCCTGGAGCAAAGCTCAACACACATGAGAACAGGCTTGGACTGGCATCAGATCCAACTCCTCTTCCAGTTCTCTATTTGGTGGTCTCTTGGTACGTTTGCAGTTCTATGTCCCGTGAAAATTGCCACTGTGAATCAAAGCAGTTGCCAGGGAGCTCAGGAAGTAGGTCACAGCATCTATCATTCTAACTCTCCTCCACTCTTAATCCTCCCTGAAACTCCCTGTCCTCCTTTCCCTTATTATGTGCACTTAGGTCTACATTACAATTACCAACGATGACAGAAATATTCCCTTTTCTGCACTGGGTGCATAATTATGTAGAACATACTGTTTGTAGATTGTTTAACAGCTATGCAATGTGCACTTACACTAAATGTGGTTTTAGTGGGGATCCCTGGTGGAGCTCTGTATTTTGCTGGAGTTTGTTGGAACATATAAGCCAACAATTATTACAATCCAAATAGTCATTGTAAAAATAATGTTACTCCCACTGAGAATGATGATACATCTGCGATGTATGGTGCAGCTCTAATCGTTAGTTCAATAGTTCTCTGGTACTTTATGTTTATAAGTCAAGCTGATCAACTGTTTCTCTTCTCTTTCACTTTGATTGTTCACCTGCCACTTCTAAAGTTGATATTTCCCAGCAGGCACGTAGTTAGACCTGGGCTTTCGGGGCTAAAGCCCCAGATGTTTTCTGAATAGCCCCGGACTTCTTGATAGAAGAAATTTAGAAGTATTAAAAAGATGCAGCCACAATATGGTATTGGACTTCACATTTTTATTTAAAAACAATCAGATTTTTTCAATTGTGTTCTATATAATCACGTCCCGCTCCACCTAACCTGACAATGAGTTAAAAGGAAAAGACAAAAAATACTTATTTGCGCACTCGCTGCACCACGAATGCGCAACTGCGCGCACAGCCATTCTGGAGAAGTCCAGAACAGCAGTTTACTCCAGGTCGGCCTGTCTCCTTCATTACCTGAAAAGTTACACTGAGCACCTCGAACAGGGATAATTTCAGAGCAACCGTGGAGGCAACCAGAGAGTGGGAGCCTGGTGGGTGTGTGTTCAGGAACAGGTGGACGCCAAGCGGTATAACCTAGACGAAGGTAGCGGTAAAACCTGAATGCCGACTCAGGATGGGCTAATTGTAAGTTACAGATAATCACTGATTCACCCAGCAAGACATGAGGTGTAGGTTCACTCTAATGAGCATCATCAGGGTCATGATGAGGAACTTTCACCTGAGCTACAGGTAATGATCTGTGATAGAAAACAGTAGCAACCTTCTCTGTGAGCTTCTAGCCGGATTTGCATCATAATGAGAAAATATCTGGTCCTTTACTTCAGTCAAAATAAAAGCATTTAATCCTAACGTAGCTGAAAACATTAAAAGGTCCTTCAGATCATCACATTGCATCTCATGGCTGCAGCCAGTCTTATAGTCTAGTTCTACATGTAGATAGAACCAGGTGTTGCTCAATAAACCAGGAAAATATCTCCTGGTTCCAGTAAGACGTAGTAGAAAGTGCAAAAGTAAACCTCCCTCTTCTCTTTCATATTTTCTGTGCTGATTCTAAACATAAAGCTCTGGCTTTAAAGATGCAGTATAATTAAGAAATAAATCATAGCAATTAATCACAGATGGACCATTGATTAGTTAACTATTTTATTTTTCTGAATTACACATGTAATATTATATAAACTAAACTAATTAAACAAGGATATAGTTTTACTGAAGGTGAGACATACATACCATATGTATACAGTTATTAATAACTGTAATATTAGTACTGATAAGGTCCAGGATGAGGCTCTATGCTATATTTTAAACACCACAACTTAACAACCTTTCCTCTCAAAGTGTTTAATAGTAAGAACTGCACTAATGTCTCACATGCAGAAAAAAAGACTGGGTTGTAAAATGTTTCTTTTATTATTTTTGGCAGGACAAATTTCTTCAGAAGAGGAATGAAGGGCTGAAAAGATGGTGGTAAAAGAGAACAGGTTCATAAAAGAAGGAACAATTTTAATGAAATGTTTCGAAAGCTCTTGGCATAGTAAAATAGATGTGTTTTAGGATTTTACCACTTTCCTTTTTTGAAATATAAGAATAAAGACAATGGAGCCTCAGGAGTGGAACACTTTGATGAGAATGTAATGTTTAAAAAGGTAATTTATGTAGATGACAAAAGAAGCACATTTATCTGGGCCAAAGTAAACATCTCTGAATTTAAGAAAAACTTTTGTCAGCAGAAAATCAGATTAAGTTCTTTTCTAAATACTTCAAAATGTGTCATTGTTTGCTTCAGCAAAAAGGGGTTCTCATCAAGCCTAAGCTGTGTTTCTCCTTGTCCTTCACTCAGCTTCTAACAAAAATTAAAAGTAAAATTATAGCAAACCTTTTTTGTTTGATTCACAATAATTTACATTCAGTCTAAAATCAGCCAAGACAGAGAACTGGTGCAATATGTCCTATATTATTTTAATTTTAATTACCTATAAATTGTCTTATTGAAATCTAAATATTTTGGATTTGGGCTAAAGCCCCCAATGTTTTGAGACCGTAAAAACGCCCCTGTTTCCCATTCATGTACCTGTTGTCAGTAATAATACAATATTTCTATTAACTAGGGGTGTCCCAATGCCAGTTATTTTTCAGACCAAGTACCAGTACTTCAGTCTGGGTACTTGACAATACCAAGTACCGATAGTGAGTAGTTAATGAGTTAGTACTTAGACATTACATAACGGATGGTCATTAAGAGCGATGTACTGAGTAAGAGCTTTAGCTATCCTTACTGCATGTGGATTGTCAGTGGCCATTTTTTTCATGTTTCTGGGGTGTTTGATGAATTGTTGGTTGAGTTGTGCTGCTTCTAGCAACAAACTATTTAAATACTGCTTTGTGTTTTGTGCTTTATCCAATTACTTTTGTTAAAAGAGGTATTTTCGCCCCTCCTCTTAATAGCTTAGCTGAGCACAGCATAGCACACAGTCTGCTTTTTAACACCTTCTGTGTATATCTGGAAATATCTTAACTATGGAGATTTACACCCCTCGACTACTACTACTTCTTCTACTTTTTATTTTTTCATCTTCTGCTGTTTTTTTATGGTTGGCAAATAGCTGGTGCATTGCTGCCACCACCTGGTGTGGAGTGTGGTTCGTCTTGTCAGTTGCAGCGCAGGAGGAAAATCATCAAGCATAAAAGTGGTATCGATATTGTGTTCACACATCAAACCTGGACTGGAAAATACTACACTGATTACAGTTTCTTTAAATCACATTCCAAGATTTATGAGACATTTTTCTTTGCATTATGAGCATCTTATAATGACAGAAAATGTTGATTTATAGACAGTTTATGATTTGTATAACTATCACCACAGTGCATCTCTCTCCACACAGGCGTTTGAGACTTAAAACCTAATTCATACTTCCTAGCCTTCTCTGGCGTCCTTTCAAGCGCAAATACTGAGCAACGTAATTCATCTTCTCTTGTTGCCCACTAGGGGTCTTAGCCGATGTCCGAGTATAGCCCAGAATTTGGGTCCACGTTGTCCATTCGCACCAGTAGACACAAAAATAACCTCAGTTGGAGGATGGTGGCAAAGACAACAGCTGAAGAAAACAACTGTCAAATCATGGGAAGACGAAAAACAACAACAGAGTTGTTTTAAAGAAACAGGGAGGAGGGATCCGCTCTTTTCCCAGTGTGGAAAATGTATTTGTCAGCGACAACCAGGACGCAAAAACTACACTGAAATTCTTGTGAGAAATAACTTTGTTCTTTCTGTTCTTGTGTTCTTCATCACTTCTGAGTAGACAGTATGTAAACCAGGGTATTATCACCCTCTAAGAGTCTGCACGGAAAACTGTATCTCTGAGTGTAGCGTGGTTGTTCACCTGAGCTAAAAATAGTGTAAAATAATATAAATAGGAGTGATGTGGAGATGTATGTCAAGCCCCTCAGGCAGCAGTTGGTCCACTGTGGTCATCAGTGACAGGAGATTTATTTCATGCAAAGTTTCCCGACACAGCAATGCAAAAAAATGAGATCTTTCCTCTCAGGATGGCAGAAATGGAAGCAGGCAGGACTATCACAAACAAACTGTGGCGTTTCAAAACAATCAAATGGAAGTTTGACAGGCCCCTTCACTGTCCATTTTTAAAACTCGTTTAAAAACATATAATTACTCATTGGCCTTCAACCCAACTGGGACTTGATTTTACTCAGATTTTATAGGTATTGATTTTATTTGTTTTATTGTTTGGGTTTTACTATGTTTGTATTGAGTTTTTGAGTTATTTACATTGTTGTGTGCTTACCTTTGTTATTTTATTTGATGTTCAGCACTTTGTTTCAGCTGTGGCTGGTGTTAAAGCGCTTTATAAATAAGGTTGATGTTGATGATGAAGTGACTGATCAGAAAGTTCCATAGATGGCACGGGTGTCCTTCTAAAGTCAGGAACACCATACCAATCAAATGGAAGACATGTTTTTCCTCACATGACCAGGGAATACTCCTCTAAAATCTTCGACCCATCAAACAAAAGTATCTCAGAAATACATTCAAGCATTGCAATTGATGGTATTAGTAACCTGGCATCAGAATAAAAAAAAGCTCATTTTAAGTCAGCATCACATCATAAAATGAAGCAATACATTTAAAAATGTAAAACTTGATATAAAAATAATAATTCCCAACTAAATTTGCCACCAAGGAGGGAAGAAAGGTTCCTGTCTTTAACACACGTCTCTGACAAGCTTTATCAAATCAAGGTCTCGAGCTCTGAGTCTAGAGCTCAAAAACATTATTCTCTTAGAAAGATCAGAATACCGAAGGAACAGATTCTTTAAAATGCACAACATATCGGGAGCCAGTATAGAAGCATTTAAGCATTGGATTGAAAATAACTTCCCTTTAAAGACCCAAAAAATAGGGTTTATCTGTGCCTGGTAATACTGACTTGTTAAATCCAAATAGCAAATGCAGCAAATAAAAACACAACATTTAAGATTAGAATATTACATGTATAGTAAATGTGGGTTTAATGAAAAGTATGTTTATTACTTCCCTAAAGGCTGTTATTTTCAAAAGGGGCTTTTAATCTGACAAACAAGCCTCATTGAAACACATATTGTAATGTCTATGACTAATGACTATTCAGCAACACCAAAAAGCATTGGATGTCAAAAGAACTACAAAATGTTTGTAAAGAAAAATACATTATATAGAGAAGATATTAGAAGATATCTTACAGAGGAAACTGAAAAAAATAAATATCTTAGAAAAGGAATTAACCAATATCCAATTTTTCAACATGGAATATTATGGTAAATCATTAGAAAAAGACAAAATTAAAGCTAAAAGCATTATAATTTTAAGCATAGCTAATGTTGAAATCTTTATGAATATAACCTTGATTTTATCTCTATCAACAAAAAAAGAAATCATAGACAATGTTAAGGAATACAAAAGTAAAACTTATAATTTTGACAACATAGATGTGATAGAGGGGGTTGCTAAACCAACTGTATCTTCAACCTAGCATTTGAAACTGGTTTATTCCGAGAAATGAACATGGCAACAGTAATTCTTTTATAAAAAACTAGTAATAAACTCCACATGTAACAGGCCTGTGTCCTTGCTGCTAATGTTCTAGGAAATGTTAGAAAAACTGCTTACAGTTGGACTATAAAAAATCAATGAAAAGTACAAACTACTTTCTGTTTGTCAGTATGGATTCAGATCAACACAGTCCAGAACATTTGCATTCACACATCCCATGCAAGTAATTACAAATTAAACGGACAAAGAAATTTACAAGTGGGATATCTCTTGATTTTAAAAAGCATTTGAAGCAATCAATCATGAAATATTATACATAGGATAAAAATAAGACATCAAATGAGGAAATAAAGGTGTAGGATTAAGATGGATAAGAAGCGGCTTAACTAACAGGCAAAAAATTTTGAAGATAGCTGAGCTTAACTCTGAGCATTTGCATGTTCTGTGTGGTGTACCACAGGGGTCTTTGTTGGGGCCAAAATAAATAATTATCTATATCAATGA
Source organism: Girardinichthys multiradiatus (assembly GCF_021462225.1). Classification (NCBI taxonomy): domain Eukaryota; kingdom Metazoa; phylum Chordata; class Actinopteri; order Cyprinodontiformes; family Goodeidae; genus Girardinichthys; species Girardinichthys multiradiatus. The sequence goes on along the minus strand of NC_061795.1, from coordinate 5,668,637 downwards.
TGTTGCCAGTCTATTAGCATACTTTTCCGTCATATTTTGGCTTACTGTTGCAATATCAATAAAAATATAATATGCTTGCAGATTTTTTTCTTGTTTTCCAAAAACATTCAAATATGATGCAAAATGTCTACTTTTTAAATGCGTCTATTTTCTGATGACAGAAATTTCTTTAAAAAAAAAACTGTTTGACATGAACAAAATTGTCGCTAAATCTGAATAAAACAAAATGTATGGTATTTGGGTATGGTAAAACAAAAACATAATTTCTGATAAAAAAAACATTAACATGGAGTTCAGTTCCTGGGTGACAAAAATCAGTTTGCTGAAAATCTCATATTAATCATATCCTGAACAAAGTGTCTGAAAGCATTCTAGTGCTGTCAGGCAGTACTAGAATGCAGTACCAAGCACCTAAAACATTAAACCCTCTTTTTGTTTTGCTCTTTGGTGTTGCTGTATGTATGTTAGCATGTGCAGGTCTGGGGAAACCCCTTAGAAAACTCCATTACCACCAGTGTTTGTAGAAAAAAAAAAAAGAAATAGAATTAGAAGTTTTTTACGTTTGTTTGTCAGAATTTAAAAAAAGGTTTAAAACCTTTAATCAACTCAAACCAGCACTGATTGTGTTTAGTTTAAGGATCAAATTGCTGCCACACACTACTCTAAATAAAGCGGCACATTAAATCTAAAGATGAACAGTTTTTGGATGACAAGGTGTTTTTCTTTATTTTTAATATGAGCTATGTCCAAACATAACTCAGTTTAAAAAGAATTAGAAGGTAATTATTTTGGCAAGGTGCCAGGATTTACTAGGATGTTAATTACAGGTTTATTAACCTTACTGTAACGACTGTGTGGGTTTGTTGTCTCGGCGTGTGATGAATGTGTTGTTTTTAGTGCTTGAGGACTTGTATTTAGTTATTTATGAACATTGGTTTATTATTAATTTAACAAAAATAATTCGTCAGGGGAATTATATTTCATCTTTTTAAACAGCTTTTTTCTCCTTTTTGAGCCTCTAAATCTGATAAATAATGGTGTTTGATTTGGTGTTTTACTTCACCTGATTTAAATATGTTTGAAATAAGAAGCAAACCATCAAGCCTCAAAAGCTTGGAGTTTGGCAAGGCAACAAGTCTTGAATAATGGCAAAAAAGCTAAGATTGTCCTTTCATGTTGATAAAGCACTACATGAAAAGATTGTCTTGAATATGTAACTGAGTGTGGTACAACTATCTTCCTGCGTAAACATAGAGCAGCAGGGACTCCACAATGAAAATGATCAGAAAAGAAACAGAAAGTCTTTGGTTGCACTTGTTTGAGGTAAAGTAGCTGCAGCTGGTTGATAAATCTCATGCTAAATATTCTCAAATTACTCCAGAGCAGCAAGTGCTATTTCAGTTAACTGTCATTTTATTTAGCCCCACTCAGCTGTTGCTGTATTCACAACAGGGGGAGTTATAGAGTAACCTGAGCTACAGATCACACATGGCATAGAAAGACACCCCATATACAGGACTCCTGTTGCTACAGTAAATGCTCATTCCCTCTTATCCATTGTCACTATCTCACTTTGATTTACACTCTCGCTCACTCAAACATGCACAAAATGTCTATGCATCCCTTATGTTTGTGTGAGCACGTCTGAGTGTGGCCTACAAGGCGCTGAAATGAGTGTGGGTGTTTCGCTGGAGGAGAATGAGAGCGGCAGCTGTGAGAGGTCGACTTCAGGTTACCATAGAGCGAGAGAGAGAGAGAGAGACCAACAACGATGAATCACAGAAAGATATGGGGTTTTTTTTTTATTTTGTCAACTTTTTCTTTCTCTTCATCTCTGCATATAAGAGAATATGTTAGGTGTCGAGCCGGTTAACCTGCTTTTTTACTGTTGATGCTGCTGCTGACGGAGCCAGAGGCAGCAGGGACTGAGCGTGGGAGTTTTCCAGCTGTGCCCGCAGGAGTGGAAACTCAACAAGAACACAGCAAGAGTATATAAACCTTGTGTAAGAAGGAAATGTAAAAACAAAGAATTATCCTACTGTCACAAGATTGTATTGAGTTTGTATTGATGTGCTGATGTCGGTAAAATGGAGTGAAAGTACTTCTTTCCTGTGCTCATCAGCCCTTCATTGATACCTTTGCCAGCTTTGTTTGAAGAGTTTCTTTTTACTCTCCTAAAACCTCCTTTAAGGTCTTTCAGGGTTTGTGAATCTTGGTAAATACCAAAAGTGTCCAGCTCAATGTTCTTAGTCACTGAAGTCACTGAAATCACTTTTTTTTTTTTTTATCAGATCCTGACCTAAGTAAGTGAAAATTGGGGCGGGGATTCTTTGTTTTCTGTCCTGCTTGTGACAAGCATCCATTAGGTTTAGAGGACTAATCTTGCTTAAAAGCCTTACGAGTTGCTGTAAGTATCTTATGGATATTTTTATTATTTTATCCAGGCATTAAAGGAAATGAAGGACTCTTCTGTTCCATGAGCTATTTCCTCTCCTACTTCGATTCTTTTTAAAGTAGGGACATCCTGATCAGATCCCAGGTATTGACTGATGATGATTGTTGTTCTGCTGTCTGAGATTATGTCAGCTGCACCCGCAGTCAGCTATGTGGCCAAAGTAATGCAGTTCTTGTGCGCATGTCTAGCTATGTGGGATTGCAAGTCTTTTTTCCTTTTGCAATGACTTTCACTGCATTTGAGAGAGAGAGACTGTTGAGTCCTCCTGTCTGTGCCACATGAGGCCATACTCAAAAGCTCAAAGAGCAGCTGAAAACGACGTTGAAAGAGCAGAGAGCAATTTTTGTGTATTTCTCCAAAACCTTTACAGTAAAATTATGAAATATTAATTCTGGTTATAATATAGATAACCCCCTAATATAATCTGAACAGATTGTGTTGTTGTCTCTCATGGTTTTGGAGAAATAAATTCCTCAAAGTTAGGCACAAGCATATGCTGGTTAAGAATTTTGAGGTACTTTGACAAGGTATTTCTCCAAAACTGTACAGTAAAATATTAAATATTTATTATTTTACATAAAACATGAATGTGAAAGTTTTAAAAATGTCATTAATCTAAATGTTCTGTAGGTTCCTTTTCTGTTTTCCTCTTATTTTCTCAACCGTTGCCAGGATCGGGGTCCTTTCTGCTCCATTACCGTAATGCGCTAGGCTACCCATGTTTTAGGTGACATGTCAGTATTATGCTTTCTTAAATGAGGTAACTCCATGTTGCAGCAGCATATTGAGGCAGCAGAAACACCGGCTGGGACAAAATATTTCTCTTTTTTAAAAAGGAGAACAGGAAGAAGAGGAGAGAATACATTATCCCTAAGCTTCTTGATCAATAATTGTGTTGATATTATGTAGTTTTTTACTCAATCTAAGAGTTTTCAAGAAGATGCACTATATTGCCAAAAGTATTTGTCTCTCTACTTTTACATGTACATGAACTTTGACGGCATCCTATTCTTAACCTCTAAGGTCCAGTTTGTTGATGGACCCATTGTTCCCAGCAACAACAACTTTAATTATTGTGTAAACATCTTCCTCAAGGTTTAGGAGTGTGTTCATAGGTGGATGAGAAAACCAGAACTGCAGCTTCTGTTCTAATTCATCCCAAAGGTGTTCAAGAAGGTTGAGGTCAGGACTCTGTGCAGCCCAGTCACGTTTCTCCTCACCAACCTTTATACACCTGCAGCCCTGGAAGTGGTTGGCTCACCAGGACTCATTGATTTGGTGGTGTGACCCAGTATAGAGTATATGGCATTAAGTTTATCAACTTTAATAAAGTATCAGACTTTAAATCAGTATCTACTGGATCGTATTCTTAACTGACATAGAAAGTAAATATTTATTAAGACAAAGAATGTGATTGTCAGCATTATAAAGATGTTTTAGACCTGGTTAACTTCCACTGTTGTGTTTCCTGTACTGTTATGTCAGGATTCCCCTGATTTCGTGCTATAAAGCAGCAGATTACAATAGATGGGCTTTAAGGTCATCTTTCTAAAAGAACAGCTTGACCTATTAAGCATATTAAAAAGCACTACTCCCTCACCTTTTTGGAGCACTGCCAGTCCCCTACATGTGGTTCCTGCTTACTGTCGACTCTTTGGAAAGTTATTACATGGAAGCTAAAGCAGAGCAGCCTTCACTGTTCTTAAGGTAATGTTTTTTTCAAAGTGCACAGGCTAAGATAAAGCATCAGCCTCAATGCTGGGCCTCAGTCTGCTTTTGGGTTTCAGCTATTAATCGATCGCGCTTCCCTCCAGCACAACTTACTGTCTCCCTGTTGGCTTTGTGGTAATGCATTTTGTTGCAAAGACAATTAAATTTTACTCGCATTCAGCAGCTACTAAATCACTCTTTGTGCTTTACTGCCTCTAAAACCCACCACTGCTCTCCATAGCAATGGCTTTAACACTGAACCCTCTCTTCATTGGTGTGATATTTGAGCTGTTTTGTGCATGGTTGAGTGTCCTGCCTTCTTGGAGGGAGCTGCAGGTTGGGACTGGTGTGGGAGAGGAGGCTGCTGTTGAGGGGGGGGATGTGAGTTCTTCAGCACAGCTACTGCTTTGTCTTACCGTTGATTTGCTGAGTAACACTGGCAGCTCTGTTCTTACCCGACATAAATTTCTGGTTAGATCAGCAGAAAAAGAAGCGCTCTGTGTGGAAAATGAACTCCTGTGGGTTTCGGTCCTCTCCTTTCCAGCCGTTAGGAAACCTGGGATAGTAGAATCAGATAATGTCTTTACTTTTCTAATGATGCCAGTATTATCTGCATGTCTCACGAGGCATGAATTCTCATTACAGGCTGGTGATTTTTCTCACTATTGGTGATACAATAGAACAATATGAAGAACAACTCTTTTACTTGCAGGAGAGTGGACAGTGTCACATTATTGAAGGTGACAGTATGATTATAAGCCATTGTCCTAAACTATGTGGAAAACTGGCTCAACATGCTGCTATATATTTGTTTTAATTGTAAATAGCAGTACCTCCTCTGCAGATGACTTGCCTTCCTAAGGTGTAATCTACACAGTGACTGGGCTTCTCTGAATACTTTGATACAATATATCCGATTGAGTGCATGAGAACGGATGCAACAAGATTTTAGCGTTTTCTAAGAAGACTAACACCCCCCCTATTTTTTTAAAAAGATCCCTCTGAAATGCTAATGAACGAACTCAAACATGCAGCCAAAGTTATTAAGAACTATCTTTAGTGTAAAGAAGAAGACTTACTGGAAGTGATGGTATGGCCCCACAGAGCCCTGATCTCAACATCATGGAGAATGTCTGGGATGACATGAAGAGACAGAAGGATGATTTGAAGGCAAAGGGTGGTCACACCAAATATTGATTTGATTTAGATTTCTCTTTTATTCATTCACTGCATTTTGTTGATCGATGAAAATAAATGATTAACACTTCCATTTTTGAAAGCATTCAATGTTTACACAATTTTTTCACAGCAAGGGGTCATGCTTTGTGTGACTATTCAGTGTCTCTAAATAAAAGTAGAAAAGTGTAAAACAGAATTCTACTGTGTAGAGTTTAGTTGAAATATATTTTAATGATAACTTAAAAAAAATGTTTAATACTGTGAGGGTTAAATCGTTTTGTATTGGATACTTTTGGCTGACATTGTATTGGGCTGTAGTGTTTTTAGCGGGAGTTCCATGTTGGCAGGAAAAACGACAATAAGACAGTGTTTTATATCCTTTCATCTTTCAGGGCTGATGGTTTGCAGAGTTTTTTTCCTCTTCCATCTCATGCCACAAATACTTTTCTCTTCCCAGGGTGAGGACTTGCTGATCACTGCTTGTTTGTTTGAATGGAAAACTGCAGAGCTCCCTGACTTAGTGACATGATTTGGAAAGGAGTGTTGTCTGAAAGTGCCGACTAATTTCTGTGCAACAGAGACAGATTAGAGAGCATACCTGCTGCTTGGGCAATGCCAATGTGAAAGGGACCCTCTGTTTCACACTAGGCCCGGCTCTCACCTCGCCAGCCAGCTACGTGGAAGGCCTGGACCATGCTGCAGCCAAGTCCTGGCAGTGGAGTCAGGAGGGAGAGTTTCATGTGTGTTAAAATCTGCTGGAGATAATGGGCTTTGAAATGGTTTTACTCTGATCAAACTATGACCACGTTTCGATTTAGATTTGGTGAAAAGGTGGACAAGGACTAAAAAAAGGAAATATTGATCAGTTAATGTGTTTCACTGTGCTGAATAAAACTGGTTTATGAGGGTAAAACTATTGTTTTTGCAACTATTTCAGGCACAAACCTTCATATCAGGAGTATGTGGTTACTCTGCCATTCAAGCTCTTGTAACGCTGGTTCTAAAGGTTAATGGTGGCACTGTATCATTGGTCCTGCTTTTGGGAAACCCAACTATGGATGGGTTTTGCTCAGCTCCTATTGAGGCCTGCTGACTGTTGTTTTTCACTGGTACATTTCTGTGTGGGGACAGATTATGAGTTGTTGCCTGCAGAATGAGCATAAAAGTGAAAGGAAAAGCTTATTTTGTCATATGAGTTTCTGACGGATGACATCCAGCAGCATGACAGCATCTCGGTCAAGTAAGATCAGTCTGTAGCTCTGGTTCTAAAGGTTTCCTTTAAAGACAATTAGGCAGTGTTTTAAGACTTTAATCTGTTAGTATGCTTAAATATTGAAACTGTGTGGACTTATTCACTTGTTGTAATTTATGTAATTTACACACCATCACTAAATGTTTCAGGCTTCAAACATAAAGATATAAAATTCTATTTTTTTTGTGAAGAATCAACAACAAGTGGGACACAATCGTGAAGTGAAATGAAATTTATTGGATGTGTCAAACTTCTTTAACAAATAAAAAACTGAAAAGTGGGGCGTGCAAAATTATTCAGCCCCTTTACTTTCAGTGCAGCAAACTGAAGTTCATTGAGGATCTCTGAATGATCCAATGTTGTCCCAAATGACTGATGATGATAAATAAAATCCACCTGTGTGTAATCAAGTCTCCATATAAATGCACCTGCTCTGTGATAGTCTCAGGGTTCTGTTCAAAGCGCAGAGAGCATCATGAAGACCAAGGAACACACCAGGCAGGTCCGAGATACTCTTGTGGAGAAGTTTAAAGCCGGATTTGGATACAAAAAGATTTCCCAAGCTTTAAACATCCCAAGGAGCACTGTGGAAGTAATCATATTGAAATGGAAGGAGTATCAGACCATTGCAAATCTACCAAGACCCGGCCGTCCCTCTAAACTTTCATCTGGAACAAGGAGAAGACTGATCAGAGATGCAGCCAAGAGGCCCATGATCACTCTGGATGAACTGTAGAGATCTACAGCTGAGGTGGGAGAGTCTGTCCATAGGACAACAATCAGTCGTACACTGCATAAATCTGGCCTTTATGGACAAGTGGCAAGAAGAAAGCCATTTCTCAAAGATATCCATAAAAAGTCTTGTTTAAAGTTTGCCACAAGCCACCTGGGAGACACACCAAACATGTGGAAGAAGGTGCTCTGGTCAGATGAAACCAAAATCAAACTGTTTGGCCACAATGCAAAACGATATGTTTGGCGTAAAAGCAACACAGCTCATCACCCTGAACACACCATCCCCACTGTCAAACATGGTGGTGGCAGCATCATGGTTTGGGCCTGCTTTTCATCAGCAGGGACAGGGAAGATGGTCAAAATTGATGGGAAGATGGATGGGGCCAAATACAGGACCATTCTGGAAGAAAACCTGTTGGAGTCTGCAAGAGACCTGAGACTGGGACAGAGATTTATCTTCCAACAAGACAATGATCCAAAACATAAAGCCAAATCTACAATGGAATGGTTCACAGATAAATATATCCAGGTGTTGGAATGGCCAAGTCAAAGTCCAGACCTGAATCCAATCGAGAATCTGTGGAAAGAGCTGAAGACTGCTGTTCATGAACGCTCTCCATCCAACCTCACTGAGCTCCAGCTGTTTAGCAAGGAGAATTTCAGTCTCTCGATGCAAAACTGATAGAGACAAACCCCAAGAGACTTGCAGCTGTAATTGCAGCAAAGGGTGGAGCTACAAAGTATTAACGCAAGGGGGCTGAATAATATTGCACACCCCATTTTTCAGTTTTTTATTTGTTAAAGAAGTTTGACACATCCAATAAATTTCATTCCACTTTATGATTTTGTCCCGCTTGTTGTTGATTCTTCACAAAAAATTAGAATTTTATATCTTTATGTTTGAAGCCTGAAATGTGGCAAGAGGTTGACCAGTTCAAGGAGGCCGAGTACTTTCGCAAGGCACTGTAACTGCTAATGCCTGCAAGGAAGAAGCTGAGAAAGGTTCTGTAGATGGATCAGACTGGTTCCAGCAAATCCACAGAAGCACCTTGCTGCCAAACCTACTGCTAACTTATTATTCTGGTTGGTTCAGGGATGGCCTGGTCCAGAGGCTGGATACTACAGCGCAAGTTCAACATGTCTGGTTTTCTTAAAGAGATTTGTCTAAACTAAACCTGACACTGATACCTGAGTAGTACTAGGAAGCTGGATGTCAGCTCCGTAAATCAACCCAGGGTTACTCCCTCTGGATATGTTCATGTAAAGCAGGTAGAGCTGAAATAGTAGGACCAATAATATATAATAATGAAGAGGCAGCAAGAAAGCTGGCCATAAAGAGAGAGTGAAGAAAAAAAGCTAATTAATATGCTTCTCATTATCATATCCAAATTATTAAAGCAGGAATCTGTCCTACCATTTTTCAAGAATAACTTTATTTCTGTCCAACAGCCTGTTTTAATTCCTCTTAACTAAATTGTATACAAAGACAAAAATGATTCAGTCCAGTTAGAATACGTTACGGTTAAAATGTGTTATGGTTCAGTTGGGATTTTAAACTGTCAAATTAATTACCTGAATTAAAAACCCAAGAATGCTAATCTTCAACTTGTAACAAGAGCAAACTCGACAAAGAGTAACTGTTCTCTGTTTTAGGTACAGGTATATCTACTCAGCTGAGATACCTCACACAGAGATTTTTTGTTGAACTAACATGTAACGTTGTAACTCAGGCATCTCAGGTCTGTGATTGGTTGAGAGGTGGTGATTTCCTGTTCTTGATCTCTAATCTGGAAATCTAACCTGCTCAGGATCATGTGAGGTTTCAGGCAGAAATCACTATGATGACAGATAATGTGACCCAGGTTCGTGATACTGAAAATCCCAGGCTTAACCTTAAGTTACCTTGAAAAACCTCTCATGTTGCTTTGTGGTACAGGCCCTGGACAACTTCTTTTTTATGTAAGTCATAAAAGTCATTTTAACTGCTTGTGTCACCTCTGATTTGGGTTGCACTTACTGTGTGAACAGACTGGTTACCTAGTTATCATTTTTTAAACAATATCCTTACTAGATTTGAACAAGATTATAAAACTCAAAACAACATGTAAAACCATAAATAATTAACAGATGTCAACAATGAGTATTAATGAATAAACAGCATTATAAGTAACCATATTCCTCTGCACCAAAAATGGTCCGCCCAAGGATTCAGATTTCTTTAAATTCCTCTTTTTTAGAACACTTAATTCTCAGCTTAATAGGCTGAGATCCTATTATTTTATGTACATTATATTAGAATAGTACATTGACCAAATACCCAAAGAATCTTTTCTAGTGATTCTGATACAGTTTGGATATTGTCTTTGTTTTAATGGCTGTGCATGTTTATGTTTGTCTTGAATATATGGATTTATTTTTTTTATTTCATTGTAAAATGTTTGCCGTTTGATTCGTTCCATAGAGAAGTGTGTTGATGAACATGGAATTAAACTAATTCTGGTTGTGTTTTGCTGATCAGCACAGCAGTGGAATCTCACTCTGCAACTGGAAACTTGTTTTTACAGCAAGATGTTAAACGTCCAGTGTTGTTAAATCTGCCCTTTTTGTAACTGGATGGGAAATAGCTAACCTTTAGCATTCACTAGGTCATTCTAATGTTATTTACCATTTAAACAAAATAATCTACTGATTCAGCAAATATGTATATGTCTTTTAGTAGTGCTTTTTGGCCTCTTAACTAATCCATATGACCTTATGTGGGAATTTCCATGACAGAAGGCACAGATCAGCTGATTCACAAAAAGCTAATTTGATCAAAACATCAAAATCCTTTGCAGATAATATGTTTTTTCTCCAAATGATTTGTTTGGCAACCTTTGACGAAACAAAAGTATGGTGATGATTTCTCTTGAATGTCTGGAAAAGTGTACACATTTTCAGTGAGACCATTCCTTTTAATTTGTATTAAAACCAAGAAAGTGTACTGCCTCATCAAAGAGGGAATCTGAGCTAACGAGCAGAATTCAGTCCTGCAGCTTCGTTGGATGCCTTTGTTCACACTCCCACTGAAATTTAAAATGCTGGTAGATAATGCCATCAGTCCTTGTGAAAGTTAGCAGAGTGCCATTCTTGCTGTAAATGTGTGGAGTCAGTGTCTGCTCAGGAATGCAAATGCAATTCACATTCCATTAATCTCTCTTTTTCTTTTTCTCCCAGATTTATACAGCTCTAAATCCTTTCCACTTATATTCTGTTTTTAATCAAATCGATACTCTGCTAGGCTTTTTGACATCTTATCTGTATAATAGTTTTATCACACCTCTGTCTCTGGCATACAGCCACTGCAGAAGAGTTTTACAAAAAGCAAATACCTACACATAAAACACAGTTAACTGTCAAAGGATGCAATGAAACGTGAATCTGGGATGGGGGATTGTTTTGATGTCAGTCAGCTCTTTAGGTTGGGCAGCCTGGAAAGGGTTGAGAGGCCGGATGCAGCTGCAGGGGCCTGCTGGTTCTTTAGGTCCTAGCTGGTGTGGAGGGTCCGGACTGCCCCTGCTGGGGGGGGGGTTGTTGAAGTCTGTGCTGTGGTGGTGTGGGCCAACACTATCACAAGGCATGGGCCAATTAGGGAGCTGGTGTCTGGTAGGGGATTCATGCTGCTGACTTAATGCCCACCCCGTCTGCTTAACATATTCAACGCTACACAACAATAGATGGACCTTGCACCCTCAATTTTAATGCATAGGCATGTGATGGGGAGACTGCTGTCAGCAAGCAGTGGGTCCCTAGAAACACAACATCGGGCCATCTTTTGTTTCTGCCTCTGCTTCCTTGCTGGCTCAGTGGGGACAACTTTGGGGGACCACTGGAGGGCGCTCCACTGGTGTGGTGGTGTTTGTGTGGGGGCTCAGGCCATGCCACGGCTTGGTGGGTTCCTGGCTGGCGGCCATTGACTCTTGTAGATGTTTTGGACTGCAAGTAGTGAGTTGGGCCCTTGTGAGGGCTGGATTGCCGAAGTCTTAAAAGTTTTAAAATTCACCAATAAAATCTCCCATGATGTCTTAAACAAAATTAAAACTGGAGCTAAATACTCCAAGCTTGGATTCCAACGTCTACACCTACTTGTCATGTTGTATACAGGGAGTGTTTTGGTTTCAGTTATTTTTGTGTGTTTTTCTGTTCCTAGCCAACCTAGATTCAGTTTGTAACTTATGCATGAAGTGTACTCCCATCTACTCACCAACTTGGTTCACGGCTTAGAGCAGTGATTCGTAAAGTGTGGGACTCACCCCTTGGGGGGTGGGGGGGTTGTTTACAGTGCCATGACTGGGGGTGGGGCAAACTTTCCTGATATTTATTTGAACTAATATAAAGTATTCCAGTTTTGCGACTTGGACTCATTTTCATGTTATACATTCAACAAATCAAGAGTTTTCGTGGTAACAAGATGAAGGACGACTCAGCGCAGCCACCTGGCGCTAACTGCCGGAGCTCTGCTGATGACAGGAACTATCTGTCCGGCTGCCACCAAACATGGAGCAGAGCAGAAGTGTTATTCCCTCGATAGTTTTGGAGTGAAAAGTTCTCTGTCACGTGAAAAAGCACAAGTACGGAGCCTGTCTGAGTAATGGTAAAAGTGTATATGTATGTGAACATACATATAAAGGACAGAGAGATGAGAAAAGATGTAAAAGACCTCAGGACGGATAACTGGTGTTACAAATGAATTGCGCTGAACTCCTTGGAAATGTGTTTATTCAACATATACAGTGAAACGTTTTCCATGTAGTCAATATACATGAGAAATATTAAGTTTTTAACAATTTGTTGGATTTCTTGGCTCAAATTAACTTTTAATTTTGACAGTTTTTAAAGTAGAACACATTTTGTTTTACTTGTCTTCTTGAATAAGTAAAGGCTTATGGAATAGCCAACTTATTTTTTATCCTTACCAGTCAGTTTCTTTATTAAAAAACATTTACATTCTCCTAGGACAAAAAACACAAGAACTAGTTATGACTACTTTATCGGTTCTTTATTTTGAAAAGAGACAATGAGAAAGACAAAATAACAAATAGTACAGGTCATCTTCCTTTCGACACAGAAGAAAATTCTAAAAAATATTATATTCAAATTAATACTGGTTTTATCAGTATTATGTTTTTCTTTTTTTTTTTACTTTGATAAAATCTAATTTAACCCACTTTTCCCTAGTTTTGTCAAGTTGGCAGGGCCTTTAAGAATTAGCTCCTTTTAAAGCCCAAAATGTTTGAGAACCAGTGCCTTAAAGACATAACTCTCCGGGCCGACTTGACCTGCCAAGTTCACAAGAAGGCTTCTCAGCTCAAGGCTGTCTACTGAGCTACTTAAAAAAACGACAAGAACAGCCTTATTTGAGGCACTTAAGACTCGTGTTGCATCTTTTTCTTTCCACGTGTCCTGACGCAGGAGTTCAGTCATACCATATGAAGAACATGTGCCAGAGCAGCTTCGGTCTACAAAAAGCTGATCTGGAGATGCTATCCTAATTGCTTCATTGACGTAATTAAATCAGGGTTGGCAGTAAATCAGAGTAGGGTTACATTAATAAAATATGAATCAGTGGTTGTATCATCACAAATTTTAGCTTAATTGTATGGGTGTGTAAGTGTAAATGTGTGTGTGTGTCTGCAAGCCTAAACGTAGCGTAAGTGTGTGTGTATATGTGTGTGAGAGCAAGGCTCAAATAGCCTCTGAGGCTTAATCAAACTTTCATAGAGGTTCATCAGCTGAGCTCATGAAATATTTGTGAAAAAGCTGCATATCTATGAAAAAAGTCGCTGTTTTAAGCTTCAGTATGTGTCTGCCTAGTAACACTGAATGAATATAAGTAAATGTCTGTTGGTTTAGAAGAGAACCTCCAGGTAAATACATCATTAGAATGACCTTTTTTTAGAAGTTATATATTTCAAATTAATACTGCTGTCTTTATTGTTTTCAAATGCACAATCGCATTTGCCAAATGTTCAGCTGCTCTCTGAAGCTGAATCTCACTACACCTAGAGTGAATAAACCAGAAGCCAATCATTGTGAGCCTTCTCCCTCCTCTGCTGGGCTGCTTATATAACTATGGCCTGGTTTTTCACTGTTGTCAGCCTGATGACCGGGGGCGGCAAGCCTCCATGACCTACCGCCTGCTGTAAGCCACTATCTCCTCCTCCACCCAGAAACATCTCAGAATAAATGAAGAAAGTGATTTTAGACTGCATGCCACTCTTGGTAGGTTTAAGTAGTAGGTAGACAAGCGGGAATAGATTATGTAATTGAATGTTCCTGTTGGATTTTTAGACTGACTACCATTATAACCAGTGTTAATGTGGTATGAACGGTAATCATTTTGTGCAGTGTCACACACTGTATTTAATGTGGTACTTCATGTAAAAGAATAACAAACAAATTCTGAAAAATCCCACCAATGTGGGAAGCGCCAAGTGTGAGGATGAGCGGACGGGGTTAAGTTGGGGCGATGTCAGGAGGACGAGGGAAAGTGGCAGCTAGCTTGTTTTGGTATGTTGAAACATGGAGAGTGAGCAGAGTGACGCTGGTAGTTTCCCTACGGATAGATCTTTTGAGGTGGAGGATTGTTCTTCCCCCTCGTCACCGGAGGTTAAGAGAGGCTTCATGGAGCTCAGCGGGCCTGAGCCTTATCACTTCAAGCTGCTTGCTGAAGGAGCTGACTCTGCAATGTCCGAAGCCGGCGCTGCTGCGGCAGTGGAGGAATGCTACGGTTTGTGTCAGTGATACAGTTTTATACCCGAACACGGGGGCTGTGACGTAAGCATGTACCAAGATGTTATGTTTGAACCAAAAGGAAAATTCAACTGCAATAACCACTATTCAACCCAAAGAGGGCAGCACTAAGACGGTTTTAGGACAAATATTGAGTTAAACACATTTACATTGAATAAAAAAAATATAGCATAGTAACTTAAAGATAGCATCCTTAAGACCCAATTTATTCAGTTTATTTGCAAAAAAAGTTGAATTAGGGGTTTAGTTCCTCTTTAATATGATATGATTGGAATGCCTGGACAATTCTTAGATAACTTTGAAGGGCATAGAAAGATGATGCTGCTCTGCCTCTGTAACACTTTGAACCGTCAATATGTTGCATAACTGTGTGAATACCATTAGTTCCGCCTCTCATTCAATCGCATCTCTGTTTCATCCTCCTTCTCTGTCTAATTTTAGATCCATCCATCTCCTTCACTTTCTATGTGTCAAACCATAATTTTACCCCTCTTTTTCCCTCTGAGCATCCATTCCTTCCTTTTTTCTTAATTTCTTTCATTTCATGCTGCTTCGCCTCCTCCTACCCAACCGCTGGCCATAGCTCTACAGTCCAAAGCTTCTACTGCCTTTTAAAGCTGTCTCATTCAGGCTATTAAATTCAATCCTTTTGCACATATTGATCGCTCTAGCAGAGTGAAACGGCTGTGACTTCAAGCCATCAAGTATTAGATGGTGGGGCTGTAACGAGATCTTGTGGCATAGAATCAAACAATATTAAAACAATACACTATTTCTCGTTAACATGAAATCTGTCTCGCAAAGGACTTCGGCTACCTGTGTCAGCATGACCTTGGTGAATTAAATCTAGACTATTATTATGATTGCAGCTGTGCAACAATAGGTTTGGTTTGGCTATGCATAACTTAATATGTTCCAACGGTAATTATTAACAAAGTTAATATCCATCCATCCACGTTCTATACCCAGTTCTGCTATACTCGGACCGAGTATAGAATACTTCTATACTCAGTTTCCAGCAGTCCACGGACAAGAGATGGGGTACACCATAGACAGGTCGCCAGTCCATCCATTTTTAGCAACCCTTTAAGTTCCACATGTACCTTCATATGTCAGGAATACCAATATTAATGTATCTATGAGTGTAGGCGGTGCATTACAGCCGATGGTGACGCATACAGAATAAGCAATGTTTTACACACAACTGAAATAATAGTTGCTATTGTCTTAGCATTGGAGCTTTAGCTTTTAGCTGCTAATGGAGACACGATTTGACATGTTTTAAGAACTATTTTGACATTTTAGGCAGGTTATTGAAAAGAGATTGGAAAACACAGATAAAACGGAGCAAGCTCACGCTTCCAGACCATCACTGTTTTAGTCACTCGTTAAAATAAAATTGCTAGCACTCAAATAGTTTAGCACCACAAGGCAAAACACAAAAAAACCCTAAATTTATGTGGTTTTATCCAAAATAATCTTCCCTGTCCAGACACAACCACCTCGTCAGGGACACTGTGTCTTCATGGGGAATCTCTGGTTCAGATTCTTATCTGCAGAAGCTCAGGGAGAAAAGTTAGGGTGGCTAAGAGGGCTTCTGTTTGCCCTAAATGCTTTGTTTTTTTTCCTCACCGCTACACTCTTCAATTTTTCCTCAGCTCATTTCTTGCTACTGTGCGTCCTTCCAGTGTTTCTTATTGGCCTGTCCATTTATTGAGATAGTCTCTACCCATCCGTCTGGGTTCTGTGAACCCTCTCACCTACCAAGTTCAACATGCTTATAAAGGTTGATGCTAATAATAATGACGTCTCACTCAGAGTCCACTGCTGCACTTGTTAATACTCTACAATTACAAGCATGTAATCACCCCCAGCTCTCCCTCCAACCTGGTAGGTAAACATGTTTGTTAAGAATTAAAAACAGAGACTACTACGCTGATATTTTGAGCCAATTACCTTGTAAATTGAGCCCATAGTCTTTTGATCCCTGAAATAATATCTAGAAACTTTACAACATTGACCTTTTTCTGTTTGAATTTATTACAGACTCAAACCCTAAACCACTGGAGAACCTGTCTCCTGCCTGTTCAAAGGATAATTTTTTTATGTGTAAAATGATGGCTTGATAATAAATTTCTCTTTGCTTTATAATTTAATTTGAGAAAATGAAATGCAAAAAATTGGTATTTTCCTTTGTAACCTTTGCTGCATTAAAGCTTTGTAGTTATTGTAGCAGCAGCCCTAATGAGCGACAGTAGTTCAACAGCACCTCAGGGGAGTTCAGGCACTGACAACTGATGACATGTCAAGTGATTTAATGTAACTGATTCAAGCCCTGGTGCTTTAATGATGTGACCGTTGACCCCAACCTCAGAGACAGGAAGTCTTGGAGAGCATTCAAATAGAAAGAGCCGAATGAGTAAAAACGTTTGATCATAGATGTAGGCACGATTCACATTAAAGTGTAGTGGACTGGATGTAGTGATATTTTATCCCATAAATCACAAATTACAGCTAAGAAAAAAACACCCCCAAACCAGTACAATCTACAACACGCTTATCTGTAAAGCCAGTGTTTGGTTTTGCAAAAATCATAGGGCAATTTTAATTCAATTCAATTCAATTCAAAAGTACTTTATTAATCCCAAAGGGAAATTAAATGTTGTTGTAGCTCATATTATGAAGGTTTCCTCAAAGAGCCGTTGTAGATGCTGATGGCTGTGGGCAGGAAGGATCTCCTGTAGCGCTCCGTCTTACAGCAGATCTGAAGAAGCCTCTGACTGAAGACACTCTGTTGTTGTAGGACAGTCTCATGAAGAGGATGCTCAGGGTTCTCCATAATGTTCTTCATTTTATGAAGAATCCTTCTTTCCACAATGATCTCCAGAGGTTCCAGAGGAGTCCCCAGAACAGAGCCAGCTTTTTTTATCAGCTTGTTGAGTTTTTTTTAAGTCCCTGGCTCTGATGCTGCTTCCCCAGCAGATAATGGTAGAAGAGATCACACTTTCCACAACAGACTTATAGAAGATATGCAGCATCTTGCTGCAAACACCAAAGGACCTAAGCTTCCTCAAGAAGTGTTCTATACATCAATAGCAACTTTAGTTTTAAATCAGGTCACAAAGGGTGGAGTTTAAGAAGAGCTCTCCTAACCCTGTCTCCTCATCTACATGAGGACACCAAGGCATTTCCAAGCTTCCCTAGGGACAAAATCTCTCCAGTTCGTTCTGGGTCTGGCTCTAGGCTTCCTTCTGGCACAATCTAATATTTAATGAGTCTGCCCTCACTAAATATACATTATCAACCAAAAAAGCTTAATAAAAAGTGTAAAGTGTAAGTGAAGGTTATATGTGTGAGAGCCGCAGTGATCTCTGGTTCTGTGTAAATATTTGCAGGAAGATCTGGGGCGGTAGAGTTGCTTATTCAATACCTCAGATGGATTAGGTGGTGCCTTCCAACAGCAAAAGCTTGAGTTGTAGTCCATTATCTTAGTAATAAATGTATGTAAAACATTTGCTGTTTGTCACTGTTTTGTGCACTTATTTTATTCATATACAGGGCCCTGATAAAGTATTCATACCACTTCACCTTTTCACCGTTTGTCACATAGAAATGGAAAACAACCTGAACCTCGTTGAGTTGAGTAGAGCAGTGTCGAGCTGAGCTGAAGTATGAAAACCATTTATCTTTTCTTCCACTTTAAACATGCACTACTTTGTGTTGGTCTTTCATATGAAATCCCAGTGAAAGTTTTGTGGTAGTTATGTGACAATGGAAAACATTTAAAGGGTGGGAATACTTTTGTGATTGCTTCATTGATCACCCAATGGTGGATAACAGACAGATGTGAACTGTTCACTTTCACTAGATAAAAAATGATGATGTTTTACTAACCAAATGGTGACTCTGGTAACTGATGTTTTTTTGGTGTATTTGAAATACTTCTCATCTAGCTGTGGTTAAAGGTAGTCGTTATGCATAGATTTTTCTTTGTAATTACAATACATTTTATTTTTAAATGAAAAATCTGATTGTCAAAGATTACTACTCACTCCCTGTCCTTTTCTCCTACATGTTCCCAGACACGTTCTAAATCCTCAGTGTTATGTTTATTTTGCCGACCCACACATTGTCAAGAACTGTTTTAGCTGTCACCATTAGTCTTCACACTCTGTGTTCATGTGATCGTTTATGAGTTAGTATTCAACACTCCAAACTAGATTTCCTTGTTTGGCGAGGCATCTCGGCCTGGTTTCTATATGTCTGACTCTTTGTCTGGCTCTCATTACCATCTCATCTCATATTTACACAGTAAATCTATCTTTCCTTGCCTCGCTAAGGCTGCTAATATAACGATCACACTATCAAAAATGTTTTATTCACAACTAAAAACACATACAAAATAAAAGGTATTTTAGAAATAATTTTTTTGATCGAAGTATTCAGCCAGCTTGTACCGCGACTGACTTCTTACAGTGTTGGCTGTGTCTGCAGTATATTTTTCTAGTCATTAAGCCCCTTGAGACCATTTATGGTAATGGCTTTGGTCTCCGTGCAGCTGCTCCAGTCCAGCCACGTAGGGTTTCATTTATGTACATGTATTATTTGACCGTTAGATCACAGGGAATGGTTGGAGTCATTATATTGCCAATGTTTTCACAAAGGTTTATTTGGAGCCAGCTGAAAGCCAACTTATTTAAATATAGCAAGCTCTCAGTGTACTGTATTTAGTTTTATTTTCCATTATTGGTTTAATATTTAGGTTCAACTTATTGTTTTGTTAAGTACATTGAATGTTTTTTCCTCTACATAAGTGCTGTCTTCTAAATCTAGGGAGCACATCTTTTCTCTTTTGTCCCTGAAGAAGCTTGTTATCACAGGGATCGTCCACATCTGCTCTAGCATTGAGCCTTTTGTTTATATTCTCCTCAGCGATACCCAACGGACAGCCACGTGTATGATTTTCTGTCAGTCAGCTGTATTCTAATAAACCGTTGTTGTCAAACATTTTAAGGTGTAACTTTCATTGTTCACACACTCTTAAATGTAGTTAGTTACCCTAGAAAACTGGTTGTTATTTCATTACAGGCATCCAGGCATTTCTGTAAGCTGAGAGCGGATGTACTTTGTGTAGTTCAGAGTAATAGTGGGGTCAGGAGGGCAACTGGGCTTGCAGCAGTGATGGACGAGTGCTGGGTGGTTCTGACACCACAGCACTTGTCAGTGTGTTGGGAACAGAGCTGAAAGGAAGCCTGAGCTTGATGGTTCTGATTGTGATGATGAAATTCGGACCTAAAGGGGTTTTCCAGAATTATTCCAGCCAGTTTTTAAAGCCTCTCACCCCGTATTGCCTCTGTTTTGGGTAACTTGCCAAACACACACAGCTACATGAAAGCAGTAAACACAGAATGAGTGTAACGACATCAGAACCAGGTCAGCGCCTGTTATTGGATCAGATCTGGCCAATCTGTCATTTTTGAGTTTACGACCAGCCAATCATTGGTCAGAGCCGACCTCACCATAAATTGGCTGATTGTGGTCTCCAACCAATTTCTTGATGTTTCTTTATTTTTTTTAGAAGGGAAACAGTGTAAAACAGGGATCATCATCTCTATTATAAGTAGGGTCAGAAAATCACTTTCTCACACACAGTATGAGAGTACTAAACAACAGCTTTGTCTTATTTTTCTTTTTCAGGCTCAGAGGAAGGAGGTTTTTCTCCAAGACCGATATGGCCACTATACACTCACTGACCCCTTCCTGGCACTTCAGAGAGACTTTGAGTGCAGAGCCCCTGGAGGGGACAAAGAACGGCGGCCGCTGGGGTCCAGCCCTATTTCGGTCCTGGAGGCTGTCATGGCCCACTGCAGGAAAATGCAGGAACGCATGTCAGCCCAGCTGGCTGCTGCCGAAAGCCGCCAGAAGAGGGTAAGAAATCCATTTATCAGTGGATAACATTATAGTTTGCGACTACAACAAGATCAGCATTGGTTCCAACTGAAACAGCACCTGTGTTGGTGCTAACATGCATACTGTTATTACGTCTCATTTACCATTGGCCATCCTTCAGTTTTTCAGTCCAATTTTCTCTGAAGTAAGACCCACATTCTTGAAGATGGCAAAGCACTGTGAAATGAACTAGAGTCATTTACTGGCTGTTATCATCTCTTGTTTAAAAGCCATAATGTGTAACATCCTAATAAGGTCCAGCTATCTTTTGTAAGCCAGGATTTGGGTGGTCACCATTGATCTTCTGTTTTTATCCCTGCAACTGAGACTGGAACAATTCATGTAATCACAACTGGCTGGTAATCATTGTTAAATTTAATTATATGCGATAACCTTAATGAAATTCCAAACTAGCAGCTACTGAAATATTACTCTATCTTTGTGTATTACCATCCCAACAAGTCATCACTCTGCTGCAGCCGCAGGGGAAATAATGAATGCATTTCACAAGGTGCATTATTTATGAGCTTTTTATAGGCCTTTCATTTAACTGGAGTGAATTTGCTAAGATTTAACATTGACAGAAGCTGAAGACAGTTGACATCTGTTTGGTAAAAAAATTAATTCAGATTTTCATGATTTGAAATCCTGAGGCTTTAATCTTCCAGAGGAAGACATAACTGTTTAAATCCCTCTCTGCATGTATGGATTTGGCAAACGCTTGAATATAGTTTGAGATTTTGCTGAATTGCTGTGTGCACATTAGCCAGTGTGTATTTTTGTCGTAGGCCTCTGTTGGATTACAGTATCCAGCTCTGATTAACTTGGCAGCCAGATGTCAGCTAAGGCCCTGGCCTATTTTTCTGATCTCCCTCTTTTGTTCTGTCTCCTACTCTTGCACATTCTCTGGTGTTTCATCATTAAAGGACTTTAAACCGTAGGATTTATATGATGGAAAATTCTGGTGATTTTCAAATGATAACCTTTCAAAAGGCAATATACCACAATACCGGTAGCTCTTTACTAATAACTAGAGATGTAATGATACATTTAGCTACTGAGATGAGTCGATACATATATTATATTTGCCTACTAAGATTGAGACAGATGCATGTGACTTAAACAGGCAGTCCAGTGATTTAAAACAAATCTCAGAGAGGAATTTTCTTGAAAGTACTGCATCTTAAAATTAGGTAATACAAAATCCCAGCTGGTAAGAGAAAATCTTGTTTTACTGAGGAAGTATCTGCTGTGGGAAGTCGTGTCATGCAAGGGTTTGGTCCTTCAATGTGTCCTAGGACAGATTAGGTTCAAACTGCCAAACTAATGCAACCACAACTTTGATTCACAAGTGTATGACCACTTTTGAAGGTGGTCACAAGTAAGTCATCCTCAAGACATCTGTACGGACATAAGTGTACACCTCAGGACTCTTTTTACGGCTCTTTTCCACTAGTACCTATTCAGCGGAGTTTGGCACAACTCTACTCGCTTTTTTGGCTTTTCCATTAGTAATGGTTACTTGGAACCGTTATTATTTTTAGTGCCTGGTTGGATCTGGTTCCAACCGTGGAGAGCCATGCTAAAAACGCACCGTCAGAAGACTGTCAGTCACTGACTGGGTAGGGAGCGGCTTCACTAGTCACAGCATACACATTATATTAACTAATATCTTCAACCATTAAATCATCTGCTGGGCTTATTGTGTATATAAGCACTATAGCAAGCTAGCATTGGGTAGCGTCAGCTTACCCTCATACGTCCTGTAGCTGGTACCCTTGAGTTGGATACCGCACCATGGCTTCCCTCTCTCTCCTGTACTGATCCAGAGTGTTTCGCCTTGCAGCCAGACGCCTTCTCTGGCTCTCTTCTTTCACTCTGAGTCTGACTATAGCCATAGACTGAGCAGCAGTCAAGGCTGTTGCTGTGTTTGTGTCACATACAAACACGTCATGTTACTTTTTTGGACTGTGGGCCGCCTTGCTATTGGTGATCCTGCCCACATTGAGATGGTACTCAATTGTAATTGAGTACCAACGAACCAAACCCTAACCAGCTTTGCAGTTCGATGGTATGATTTAGAGAAGACAGATCATCTGTGACACCTGGAGGCTGAAGGATTGAAGCAACTCAAGGACTGTAGTTGTTAATAATTCAGATTTTAGCACTTACCTTTATTCCAGGACGTTATTCCAGCTTACATATATTTTACAAGATGAAATCCAGCTGCTGCTACACGGACTTCACTATGGCAATAAACATTGTGCCGTTTTATTATCGGAAGATCTTCGGTCACAAAATCTCTTTACATCCCCTCTAATACCCCTTTAAATAGTGCCTATACAGCAGTAAGGCAGTGGACAAAGAGTTGCCTGTGTTTAGAGAAAAGCTGATTCTGAAGTTTTTGTGATTGGACTTTGCTTGTTTGTGTTCCTTCTGACATGTTGTGGCTGTGAACTAAATGTAGAAACAATCACAAAGAAATCCTTCAAAAAATCTTTACAACCAGATAAAGGTTTGGACGCACCTTTGTCATTTGATGGATTTTTATTATTTTTATTACTATCTACATTGTAGATACATAGTAAAAATGTCAAAACTATCAAGCGAAGGTATATAGACATATGTAGTAAACAAAAAGTTGTGATCTAACTCATCTTTTATATTTTAGATTCTTCAAATTAGCTCCTCTGGCATTTTCTCGATGAGCTTCATGTGGTCGTGAAGGAGTTCCCAGAGGTAGGAATAAAAATAAAGATAAACCATTAAATTAGAAGGTATCTCCAAGATTTTGACTGGTAGTGTTAGTGTAACTATATTTATTGTATCAATGTAGCCAAACGATCAAGAAATAACTTTTCAAACTGGGATGAAAGGTTTCCCTGAAACATTCGAAATGACCAGTGATACCAGCAGCTAACCAAAGCTGCTAAAAGACCCGGGCTTTGCCTTCTCAGAGGAATTTTCAGGTTGCTGGGTAGAGTGAATTTTTCCCAGATTGTGCATGCTATCTTTATATCCCCATCCCTTTATACTTTAGCGGGCCGCCTGTGAGTAAGCTGCTGCATTATCCATAAGGTCCCAGGCAAGCTAAAGTAGACCGTCATATGCAGTACAAAAACATCTCAACTACAGTTTTCCCAAGCTGTGAGGGGGAGATGACACGTTTATTGATTTTTAATAGTTAACATGCTTAACAACAGAATTTGGCAGAAAAGATATGTCTCATGGGAAAGGAATTATATTTTCTTAAAACAGTCCTCAGTTTTAGTATAAAATCTCTGTCTCCATCTATCTTGAGCAGCCATACGGGCTGCTTTGTTCTGATGTAATTTCAGTGCTTGCCACAGTGGTGCTCCAGAATTAAAGATGTACCTTTCCAAAAAAAGCACTTTACTCCACATTTTGTAAAATTTTCACTTAGCAGTGAAGTATGTTGAGATTTGAGAGCACTGATGCTCAGCCTGGTTTCTTCAAAAACACTCTACAGAAATTAGGTAGTGTAGCATTTTTGAGATACGTTCAACTATTTGAAGGTATCGGGAATAAATAACATTTTAATCCATCTCATATCTAGTGAAAAATCTGAAATTATTTTCTTATTTATTTCATTCAGTTTGATTTAAAAATAGTTTATGAATCCTGAAAGGGAAATTTATTATTGTACCTCATATTATCAAAGTTTCTTCAGAGTCATTGTAGATGGTGATGACTGACCAGAAAGGGTCTTCTGTGGCGGTCTGTATTACAATGGATTTGAAGAAAGTGCTCATGGTTGTCCAATATGTTAATTTAAGAGCATTCTTCTTTGCACAGTCATCTCAGGAGTCCCCAGACCAGAGGTCACTGGCTCTGATTTGTCTATTTCAACACAATGGTTATCTGAAACTCTTCACCATTTTCCTAAAAGGTGATGGAAAAATCTGAAGGCCATTTATCATATTAATTAGCTGTTTTCTCACTTGATGCCTGACCACCATGGTTTCACTCGGAAAAATGTCACAACAGCTGAGTGTTCGAACTTTCTTCAAGAAACCCAATAACGACGACGGTGTTGATAAGAGGTGAGTAAAACAGGGACTGATCCAGTGGAAGATGAAGAAAAAACAAGTAATCAGCAAGCAAGCGGCAGTACAGAGTTCGGTGAGAGCAATCCCACTTGAGACACTTGATTTACACACAAGCAGGTGCGAATTTCATGGTGCAGTGGTCCAAACGGGCCAGGAGGAAGTTGTGAGACTGTGCGTTCAGGTCACTGCAGGTAATCTGTTCGCATTTCAAGTACAACTTCATTTAATTGTTTATATGTAGTTACTGGGACCACAGTCAGTCAGTGTTTTTTGTCACTGCGGAGAAAAAGTTACATGTATTCATCTGGTTGATGTGGATGATCTGTTTAGATTGTTCGCAATCAATATTAATTCAAACGAATAAAAAAAAATTTTCCATTGAATGTTTAATCATTATTTTAGAAAATAAAGTGATGGTTAAAAATGGATTATGACAGAATTATTTCGACCTAGTCAGTCAAAATGACACACAACGAAAACGTCTAGCTGGATTACTCTGGAAACAAATTGGATAAGAAGGAATAAAATGGCTCTTAAAGTCAGGGTGATGATGACATTGTCGGAGGTGCGAAAGAAAATACAAGAACAAACTTGATAAGAACGTCACACAAAAATTAAACAAAAGTAACAAACGGTGTACAATGCCACAAACATGTTTATTACAACCTAAATCTGGCAAGGTGTGACTTGCTTTGAATATATTGGGCAACTTCTTGGGTGTGTTTCTCTTTGTCCTTCTTCTGACTCAGCACTCAGAACTCAGCTTTGGGAGCTGGCAGCTGCCAGGGAAGGACATGTCACAAGCCTGATTAGAAATCAGAAGATATCAGACGTTTGGTCACATGCTATTTGGCATGCTATGTGAAAATATATTCAATTTTTGTGTTTAAACTCACAAAGGGAGAGCAATAATGTAAACTATCTATTATTGTGGATTAAATACCATCTGACTGGAGCTGCTTGCAATGTCAACATTTCAAAACATGTATCTGTTGTGCAACAACAGGTTTGATTTGGCTATGAATAACTATTAGTAAGTGCCAAAGGCAATTATTAACAAAGTTAGTCATTTTAATCAAAATCACTTAGTCGGGACACTACCTGGTTATCAGGAATTAATAAACAGCTCTTTATCTCTGTCAGTTATTGTTTTATGAATACGTACCTGGTGAGAATGCCAAGAGACTCTTAACTAGGCTAGTAACGTTCAAGTAAACAACTATGGAAAAAGAATAAAAAAAGCTTGTAAACTATGAAAAAAAAACCCAAAAGGGAACAAATAAGAATAAAACTCAAACACCAATAACCAATAAAACGATTCAGGGATCTCACAGTTCAGTGTGAATATCTATGTTTAAGAACCAAGGTTTATTTTGAGGAATTGAGAATGAAGCCAAACTGGAAAAATTTGCATTTCTTGCGAAAATGCTGTGTGAATGCTGTTTGCTGAATTTTTTAGCTGAAAGCTGGCAGAAACAAGCTGAAACTGACCGCAGAAAATCTGCTGAAATCTGATAAATTAGTAGAAATAGCAGAAACATTAGCAAAGAAAAACTGTCATCTGATCTGTCTAAGCAGGAAGACTATTAGCTATAAAACAGCTTAACAATGTAAAGTTACCTCAAAACTACTTGTTGAAACAGTTGTTGAAATGCAAGAACTGACAAAAACTTTAAAAAAGTAGGAAAGAGCTGCCCATAGATGAGCTGAAAAAGCATAGACTGAAGCAAAAATATAGCCCAAGAAGTTGAAGTCAGTGCTAAAATACATAAAAAATAGCAGAAAATTCAGAAAAAGAATGAACTAACAACAAATACGCTGAAGTAAGCTTTATTTTAAAAGGCCAACATGGTCCTATTTCCAACACTGGGTGTGCGCCAACTGTAGTGTGAAGCCAAGTCCTCCAATTTTCTATAGTTTAAAATGTAAAGGTTTTTATTTTGTAGAGCATGTTTTGTCTTATTTTGAAAATCTAGCAGGGTTGTCCTTTTAAGTCTGGGTTATTTCCATTAGTCATATAGAACCTGCTTGCTCGTCTGAAATCATCGTTTATGCTATTATCAGCTTTAAAAAAAATCATTTGTAAATATGGAAGGTTGATGTTCAGTGTGAAAAAAGGCTTTTATTTTGTAGAGTACGTGTAGGTCTTATTTTGAAAGTCTAGTGTGGTTGTCAGCTATGACTGACTTATTGTGAACACTCATGGAAGCTTCTGGCCTGAGCTCAGCCTCAGAGCTACTCTCTGTCAGAGGTTACTTTAGTTCACTGGCAGCTGTGTTCTGTTGCTATGGTAATTAATGAGCGCCCAACAGCTGCTGTTTCTCACTCACGCAGCACCACACTTTGTGTCTCATCATGGCCTGGCTTTATAACATGGTGGCACATGCTCCCGAACTACTGCCCATAACTAGGAAACCGTAGGGGCTATCGACGTCATTCTTGGACCGGTTTTCTCAGAACGGACAGGGAAACGATAATATCAATCGTTTTTTGTTGAAAATACAATAATAAAGGCGCAACACTTGGTGAAAAGAAAGGGAAAAATGGAGAAAAACACAAGAATGCCTGAACATGCTCTCAAACAACGTCTAATAACTCAAAAACTATAAGGACTATCGATTTGATTCATGCAACGTATGAATCAGCAGGCCTTGCTGAACAATCATGCAGCTTCTCAAGTTTTTACTAAAATCTGTCTGGGAGGCGTGACACTGAAAAAGTGGATAATTTTGACCATTTTTAACCTGAGTGAAGGTGAATTTTTCACTCTCAAACAAACCTACTTCATGAGAAAACGATAAAAGGTATCCAGACCGTTGGTATCAGCAGGGATCGGTGCACAATCCTGGAGATTTTCATGTGTCTACATAAATCCATGTAGGAGATGTGAGTGTAATAAAGTCGATGATTTACAATTTTTTTAATTTTAAGCTTTCTTAGGAATGGCAGATTTGGTACTCTGAAACAAACCTATTTCATGATAAAACGGTAAAACATGTCAAAATAATTCCTTCACTGTGAGCGCCAGCAAGGTCTGAAGATTAATTGGTGCAAAGCTCATGTCTGTACATCGAACGGTTTAGGAGAGGCGACAATTCGAAAACATGTAAGTTTAAGGATTTTCTGCTCTGATTTTTTTCTCAAATTCCTCTAGGTTTCCATTCAGGATGTGTTGACTTTGCGTTGCTCCCGGGCGTGTTGCGTGAAATCCGTAAGTCCCACATGAATGAGGGTGACATTTTCTGAATCGGGAAAGAGAATCCTATATTTTGATACATAATTTGTGCCAGTAGAGTGAAAATTGAGCGAGTGAGGAGAGTTTGTTCTTTCTCAGGTTATTCAAAAACCTAGAGTGTACACTCTAGCAACTGACGAATTCTGCCATTGGATTACATTATAAAATCGAAAACTTCAAAAATTTTGCGTAAAATTTGAATCGCGATTGTAGAAGAACCACAACAGATATGAAAAAGCTGAATTATTTGAAGATAGCTTAATGGCTTGTGAACATTTTAAATGTTGAATGGGGTTTCTAGCTGAAAGTATGTAGAAGTAGTAAGCTGTGAAAGAGCACAAAGTTTTAGCTGAATTTTGCGGACTTTTTAAGATTTTCCATTCATTTCAATGGGCCAAAAATCGGCACAAAAAGCTGAATATTTTAAAAAGTATAAAAAGTATTAATACCAAAAGTCATAGCCATTATGTCCTAAATGACTGGAACATTTTAAAAGTTCAATGGCTGAAATAGCACAAAGTATGAAGGAGGAGATAGGTGCCAAAAAAAGTGTTAGATATACATAATAATAAAGAGAAACAGGATCTCAATAGTGTGAATGCCTCCAGCATTCACACAATTAGCTCTAATTACTAAAAAAGAACCAAAGTTGCTACGTGTTCAAAACAACCAATTTACAATGCAAAGCAGAAGGGAAAATAAAACACAATTTTAATCAAATAATGATTCAAAAATAATTTGCTGAGTTAGAAATAATTAACGTTTTGGACAATTGATGCTTAATGTTGTGTTAACTAGGTATCACATTGACTAATTGAATGGAGTGATGGATGACTAGGCGAAAAGCAGATATGGATTCAAAATTTGGTGGATGGACGACAGGCACAATGACATCACCTCCAGGATTAGTGGCTCAGCTAACAACAAAGAAAATAGCAGTTGCTGCTCTTTAACAACCCCTCTAAGTCCCACATTTGCCTTTAAGTACCACTAAAACAAATATAAATGTTCGTATGCTCCCTTGCAGTGTTAACAGAATACGTTGTGTTGTAAACACAGCAGAACTAATGGAGTCCACTATCTTAGCATTAGTAGAGCTTTAGCTTTAGCATTGGCAGCTTGGATAACAGAGACAGAATTTAGCACATTTATAAGAACTATGCCAACATATTTTATGCCGGTTTGTGCGAAGAAAGAAACAGAAAATATAGATAAAATGTAAAATGCTCAACCCACTCATTGGGCTAAAGTTTGAATCACAGATAACCTCAGCTCTTGCTTGCTTCTACCCAACACATTGTACGCATCAAATCAAAGCAAAACACAAGGAAATAAACAATATTTTAATTGCTTTAGGCTAAACTATTTTTTCCTGCCCAGACCCAACCTCCTACTCTTGCTCTCAACTGTTCTAATAAACAGGATAGCACGGGGAATTCTGCAGGTCAAATGAAGAGAGAAGACATGACGGCTGCTGTCAGTCTTATGACTGGGGCAAGCATCCGCTCAAACTGGCACAAATGTCAGGTGTGCAGGTCAGTTTTGAAACCCATCTTCTTTAATTCCTACCGCGTTGAAACATAGTAGCAAGATGCCGGAGCTTGATGACCTGCACAGGTTTCGTCTTACAGGTGTTCCTTTGAATGCAAAAAGAGAATATCAAACCGATACAGTTAATATGGAAAAGGATAATACGCTCCCATGCTTGTTGTTTCTGTCGTCTCCGACTTTGACTCTCCAAGAGATGAGGTCATGGTTTGCGCAGAAAAACCAAGTATTTAGCGGTGCCCGAGTTGAACCATAGTTCGTGCCCTGGAATCTCTGTTTTGGTGGAAACACGTGACACTGTTTCAAAATCATGTTCAGGCATGTTCAGAATGGGCTGCGTTGGTGGTATTTGTGGTTGCCCACTGCAATGGGGTGGGGCAGGGCACCACTGAAATCTGTGTAAATTTTTGGATTCTGTGTACTAGCCTTTGGAGAAATAAACTTTATTCTAGGTTCTTCCTTATAAACTGCAAACCTGTTATCCCAGTCAATATCATGTAGTCAGTAAGGCTGCTGCTGGGCTTGATTTTGCAATGATTTTACCTAGGAGGTGAGGAGTTACCCCCACTGGGATGCAGCTGTTTTAGAAAAAATATTTTTTACCAAGACAGAGACTGATGATTGTCACTCAGAATTAGCTTTATTAATATCTTGCAAGTAAGAAGGATTTTTTTACACCACTGGACATGTGCCCAGGAGTTCCGCCAAATCATTCTGACCAGGCAAAGCAAAGGTTCTCCTTATAACAGCTTCAACAGCTTTCAAAGTGATTCTCATAGGATCCAGACTCACAGGGGAGGTAGACGAGGTGAAACCTGTTGTAATTCTCTCCAAGAAATTGGACCTTACACAGTGTGGCATACATATTATCTCATATCTTAGGTCATCTTAGGTGCTCTGGAGGAGGCTGAGGAGCCATCTCTCTAAGACCAAACAGACACATCTGTCTTAACAATTGCCATAGATCAAATATGTAACATAACAACACAGAAGGGTTTGAATACTTTTATCAGATCCTGCAGAATATAAAGTAGAAAACAAGGCAAGGCATTAAACATTTCTTTAACATTCACCCTCTCCATAAATGAAACTTATTTCATATGTTATTGAACATTGAACACTGATTTAAAAAATAATAAAAGTAACTGCGTGACAATGAAAGTATAATAAAATTGGATGAAATAAAAGTAAGTAATGAAATTGATTAACATAAAAATTAATACAAGTAAATAATGAAATAATGTAAATGGAGAACTAATGACTTAAAAACTAAAAACTACCTTAATGTGATTCTCTGCTTGAGCAAAACAATCTGTCAGATAGAAACTGTCAAATAATTATGTATAAAACACCCATCAAACAACCCAGGGGAAAAAAAGGCGATCAGCAACAATGTAAGAAATAAGCAGATTAAATGAAAACAAAAACACAAATGATATAGAGTTGAAAACAAAAATCAAGTGTAGTAAGGAATATTAGAATAAAATAAATAAATAAAATCATGAATCACCAATCATCAACTGTGTGATGATCTGATCTCACTTTCCTTCAGATCCTCGATCTTTGCATCAACTTCCTTTATTCTCTCCTGAGCTTTTGAGAGCTCAACATTTGCTACTTGTTGCAGAGCCATCTGATGATCAAATTGAAAATATTTTTTAGCTTCCAGTTGTGATCTCTGTTGATACAAGGTAAGCTGACCAACATCTGAAATTCTAATCTCTTTAGTTGGATTTTCAGTTAAGGTGACTAATTTGTGAATCTTTTCATCACATGTAGCAAGGTTGAAACTGTTCAAATTATTTCATTCATCTATAGACAAGCGCATGAGACAAACAACCTTCTGCATCTCTATGTCTGTGGAGTCCATAATGCGCAGAACTTCATCTGTGTGAGATTCTGACTCATCATCCTTGCGGACACTACAAAAAACAACAACAAACGGTCATGAAACAGTTGCTGAAAGTAACAACATGCATTCAAGGAAATGTATGTGCAGCTATATATATATGTATATTTAACTATACATATAGTGTGAACAATATATGTGTGATTAACCTATTGAAATAATAAAAATGGAATACATTCTTTATAATAAATAAATAAGGTCCTTTTGATAAAATGGGAAATTTACCATTTTTACCAGTTTTACTATTGTTGATGCTGCTGCCCATTAGTTGTGGGGATGAGGTCTGCGGTGCCTGTCACGACGGCAATCCCCGAACCTGGTGGTGGACACCAGCAGTAAAGGATGCTGTCAAGCTGAAGGAGTATAATTGGTTCTGGATGGCCTGTAGGACTTCTGAGTTGGCTGACGGGTACTGTGAGGCCAAGCATGTCACGGCTCGGGATGTGGCAGAGGCAAAAACTCGGGCCTGGAAGGAGTTCGGTGAGGCCACTGAGGACTACCGGTCGGCCACGAAGCGATTTTGGCAAACTGTCCGGAGCCTCAGGAGAGGGAAGCAGTGCTTCACCAACACTGTCTACATTGGCCATGGGGAGCTGCTGACCTCGATTGGGGATATTTTTGGGCGGTGGAAGGAGTACTTCGAGGTTCTCCTCAATCCTGCCATCACGCTTTCCCTGGTGGAAGTAGAGACTGGGGACTCGGAGCTGGACTCTTTCATCAGCCAGGCTGAAGTCACTGAGGTGGTTAAAAAGCTCCATGGTGGCAAGTCTTCATGAGTGGATGAGATCCGCCCTGAGTACCTCAAGTTTCTGGGTGTTGTGGGGCTGTTGTGGTTGACACACCTCTTCAACATTGTGTGGCGGTCAGGGATAGTGCCTTTGGACTGGCAGACCGGGGTGGTGGTCCCTTTCATAAGAAAGGGGAACAGAGGGCGTGTTCCAACTACAGGGGAATCACACTCCTCAGCCTCCCTGATAAGACCAATGTTATTGCAGAAGAAAGTCCGGCCAATAGTTGAACGTCGGCTTCAGGAGGAGCAGTGTGATTTTCGTCCCAATTGTGAAACACTGGATCAGATCTACGCCTTCTACAGGGTGCTGGAGAGTTCATGGGAGTTGCTCAACCAGTCCACGTGTTTTGTGCACCTGGAGAAGGCATTCGACCATGTCCCTCGTGGTGCCCCGTGGGGGCGATCCAGGAGTACATAGTCAGGGGCCCTTTATTAGGGGCCATCCGGTCTCTGTACAAGCGGAACAGGAGTTTGGTCCGTATTGCCGCACCAAGTCGAACCTGTTCTCGGTGCATGTTGGACTCCATCAGGGCTGCCCCTTGTCACTTTTATGGACAGGATTTCTAGGCACAGTCGAGGGCTTGCCCTGAAGAGGGCAAGCCCCTTTGAAGAAGTACCTACAAATGTCTGAAACTGTAACAAGAACAGATGGTAAGGAGGGGGGAGTGCCTGACCTGTCTCAACCAACCAGCTAGCACTTATGATGAACTCCTATGACATGTTTTGAGATATTTAAGTGGGATAATTAAAATCATTTTTAGTCTGCACAAATATCTGTTCTAAAGTTATTTAAAAAACTGGTTTGTGTTAGTTTGTCTTTAAACTTCACAGCAACCCTAACGTTTCTTTGTAGGTTTCAGTCTCAATCCTCACCCAATTAGCAGGTAGTTGTAGCACCTCCTTTTAGCATCCCTTCTTCAGAAGCATCCCCTCTTTGCTTTTACGATGGTGAGTTGTAATCCCCGACTGTTTCAGGCATAAAAGGTGAATGAATGTCAGCTCTATTGGTTGGGACCTTTTAAAGCAACAGAGGCATTGCAATCAGGTGGAGATCCTCCTGTTAAACACGGATACTCTCTGTGAAGCCAGCCCTGAACTAAGAATGGGAAATACTCCAGATATAGGAGCCAGGGCAAAGACAAGGCATTAAAAGTCAACCACATGCACATGAAATGTGCATGTGGTTGACGAATAAATTCTTTGACAATCCTACAATTTGATTTCCTGGATTTGTTCTTCTCATTTCCTCTCTCATGGTTGAAATGTACCTATGATGAAAATTTCAGACCTCTCTCATCTTTGTAAGTAGGAGAACTTGCACTAAATACTTTTTGGCCCCACTGTATCATATCTTAAAAAACATAATTACACACGTGTACTACCATGTTAAGAAAAAAGAATGGCTTTAACTCTCAAACAAGCAAAACAGAAATACATTTTGATAGCTTACCACTGACGTTTCTTTGCGGCTTTTAGCCTAAAGCTAGCATATCACACGTATGAAAACAAAGCGCATATATCGTGACCTGTGTAACCTATCACAACATAATGACAGAGCATAAACAGAGATGGTGTTAACGTTACAGAAGCCAAGTGTGCTTTTCATTCAGACATATGGGGAACGGACAGTCACTCTAACGTGGGTCAGTATGACAACGCAACACACTTGCTGCCTGGACAAAAATCCCTGCATGTTCTACACATAACAGTAACACCCTTAAGCAAATGAATTGATGTTAGTGCAATCATGCTAACTTTAGCCTGAAGTTAGTATTTTTGAATTAAATTTGCACCAGTTGTTATGTGGAAAACTTTAAAGTTACTAAGACATTTATCACAAGCCGGTTGTTGAGAAACATTGTGTATGTATATATGTTAACAGGACTTACTGTAACTTACCTTTAAAAGAATATCAGCGTGGTAAGTCTTCAGGTGCTGTTTCAGATTTGTGGTATTTTGCCACCTAGTTTGTGGCCACATCTACCACCGTCCCCCTCTCTCTACAATACATTCAGTTTTTCTTTTGGATGGATCATATTTAAAGTATGTCTATAGATCCTTTCATGGTTTCCAACTATCAAGCCCAGGGCTGTAGCCAGACTTTAAAAAAATACTGAGGTCCACCACTCATTATCCCCCTGCACATCAGTTACAATGAAGACCAAAACTTAATTAAAACAGAATTTATTTAAAACATAAGTGACTTGAATGTGACTTGTATTAGTGTGTGTGTGGTTGTGTGTGTGAATCCATGGAGCGACATCATCTGAAGCAATAGAGGACTCAGGGCACAACCATAATGACTCACTGAAATGACCTGGCTGGATGTAGCCTAGAATTTTGTTTGTTGTGACAGCAGAGATGATGGTGTCAAAAGCCTATATACAGTGTTGCAGGCTGCTTGATTTGCTGGATTTTGAAGATCTCCCTGAATCCACTTCTATTAGTGCAGAGTGAACAGCACTGAATCGATCCAGGAAAGCACCCACTATCTTTCCTCTGGACCCACAGCGTGTGTCTAACATGAGTGGGATGCCTCCTGTATTTATTTTCTTACTTGTCTTGGTTTCTTTGCTTCCTTGTGGTTGTTCTTGTAACATGTTCCTCCTGACAGCACATGCAGAGAATGAAACTGCAACATCCTCAATGGTAGTCATGGTGTTCCTGATAAAAGGAATGTCAGAACAGCCATGGACTACCACAAGATTGAGTTAGTGACTTTGGCAATGTGCAACTAATGCTCGTGGTTGAAGCTCTCGAATGCGCTGTTGCACACCACTCACATGCCCACTTGTAGTGCTGGCTCCATCATTGCCCTGCCCTCTGAGATACTTAATCTCAAGGCCCCACTTCTCCAACTGAGACAGGGTGGCTTCTGTAATAGATGCAGCATCTGTTTTGACAAGAGGTTTTGACAAGAGGAGTGAATGCAAATAGACAGTTGTTCTATCCCTTTTACATCCATTGACTCATCTGAAAGGACTGTGAAAAACCAGGCCTTTTTAATTTCTTTAACTGTGTCTTCCTGAATCTCAGCTTCACAGCATGTCATCAAATAATGCCAAATACATTGGACCAACCTGTGGTCCAATGTATTTGGCATTATTTGGTGCCGTCTCAAGATTATGTTTCAGTGTGGTGTTGAGTGAAGCTTTCCACGTGAGAAAATGATTAAAGTCGCCATCTTCATTTTGTCCTGACCAGTTTTCACTGAGTGCAATGTTTCTCCTTGCCAGGTTAATAACAACATCTAAAATGGAAAGGAGAACTTTGCGATTTGTTCTAACCTTCTCCGCCTAGGCATTGCTCAGTACAGCAATAATGTTTTTTTGTTGTCCTTGTGCAACTGACAAAAATGTGTCCGCTCAGAGGCCTTTTGGTGTCCTGGACTACAACTATGACTTGAAATGACTCCTCACTTGTTTCCAACTGCATTTTTCCAATCTCGAAATCCTTCATTGATGAAAACTGCATTAGTTGTTTTTGTGCTAAATGACATACAAATAGCACAGTAAGCAGAATCTTCTGAAACTGATTATCCAAGCCATGGATATTTCTCCTCCCACTTCATGTTGTAGTGTAAATGTTTTTCACCAAACTTTGATTGGGGGAAATTATGGTTAGAATTGCTAAAACTTATGCTTAAGAAAGGAGAATTTATTTTCATCTGTTCTTGTTTTATCCTTCTATCTGGCTGGATCACGTTCAGTTGGAGAGATGTCTTGGAATGACATCAGCTTTCTCACCCCTCATCTTACTCTGCACTCCCTCTGTCCCTTCTCCAGCATGGTCACCTCCAGCTCTCCATTAGGTTGTTCTATTTTCTCTTCCATGTTCTTACTTTCAGGGTGCTGTTTTGTGTCAAACCACTCCTCTGTCATGTCTCTCATATCTTCTTGTTCTCTCATCTATTCTCTCCTCTTCCTCCATCTCTGTCCTCTTTTTCTCTCTTTATGTCCTCTTCCTCTCTCTCTCTTTCCTCTTTCTTCTGCAGTTTCTTACCTCTATACTCACACTCTCACCTGTCTCTCCTGACAAATCAAAAACAGACTAAAGTTATCCACCTGTCATAGTATGTCTTTATGTCTGAATTGATTTTAGATTTGACCCACTGCAATATTTTTCTAAAAGAGCACAAACATAAATAAAGTGTGCTTTATTAAGTAATACACATATTTTATAGTGAAACTGTAATTGTTTACTGTATTCTTTGCAGTCAAATTTAGCCTGGATATCACCTTAATAACTTTACGCATCTATCCATGGTCAGTAGTAGTCTAGAGTGAATGTAATAAAAGCCAATCAGTTTTTGTTTGTTTTTAACAACTCAGGGACATGGGTCTCAGCAACGTATCCTGGCTGGAGTGGATGGACAGCAGCCATCTATTTAATTAATCTCTCTTACCTTCATCACTTCCCTGACTTTTCATCACACACTTTCTCTCAAAGCTGAACTTTGTTTGACGCAGCCTTTTAATCGTCTGGATACAATTAACAAACTATCCATATACATTTATAAAACCAGTAAAAAATAAAAAAAATTCAAACCTAAAAAAAAAGAAAAAAACACTTTCTGTCTTAATTTAATGGATGGAAACATAACGCTTGAAATAGAAACATCATTATCCTGTCACAGCTGCTCATAAGCAATGTGCCAACATGACAACGAACCAAAGCACACAGCCAGGGCAACTAACGAGTGGCTCCATAAGAAGCATCTGAAGATCCAGGAGTGGCCTAGCCAGTCTCCAGACCTAAACCCAATCAAAAATCTTTGGTGGGAGCTGAAAGTCTGTGTTGCCCAGCAACAGCCCTGAAACCTGGAGGATCTGGAGAAGATCTGTATGGAGGACTGGTCCAAAATCCCTGCTGCAGTGTGTGCAAATCTCGTCAAGAACTACAGGAAGCATCTGATATGTTATTGCAAACAAAGGTTTCTGTTCCAAATATTAAGTTTTCTTTTCTGATGTATGAAATACTTATGTCATGCAATAAAATGCAAATTAATGACTTAAAAATCACACAATGTGATTTTCTGGATTTTTGTTTTAGATTCCGTCACTCACAGTTAAAGAGTACCTATGATAAAAATTAAAGACTTCTACATGCTTTGCAA
Source organism: Girardinichthys multiradiatus (assembly GCF_021462225.1). NCBI lineage: Eukaryota > Metazoa > Chordata > Actinopteri > Cyprinodontiformes > Goodeidae > Girardinichthys > Girardinichthys multiradiatus. The sequence continues at coordinate 5,631,897 of NC_061795.1, read as the reverse complement.
GTGGGAAAACCTGCAAAATCAGCAGTGTATCAAATACTTGTTCTCCCCACTGTACACAGCAGAAAAATACTAAGGTCCGAACCTCTGAATCATCAATGCTAGTTACGACCCTGACCAAGCCCCTACCACCACGGTTGATCAATGAATTAATAAACTTGGTGGGGATAGGCTAGACCAAACAAGGATAAGATGGAGCTGCATTGCTGATACTTTTTAGCTTTTCACTGACAAATTACGAATTACGTCTTGTCAACGAAAACTCACACACGTCTCAACATGTTTTAGTCATCAAGAAACCATGTTTGGCTTGTCACCATCCTGTCATCGTCATGAAAAAGAGACATCAATGAAATAATTCATTTATTAATGTTAAAATTATCGTCATCACTGATGTAAACAACACTGCATCAACGTTCATGTACATGTAAAAATAGACAAACGCAAAAAAATGAAAGAGAAAGTCAACAGCATGACTGGAAACGTCCTGTTCACAGATGCTCTATATTCAGTTTGACTGAGTTTAAACTATTTTGCAAAGAATGGGCGGAGCAAAGTTGAAAACCGTTTTTAATTAAACTATGTATCATAGGTGTATCATTACTCACCATATATCACTTTCTTTACACTTCACAATTATGATTTATACTTGAGTTGATTTATCACATAAAATCCCAATATGATACAATGAGGTTTGTGGTTGTAATTCAATTATACTGTATTACTCCTAAAGGGAAATTAAACAGTAATGTGAGAGGATGTGAAAAAGGCCAAGGACCTGTAATACTTGACAAGGTTGTATCTTTACTTGAATGTTCATGTTAAGGATGATTCAGGATTCTGTGGGGTACCAGACTTAAGCAAGGACAAAAGGTGTTAACAAATTGGAAAAACTTCAATTTAATACTGTCAAAAATAGTTAACAAAAGGTTAACTTTAATACAAAAATAAGTCAGATAATAAATGACATGAGTTTGGGCCCAACTCAGCTGAGGTCAACTGAACAGTAACAAAAACTGACCTCCAGACAAAAAACAAAGGCTACATAAATAGGGGTGGAATGACCTAGACTCACCAAATGGGTAAGGCACAACATAAGAGGAACAACAAATGGAAAAAAATACATACAAATTAACAAAATTAACATAAATGATGCACATTAATCTTTAACTTAACACAAATAAGTGAATACTAAAGTGACAAAATAACTAACAACTTTAACAAGTTAAGTCCCCCCCCAAGTCTTTTGGAATAATGGCATGTTCCTGGCTTCCACCTCCAGCTGGTCTGCGTTTGCAGAACCTCAAAGAAAAAAAACAAGAATAAGTAAACCAGTCAGACAAATCTTAACTAATGTATGCACCCATTATAAAATATGTGTCTAAATAAAATAACTGTGAACTTATGTATAGTCATCTGAAACTAATAAATGTAAAACAATGAAACAATACTAACACTTTGTGGTGGTGGTAGAAGCATCCACCACACCTCTTCTGATTGTAGCACTAGGTAAAATATGTATGGGTTAACCAAACCTTACCACCAGATGTTTAAATATCAAATGTGACAAAGTCATGTCAGTCTGTTTTAAATTCTGCCTTGATGGACACTATTAGTTACTGACTTTGTGTTTTTCTTGTTCTAGCTGGAGATGGAAAAGCTTCAACTCCAGAGTCTGGAGCAGGAACACCGTAAGCTGACAGCACAGCTAAAAGACGAACGTGAGAAGAATAAGCACATTGTTATGATGCTGGTGCGTGAGTGCAAGCAGCTTGCCACTCGGGTGGTGGAGGAGTCGCAGCGCTTTGATGAGCTTCAAGCTCGCCTAGATGAGGAGAGTCGCACCTCTGGCCGGCTGCAGGAGGAACTGAGCACCGAGCGCCAGCGTAGCCAACAGATGGAGGCCAAGATGGAAAAGCAACTGTCAGAATTTGACACAGAATGTGAGCAGCTGCGTGCCAGGCTGGGCCGAGAGGAGGCAGAGAGTCAGGGCTTGCGGCAACAGGTGGAGCAGCTCAGAACTGAACGGGGTGATGGAAAAGATGATGCTACTGTTGCTCCACTTGCTGCTGCTGGAGGGGAACCTGCTGCTGCCACCAGTACACCGCCCAAACCTAAAGCTATGATATCTGTATCTATAGCCACAGAGCCAATAAGCTGTCAAACAGCGTCTTGTCAAACAGACGTGCCTCCCACTGAGGTTGAGGGTCCTAAGAAGACTCCTCTTACTATACCTGCCAAACCAACCCCTGCTAACTATGTGGGCCTTAGTTTGCCAAAGACAACTGGAAGAGGGATTGTCCACTGCAGCTCAGGAGGATTGGCACAGACAGAAAATGGCTCAGAGGGCCAAGTTTCCCATGGCCTACCTACTGGGGTCAGCCCCCGCGTCCAGGCAGCCCGCTACAAGTTTCAGGAACAGGACCAAAATGGAACGGCATCTCAGAGCCCTCCGGCCCGTGACCTTTCCCCAACCAACCGTGACAACTTTGCAGCCAAGCAGCAAGCACGTCATACTGTAACACAGGTCCTGTCACGCTTTACCAGCCCTCCTGCAGGAGGCCCTGGACCCCTCCGTCCTGGCCTGCCCCACTCTGCCTCAGAGGGTGGACCTTTTCCTGGCCGCCTGAGCCATCCTATTGGCCTCAAATCACCCACAGTGACCAGGATTGACCGGGGAAATCCTCCCCCTATACCTCCCAAAAAACCAGGGCTTTCCCAGACCCCCTCACCTCCTCATCCATCCATCAAGGTGGTGGGGGACAGCAGCCGGTCCCCTGGGGCTGGTCTAAAGCCTGCTACACCCCAGTTGCCACCAAAACCTGCCCTGGACCTGGTCCCAGCCCTGACTGCCTCTCAGGTGGGTGCCCGCCCCCGCTTGCCAGGGCCCAGCCAAGGCCCTCAGTGGCAGGCAGCAACAGCATGTGCAGAGTCCCCCCAAGACATGAGTCCTGCCACTACTGTCAGTAGCCCCTCCTCCATACACCCTCCCTCCACATCCTCCTCCATTAGTGCTTCATCTTCCTGTAGATCCCGTGCCTCAGCAGGCAGCCCCCTGGCAACAGCATCAGGTAAAGGGGGCTCCTACAAGTTCTGTCTCCCTCCAGCTCTTACTGCTGCCTTTTATTTTCCTCGACAGACTTTCAGATTATCTTCTGTAGGTCAAGATAGCATAGCATAGTGATCAAGTCACACTTGTGCAAGGCAGAATGTCTCATGGGCCAATTCAGTTTGTCACTGACTCTGTCCTACTCCAAATTACCTTACAAGGTCTGATGTTGCTCACTGCACTCTTCCTTTACTCATCTCTCTTCCTCTAATAAGTTGTTGTCTCTGGGCAGCTTACTTATCACATGTTGCAACCTCAGCCATGTCAGGATCAGACTCTGACAACATGGAGGAGAACTTTAGGGCAAACTGAGCATAGTGTTGAACTGAGGCAAACCAGAGATCCTTGGTGCTCCTGTGTATTCTGATTGGTTTGGCCTTTCTATAAGTAACCCCTGTCCTCTCTGAAGCTGATGCCAGAGGCTGCTTTCTCCTTCCCTTCCCTTTTTCCATTTCTTGTAGCATGCCATTATCACTTTGAACGCTTTTTCCTGTCTCATCTTCTATTAATGTGACCCACTAACCATTTGTTACTGACTGCCCTGTTTATGGAAATTTTAACAGTTTCTATGCTGACATTTTGCTGTTATCATATATTTTCACTTGCGTTGATTAAAGACAATACTAGTTTTTTTTTTCAAAAGCTTCAGCCACTTTTACTTCAAAAGGTTTTTGTTTTGCCTTGGTAATTTTTTTGCAGTGCTTTAAATCTGAACTTATCCTATAACATACCTGTGGAATGTCACAAAGTGTGCATTTTGAAATAGATGTTTTTACATGCATGTTCATGAGTTGTACGTCTAAAATCATTGCCATATGTTTAAGTAACTAACCACAGTTGCTTGTGACTATGGCTAAAAATTTGAATATTTAACACAAGTTCCCTAAAAGGACCTCCATGTTTTATTATGCAACATCTGGAAGCTTTTATATATCAACATCAGGAAACATCGATTTCAAGCCCTCATTTACAAAATTGATAAAGTCGGGTGAAATCTATAACTTTCCACACTCATTTATTCCCATGTTGAATGCGGACTTTTAAACATCACAAACAACATGCTCCCCCCACATCTTGCCCCAAATTTTTGTGCCTGTTAATTACCCTTATATAATGTGTTTGGTCTTGTCTGTGAGATACGGGCAGCAGTGCCAATCATTTTTAACATGTGTTTCAGAAACTGATACCCTGAAACATTGTCAGACATCACTGATCTGTCTGTGTGTATTATTTGTTTAAAACACTCATTAATTTTAGCAGTTTTTAGATTAAATGTTTAGATAATGTATGTAATGGTCTTATTCACTATGTTGTTACTGTGGGTGACTGTTGACTGGTGATTGTTGTATATTATAACCATTATCAACAATGCCTTGCAAAACCAGTCATAGCCCTTGAACTTTTAAAATGTTTGTCACAATACAAACAACAAACGCCAGGGTTTTTATTAGGATTTTTTGCGATAGACCCACACAAAGTAGTGCATAATTGTAAAGTGAAAAATGATACGTGGTTTTCAAAAATCTGTTTAAGGATGTACATTGTATCCAGCCCTCTTTATACTGATGCCTCTACATAAAATCTTTGCAACCAACTAACTTCTAATGTTTGCTGGCGAATACTAGGGAGCAAACACTTTGAAGAGAAAGGGAGATACTAAACAGCTTAGGGACAAAGCAGGGTTGGGTTGTAAAGCAATATCCCAAACTTTGAACATCTAAAGTAGCAGTGTTTCCTCTACCTTTATGTTAGGGTGGTGCCCGCAACAGCATCCCTTGGAAGGGAATGTAAATGTTTGTTTTTTTTAATAAAGCAAAAAGCGCTGAATCACAGCAGATGCCTTTTAGGATTAGCTTTCCCAAAGAACAGGGATATTCTTTGTCTTTTATTATACAGCATAAACTGTCATGTGTTATACAATGGAACATTTAAATACTAATGCATTTGATAAAAATGTTTTCCAAATACAGACAGGTACAGACAGGTAAAGGTTGAAACCTATCTCTCTCTAACATTTAAAGTCATATTGACAAAATTGACTGTTTGGTTTAGTTTCTTTTCCTTCATCCACCGTCGTACTTGTGTTTGGCGTCTACAAGTTGGATCACTCGTCACAAAGGATCAAACCAGAACATGCAGCTGCATGTGCACGGAATATTGTTAATTTGATGTTTTAGTCATTTTGCTCGGCATTTTTCCAAGTTGCATTTTTATTATTGAACTTTTGTATTTTGACTTTCCAAATGGTAGTTTGAACAATGTTTTGCTGCCCACACCTTAGAGTGTTGCATCCGCTGCTCCTATTTTTGCCTGAAATGTTTACCTCATCTTTCATATACATTATTTCTGTAAAATGTGTGTGAAAATTGGATGTTTTCTCGTTCTCTTCCACCTTCTTACACCCTTGCTCTCCCTTGTTCAGCACTTCTAGTCTCACTCCTGCTCTTCCTTGTCCTAGTTTAACCTATATTGCTCCTCCTCCTCCTCCTTCCACCCTGCAGGCTGGTGTCCCTCCGTAGTTTCCTCTCTAAGTAGCAGTGGGCCTGCTGCCCTGGACAGTAGGCACCTCCTGCTCCTCCAAGCTGCTTCCCAGGGAAATGTCACTTTATTGTCAATGCTGCTTAACCAACCAGTCTCGAACGGAACCACCACAAGTATCACTTCTACCACCTCATCCACCGACATCACCTCTACCACTACTCTGGAAAATATGCCCAATCTTCTTGACCCAGACTTCCACCTCAGTCACATCCAAACCTCTGCCTTGTTTGCTGCTGCTCAGAATGGACAGACAGGTACGTAAAACTTCAGTAGTGGTGTGTTTTAAATTTGATGCAGAGTAGACGTTTATGTTCGGGTTATTTTTACAGTGGCTGATAAGAATATGGCCTTTGGGCCAGCACAATCTAGTTTTATGTTTTACTGGATGATAGGAACATAAAGTATGGAAATGAAATATTAAAATGTTTCTTTACATCCAATGTTCATCAGTAAATTAAATCATAGATACGAGTGTTTTATAGCTTACAGGTTTATATATGTTTGTATGGTTTATGCCACTGTGTTCATCCTGTAATGTTCTTTAGATCTTAGCCACCCCATTAAAGCAGAAAGCCTGTCAGCTATCTTCTTTCTCCTCCAGGTGATTAACAAATGGTACAAAACGGTGCTTCACAAACCCTGAAACCCCTAATCCATAACATGCAAAAAATTATCACGTTGATCTGCTGTTGAAACCTGATGATTCTGTCACTTTGCTCACTTATGCCGGGATCTCGCTACTGCATTTCTGCCTTAAATTTCAATTGCATTTGCAGATATGCATTTTTATGTAAACAATGCTCCTTTTTACAAATCAGATACTGAAGTAAGCACAATTTGATCATTAATTAACATGTCCAAAAAGTTTACAGCATATTCATCACAACTGAAAGATACCAAAACATATGTGCCGCTGCTACAGAATTTATGAAAGTGCTGGTCAAATGTTGCAGCTCAAAACAAGAACATTGTACTGTCAGCTCTATAATTTCCAAAATGTAACATATTCACTTCTAGCTTTCCTGCCATAAAGGGCATTAATTATTTAAATTAGGAGTAGAAGCAAAATCAGAAGCATCTTTAAAAAAATCCCCTAAGGCTGATTATGCACCTTTTTGCTGTTTCCATGTCTTTCGGGAATGAACCAATGCGTCGAGGGGGTTGAGGTCAGCTTGCCTCTGTTATCCTTGATTCGTCCGAGCAAAGACACACTGACAGGCTTGCGGCTTCCTGGGTTGGGGGAGTGATGCATTTGCGGCAAAGAATCGTGCTGGGACACCTCTGATGCAGATTTTATTTGTAATGCTGATGTCAATGATTCACCACACCTACTTGTCATCCCGTACTGCCGGCGTCATTTCTAAAAGCTCACAGCCATGTAGGATATTTTAATTTCTGATTTGTGAATGAGCAGAGGCAGTTAATCTTTTGAGTTTCTGACATAAATGTTTTGTAGGAAGAGGCTTTTGTGTGTGTTTGCTATTATTTTTAAACGGGTGAAATGGTTACAAAGTTGACTTTTAAGCCGTCTTTACTATATAAGACCATATTACCAAATATATTCCCTCATCTGCCTTTACATACTTGTTGTCCTCCACTTATCAGGGACAGGGTCGCAGAGGCAGCAGTCTATGCAGACCCCCCACAACGGACTGGTACAGCGTCCTCAGTACTGCAGTGGCCTATCTGCGGTGGCCATCTGTTGATCTTCCGCTCCATTCTCCCCTCACTCGTGAACAAGACCCTGAGATACTTGAACACCTCCACTTGAGGCAGGAGCTCCCCTCCAACCTGGAGAGGGCAAGCCCAGCCGAGAACCATGGCCTCGGACTCAGAAGAACTTATCCTCATCCTTGCCATTTGACAATTGGCTGCAGACCGCCCCAGTGCATGCTGTAGCTCTAACTTCATGCTGGCAATGCGAACCAGACTCCTGCTCCGCTTGTACAGAGACCAGATGACCCTTAAATTAGGGCCCCTAACTCTACACTCCTGGAGCGTCCCCCATAGGGCACCACGAGGGACACAGTTGAATCCAGTGTTTCACGGCACACTGGTCCTCATGAAGCCGAGGTTCAACTATCGGCCAGACTCTCCTCTCTAACTCCTTGGCATAGGCCTTCCCAGGGAGGCTGAGGAGTGTGACCCCCTGTAGTTGGAACACACCCTCCGGTCCCCCTTCTTCTAAAGGCACTGTCCCTAACCACCACGCAATGTTGAAGAGGCGTGTCACCCACGGCAGCCCCACAACATCCAGAGACTTGAGGTACACAGGGCGGATATCATCCATCCCCGAAGCCTTGCCACCGCTGTTACTTCAGCCTGGGTGAACTCCAAGCCCCCAGTCTCTGCTTCCACCAGGGAAGGTGTGACGGCAGGATTGAAGAGATCCTGAAAGTACTTCTTTAAGTCATTCTTTACTCCCGAAATATATTTAATGACACTTCTTACCAGGTCAAGTAATTAACAAAAAAGAGCTACGTTGCTTCATTGCCAAAACGGCATACATTAACTAAAGGCAGCATTTTTAATAAAACCTTGTTTTTGGGTTGAAATGATTGAATAAACCATTTCTTTTGCAGTAGCTGAATGGACTACTCTTTTAGGGTCTATGTTTGCTATTAACCCAAAGAGTAAAGAGAACAACAATATGCAGTTATTTGTTTATTTATTGCAAATTCATATCGTTATCACAAGTCACAAACAGGACATATTTCATCTTTTCCTAATATTGTTAAGCCCTAGAAGAGGACATCACCAAACTGTTCCAACAGAGTTGGGAGGAGATATTGCAAAAGCTATTTTCAGTGGAACTAAGGGGATGAGGCCAACTCCTCCACAACAGACGCACACCATAATCCCCTCTGCACCAAAATTTACACGAGACAATGGAGACAATTGCCATTTTGCTGAGAACTACCAAACGTAGAATTGTGCATTCGATTGTGAGACAGAGAAGCATGGTTCATCACTCCAGAGAACCTGTCCTCACTGCTCTAGAGTCCAGTGGTGGCATGCTTTACACCACTGCCTCTGATGCTTTTTGTTGCAATTAGAATGTAAGGTTTAGATGCAGTTTCTTTGGTCACTGGTAACCCTTCAAAGAAGCTCCTTACACACTGTTCTTGAGCTGTTCCAAAAGCTGCCTGTAGTTTGGAGATCTGTATCTGCAGAAAGTTATGAACATCCTTCACCATACGTCACTGCTTTAACATGAACTCACATCTTGGTGTCATTCTCTGTTGCTTCTTCTGTGTCACATTACAGTGGACTGTGGAATATTTAGTACTGAGAAAATTTTAAAACTGAATTTCCTGTCCAGTGGCACATATCATGGTACCATGCTTGAAATAAACCGAGGTCCTGAGAGCAACTAACAATGTGTGCAGGAGCAGTCAGTATGCCCAGGTGTTTAATTTACACCTATGTTCAAGGAAGTAATAAGAACACCTGAATTTAGCCCCTTTCAGATCATTCTTTTACTCTGTGATCTACATGTGTTTATTACATCTTAAGATGAACTGAAAGTTCCCTAAATAGAATATGGGGCTGAACCTGACCCACCAATATTAAGCCCGTGATCCCCAATAGCCACTGTGAACTGCAAGAGACTGTGCAACGAGTGTGACAAAGTAAAAAGCACAGACTAGAGACATAGTACGTCAAACATGACAAACATGTTAATCAGCAGAATCTGCGGAAGCAAATTTCTTGTGCACCATTCACAGCATGTTTGGTGCGGATGGGGATGAAGAAATTTGTTTATAACAGATTTAAGCCTTGTCCCTTTGATTCCCCATCGCAGCAGCATGAGCTGAGAGCTCACACTAACCGTGATCTCTGTGCATCACCTTGCATGTCATGAAAAGACAAAGTGATCTGTAGTGATGGTTTTTGGTTACGTGTAACTTTGAAGTTTTCTTTCCTGTTGTAGCAGCCTGAATGAACAATGGACATGCCACCGTAAAAAATACAATTTCATTTTTCATTTCATTTCTGCTTCCTCTTTACTGAAGAAATGCCAGATAGAACCACATCAGTTCCTTTCCACGGTTACCGACATAGTGGTTTATTTGACATAAATGCACAGTGCCCTTGTTTGTTTTGTGTTTTAGATTATATGCATGATTATTGCATAAGATACACATGTATGACTATTAATGACTATGCTTTGTGCCTTCTAGCTTATTTGTTTTGCAAGCATGGGTGCAGACACTCATTTTGAACAGGTTGCCACATCACCTTTTCTCCTCTGTTCTTCTCCCCTTCAGAGTGTGTGAAGCTGTTGCTCTCTGCAGGATTGCCTGCTGACATTTTGGATGAAAATGGGTTCACACCCTTACACTTTGCTGCTGCCCACGGCCACACCAGGTTGGGCTCATTTAAACACTTTTGCAACAGACAGGCCATGACTGTCATTCTTTGTACACATAATTAATCATTTGATACATAATAGTTTATCGAAATCAAAATGCCTGTTCCTAACTGATGTCTTAATTAAATACAGGGGTCGGGCAATGAAACTGAAACACCTGTCATTTTAGTGTGGGAGATTTCAAGGCTAAATTGGACCAGCCTGGTAGCCAGTCTTCATTGATTGCACATTGCACCAGTAAGAGCAGAGTGTGAAGGTTCAATTAGCAGGGTAAGAGCACAGTTTTGTTCAAAATATTGAAATGCACACAACATTATGGGTGACATACCAGAGTTCGAAAGAAGACAAATTGTTGGTGCACGTCTTGCTGGCGCATCTGTGACCAAGACAGCAAGTCTTTGTGATGTATCAAGAGCCACGGTATCCAGGGTAATGTCAGCATACCACCAAGAAGGACGAACCACATCCAACAGGATTAACTGTGGACGCAAGAGGAAGCTGTCTGAAAGGGATGTTCGGGTGCTAACCCGGATTGTATCCAAAAAACATAAAACCACGGCTGCCCAAATCACGGCAGAATTAAATGTGCACCTCAACTCTCCTGTTTCCACCAGAACTGTCCGTCAGGAGCTCCACAGGTTCAATATACACGGCCGGGCTGCTATAGCCAAACCTTTGGTCACTCATGCCAATGCCAAACGTCGGTTTCGATGGTGCAAGGAGCGCAAATCTTGGGCTGTGGACAATGTGAAACATGTATTGTTCTCTGATGAGTCCACCTTTACTGTTTTCCCCACATCCGGGAGAGTTACGGTGTGGAGAAGCCCCAAAGAAGCGTACCACCCAGACTGTTGCATGCCCATAGTGATGGTTTGGGCTGCCATATCATGGCATTGCCCTGGCCCAATACTTGTGCCAGATGGGCGTGTCACTGCCAAGGACTACCGAACCATTCTTGAGGACCATGTGCATCCAATGGTTCAAACATTGTATCCTGAAGGCGGTGCCGTGTATCAGGATGACAATGCACCAATACACACAGCAAGACTGGTGAAAGATTGGTTTGATGAACATGAAAGTGAAGTTGAACATCTCCCATGGCCTGCACAGTCACCAGATCTAAATATTATTGAGCCACTTTGGGGTGTTTTGGAGGAGCGAGTCAGGAAACGTTTTCCTCCACCAGTATCACGTAGTGACCTGGCCACTATCCTGCAAGAAGAATGGCTTAAATCCCTCTGACCACTGTGTAGGACTTGTATATGTCATTCCCAAGATGAATTGACGCTGTATTGGCCGCAAAAGGAGGCCCTACACCATACTAATAAATTATTGTGGTCTAAAACCAGGTGTTTCAGTTTCATTGTCCAACCCCTGTAAGTGTCTATGATGTGAAAGAAAGGATCCATGAAGGTAGGAGCTCATAAGGCCTTGCATACAATTAGAATCATGGCTAACTTATAGTTTGATCATCTATTCCCTGATTATCTGGGCTTAAGACGACTTCTGGGGAAATATTACTATAATTATTAATTGGGGGGAATTCATATTTAGCTTATTAATAAGTTGTTTTTAGGAATTCACAAAGAGAAGAAATACTAACATGACCTTTAAATGAACATGAGGTTTGTCTAAAATATCTAGAAAACCAGCTGTTCTTCAGTGTGTTATGAAAATGATTTATGGCCAAATTAGAAAACATAAAATTTAAACTTAATTGACCTAAAATCTGGCCTTATGACTTGATTGAATTGACCTTTTTTTTGTAAAGTGTCTTGAGATTAAATTTGTTGTGGTTGACAGTATACAAATAAACTGAATTTAACTGAATTGAACACGAAAGTTCATTAAATGAACAAAGTTGATGAAAAGAAAAACATAAGGATAAAATACTGCAAAACTAATAAAACAAGAGAATTGAGGTCAGGAAACGCTGAGTGTTAGCAGGACCAACATGCAGATCATTAGCTTCGAGTCACATGGTGAGATGATAAGTTCGTTTGATTAACTAATACTAGAAAACTTACAGGCAGGCAGGGCACAGAACAGGGAGAAGTTAAACAGTACGATCCACTAGTGAAAACAGAAAACCATAGAATAAATACTGAGGTAAGGAGGAGAATGGACCAATGAACCTAGGGAACTAATCAGGAGAAATATGAGAGCTGGTGACCAGGAATGCAAGGTAACTGATGGAGGAGGTTGATTAACACAGATGAGCAATGACTTCAGGGGAATAACAGAAACTTAAAATATCTAACACAGGAATTGAAGAATCTAAACAGAAGAATGAATGAATAATCTAATCAAGCTGAAATGAAGAAGAATAACAACTGCAGAACATGGCAGTGCAGAGAGAACTCAAACTCAAAACCTAACTGAGGCAAATCGTGATAATTGATGTATAAGTAATTGAATAAAGCCTGTGTGATGATCTAAAGAGTAATAAACCTGATGGAGATCTAGGTTAATTGGCCTAGAACTGAGGTCACGGATGAGTGGACCAGGGTCCGGATCTGGACCCACGTGCCGTCCAGTCTGGACCCAACCTGATTTTAAACATTTATATATTACTGCATGTTGTCCAACAGTGTCTAACTGTTCTTTGTTCTCATATTAACACACATCTCGTGTTATTATGGTATAGCCCCGCGGAGCGCCTGGCCCCAGGCTGCACGTGATGCAAGTCAGCCAATGAGCTGCCAATAAAAAATCACACATTTAAAAATGAATGGACAGAAACATACATACTTACAGCACAACAGTGAGCATACGAGTGTTCACTGTGAGTACAGTGGATTTTGGGTAAATACAAAAAGCCTTTCACTGACTGCGAAGAGTGCATGCAAGCTGTGGCAGAAACACTTCAAGATGGAAAAGAAGGACAACAACTTAAGGAAAAGGTTAAGCAAATTGCCCTGCCTGGCACAAGCACAACAAGGAGAGCAGAATTATACCAAGTTGCACACATCCAGCTCGACTGTGTCATACAAAGTGGGTTTAATATTGGTGCTTCAATTGGATTGTTCTTTTCGGTTCAGCATATGATTTAATAATAATATGAATAATTGATCAGTGTTAAAAAAAATCTAGTGTGAATTAACGGTTAAATAAAGATAAAAGAAAATATTTTTGTTTATTTATTTTTTCTCTTGATTTAAAATGTTCGGACCCCAAAGTGTTTGGATGACGGAGGAAGTGGACCTTCTGCTATTTTAATTAGGGACCCCTGGCCTAGAATCTTCATATAAAGAACCACCACCTCGATGTATTTGAGTGGATCTGCAACATGGATACTCACAAAGTTGATGTGAATTTTGCACGTCTCATAAAAGTCAGAGTCAAAAATACTATAATTTATAAAGGAAGAAAAGGATTCTATCTATACACTGCGTGCAGGAGGTGGTTTTCCATTTTTAGTTTGACCCATATTTGGATGCTGCCCCAGTCATTTATTTGTGTGCATAAAGACCTGTTATGAAGGTACTGTAGATATGTTTCAAAACATCTAAGCTTGTATTTTGGATGTGAACGTCTGTGAATTACAGTGTGAACAAAAACAATTTGAAGTTGTGTGTAACATTTTCACCTACAGAACATTTTTACACAACAAAAAATGTTTTACGTAATTGTATTTTCTTTAAGTTGTGTAGATTTTCCCACTACAACTTCAACTCAGTGAACACAACCTCTCGAATTTGCCTCTGCGCACGTGCGACTCCTCCCTTTCAGGTGCAGTTTAAGGTTTGTACAGAAAGCTCACAACTGACTGCTCAGTAGATGATGTCAAACCTTCTAATGTCCTTCTCTACCGTGGGAGATGGATGCAGCAGCTTTCCTCCTCCTGCTGTTCTTAATGAGCTCAGTAACGTTTCTTTTCTGCTGCTGTCTGTCAGGAAACAGCTGCATTCATGACTGGTTATATCAGTTAGTTTGAACCAGGAAAGAGCTTTTTAGCTGGTACTTAGTAACATTTTATTGTCAGACAAGTCTTTGCCAGAATAAAGAAATGTAATAAACAGAATCACAGAAGCTGGTTGCACACGTCTAAAACAATTAGATTTGTCTCAATGTTTGCTATCATGCTAGGCAACAGATTCGAAAGGTTGTGTTCACTGACTTGTGGAAAATTTACACAAGTTAAAGAAAATACAACTATGTAAAACATTTTTTGTTTGTGTAAAAATGTTCTGCAAGTGAACATTTTACACACAACTTCAACGTGTTTCTGCATGTGTGAAACTTTTTGGTACAGGTAAATATTTAGTTGTACAAGTTAAATTTTTTTGCCTTGCAACTTCTTACACTGTAATTTACAGACGTTCACATCCAAAATCCAAGCTTGGATGTTTTGAAACATATCTACCTTTATTCCTGCTGTCATCATTTGTTATTAGACATGGAAAGAGTGGCTCTGACAATTAAAATGAACCTAAAAGGTTTATGTGTTATTATTTTTGTTGAGATACAACGCCCCCTCATTGATAATAAAGGACTGGTAAAACATGTTCTATTAAAGTACAAAGATTGTCCACAAAAACACCTACATTTTGTGACTGATGCAATTGGTGTTTTGCTAAAACACATTAAAAGTCTCAGCTAAGCTCCGTCAGCCCTTGGTGGAACATAAGTGCCCACCAAAAGACACGATGGCGATTCGGCTTGGGTATGTGCAGTGCTGTAACATCCGATCACCATGGTATTTATGGAGAGGGATGTTCAAGCCCACATCCCCTTCTCAAACCCTAGTCTCTCTCTCTCTCTCACACACACACAGACACATACAAACAAACAGCTTACTCAATAATGCTCACTGGTTATTTTGTAGTCGTGACTCACTGGTACTGTGAACAGACTGGCTCATTTTTCCTGATCTGGGGAACAGTCATTTTCTCTGCTGCCACTTAAAGGTTGAACTATATATTTTTCTAAATTTAAATACAGATATTGAATACAACAAAATATCTCAAATGACTTCCAGAAATGGTGTCCATTAATATGAGTCATGTACATTTTCATTTGTCAAGAACCTTCATGTTATTAGAAGGGAGGATCCAAGTCTGCACCTTGGATTTGAGTCACACTTAAGTAAGAAATACAGAAACATGAGACTTGACTTGTTGTCAGGGAATCTAATCTCATGGGCAATTTTTTGTCTTATGTAATTAGGAACAATAGTAAGCATGTAGTAGCAGATCATTAAAGCCAATAATTAATGTCACCCCAGCGTTACTGAGTGTATCCAAATGAATGGTTTTCATGGTAGCAGAGTTTGTTACCATGTCCAAGTTAGGCTCTTTTTACGTAATGCTAGCACTAAGCCAGAGTCTACAGGAAGTAAGCCATCGACCACATATCTGATCTGTGCAAATTCTCCTGTGAAAGAGTGGATTTGATTCATTAACCAGGGATTTTTGCAGACAGTGCCCCAATAATGATTTATAACAACCTGTTTATGTAACATCAAAATGACCTGGATGACTTTTAAACCAAAGTTAGTATTAAATGACTTTGACTTATTTAATTGACTGCTGTTTGGAACTGTTCATAATTTCCTCCCCATGCTGCAAAGCACAATGCTTCCACCACCATGTTTCACTGGGGTCATGGTGGTCTTTTAGTGTTCTATTTGCCCCAAAAAACGCTTTGAAATTATGTTCAGAAAGTTGAACATTGGTTCCATCAGAACAAAAACATTTTCCCATGTGTTTTTAGAAGACTTCAAATGTGTTTATGTAAAATTTCGTAGGGCTAGGATATTTGTATTTGTAATAAAAGGCTTCCATCTTGCCACCTTACACTATAACCCATATATGAAAAATACGGATGATTTGTGGCACCAGTATTGTCCCCTCAATGTTACTGTCGACCTTTTTGAGAGTCATCCGGTTTTCAGTATTGTCACTTTGTGCCATATTATCTCCTCTTAATGCCGACTGTCTTTATTGTGTTCCATGATATATTTAACCTTTGGAAATTATTTTGTGACCTGCTCCTGACTGAGACGTTTTTACACTGAGACCTCTTTGATGCTCGGGGAGCTCCTCATGGCCCATGGCTTTTGCTGTTCGATACAAGAAAATGTCAGGAAAACTGTTTCATTTTTTATTTTTCCTAAAAAAACATTTTAGTTTATTTTTCGATTAGATTGTACAGGTTATAGGTAACATTAATGAAAGGATTTACCTTGTTCTTATTTTTTACATCATAAAAACATGGCATGGTAACAGGGGTGTGTCTACTATTTATATTCATTCATTTCTTTAAAAATAAATGTCAATATATATTTTAATGGAGTCCATATCATAGCTTAATACTTTTCAAAATAATTCACAGCAGTTAATATTTTTTACTTGGTTTGAAAAATATAAGTTATTAAATGTACATGAGGTAAATTTATATTCATAAATGTCAGGAATAGTGTGTTTTATGCAGCCTAGACGGCGGGCTTCTGGTTGAGTCTCCAGAGACTTTATTCCTGTTATTGATTTAAATGTTGTTATATTCTGAAATAAGACAAAGTTCTCAAAGTGGCCGTTGTTCCAACAGCTGTGTGGAGGTGCTGCTGGAGTCCAGAGCTGCTGTGGACTCTGTGGCGGCTGAAGGGCAGACTTCCCTCTTCCTGGCCTGCGAGGCAGGAAGGCTGGACTGTGCTCAGGCTCTACTGAACGCTGGAGCCAATCGCTCGCTCACCACTACAGTGAGTCTTTCTTTGGCATTGTGGCATTCTTTATGACTCATCTGGTTTATTCTATTGTTTTGGTACAACTGAAAAGCATGTATGTTCCTTTGAATAATAAAATGGGATATTTTTGTATACTTGGACCTTAGGGAAGTCTGGTCTTTCATCTTTTTTTTTATTTGCTTTTTTGAAGAGTTAAAATTTTGTTGAATTTTTGTAGTCAGAAGAAAATAATATAAATGCTCACAAAATGCCTCTGCTCTCCTCACTTTTTTTGTTACTATGTAGTAACAAATACAGGTGTGCGGGTGAGAAACATCGCACTTTAGATTAAGCATTTAAGTAGTCTCGGGGCTTTGGTCATCTGAATGGTGTGAGGCCATTGATGTACAGGCTTAGTGTGTCTCCATGGTAACCATACGCTGTCTATGGGTTGCTGTGGCAGCGTGTGATGAGCCCCTATTTTACTTACTTTTTTTGTTCTATATTTAACCTGCTGACTCTGGTGTGCTTTGCAACACATCTGACCTCCTTAGCACAAGGATATTCTGAGCCAAAATAAACATGTTGGCCAGTTATTAGGTCAAAAACAATAATTAGTAATCAGATCAGCTAAAACTACAGACTGAAATCAGTAAGGCCAATCTTTGGTGTTTTGTAACTGGAAATTGTGGTGAAAAGAATCATTTTAAGGCATTGGTTGTGACAGTGTACCACTGATGTAGCTGTTATGATGTTTGGGAAATTTATCCCCATGCTTTTTCCTAACTTCTTTGTCCCAAACGAAGCATCAAATGAAAACCATGCCTCAGTAAACTACCTGACCATTTAAAGCAACATGACATCCTTAAAGTGCTGCAAATAATATTAGTAAAAGTATTTTAAACTCCATGAATGCTTTCACATTTTTATGCTTTTCAGCTTCAGTGTATTTTATTGGGATTTTATGTGATATAATTATGCACCAACACGCATAATAATACATTTAATCACATTTAATTGGATAATGTAAAATGTTCATTGGGTTCATTGGGTATTATGTGTACATTGATACAGCAGAGTATTAGGGCCAAGCTAAGAAATGTATTTATTTATTATATTATGAGTATAAAGTCATAATATTTAGAGAATAAAGTTGAAGAATCATGAGAATAAGGTTGTAATATTATGAGAATAAAGTCGTAATAATGTGAGAATCAAGTCGTAAGTAATGACGGCTCCTTCCGCAAATATCTCTGTGTGGTTCTTTCTTCGAAACAGACAGTCATATGCACAATAGTTTCAAAGTCCTGTCACTGGTAATAATTTGATGCTGATGTGCTAAAAGATTAAGACTTAAGAAGAAGAATTAAGAAAGAGCTAGCAGGCTAGCTAACTATAATTTCTGTTCCAGTTAAACAGTAGGGGGTGCTAAAACACAAAGCTACTAACTCTGGTAATTGGCTTTTCAAAGATATAAAACACTTGCAAAACTCTTTCACAGGACGTGGGAAGTTCAATTAAACAAAGTAAAGACAAAGCGAGACAGACATGGAAAGTTCTAAATATTATACTACAAATGTTCATCACAGATGTTCATCACAGATACACCATAAATGAAGTTTTTTAAAAATCCTGTATTTGGAGTGAGTTTTAAGAATCTTAGTTTTTCTCAGCAAAGCCTCGAGTTAATATGGAGCAAAACAAATCTCATATGTCTTACTCTGGACAGAATTGTTTTCTAGGGAGAACCTGACAGCAATCCCCACAAGGAAAAATGTGTTAAAAAGACATTTCCTTCTGCTTAAATAACTTCAAAATCTGTTTGGAGGGTGTGGCGCTGATGGTGTAGGGGCAAAAGCGTGCGACCATGTGCAGAGGCTGTAGTCCTCAAAGCGGCTGTCCCGGGTTCAATATTTGCCGAATGTCTCCCCCTCTCTCTACCCCTCTTTCCTGTCTGCCTACTGTCAAAAAATACAAATAAAGGCCACTAGTGCTGAAAAAATATCTTTAAAAAAAAAAATCTGTTTGAAAATGAGAAAACTGAAGACTGCTATGTTACAAAAGTACAACTTAGTACATTACTCTTAGAACTTCACTTGACATTTTATTAGTTCAAACTTTTTGGGTTGCCTTAGCAACAAAGGGCTTTACTAAATGTGTTAAAAATAATAGTAGCTGTAGTAATCAAATTTAACATTCTCTCACGTTAGTTTTCCAATTTCTCAGCATTAGGTTAAAAAGCCAGAATACTAACTCTTCATTGTATAAAATGCAGCTGATACCAAACCTCACCCCACTGCAGCACCACCACAGCTTACAGTCAGACAGCTTCTGTCTATAGCATTTGGCTACCATCAGCTGGGAGACGATTAGCGTCCCCTTTTTCTCCCACATTTAGTCCAGACTGGCAGTTTCTGATTCCAGCTTCCAAGGAATGTGTTGATATGGTTGCACACACAGATTAGGCCTTGAACTGAAATAGAGCTTATGGTCTTTGTTTTCTAAACAGAGACAGCTATGTTGTTCCTTTCCTTTTTGAGTATCTCCTGATATACACATCACCAAACATTGAGATGGAAGGTCCATGAAATCAGAGGGACTCATAAAGCTGGACACTTCAACAACAGACCAGAGGAAGAATTAACAAAGCTCATTGTCAACAAGATAATCCATCCTGTCTGATCACCTTGGCCGAATCAGAATGTTGAAATTTCTTTGCTGTGTTACTGTCAGCATCACATGTTTATCTGCTTGCATCATTCTGGAAACCCTCCAAGAAGCCTCCCTTCCTATACGTTTTTCACCCAGAGACAAAAACAGCCATCTCTGCCAAGTAATTTATCAGATCTGGTCATGGACGGGATCCTAAGACTCACTCCACCAAACATCCAAGTCAGTTGGACAAAAACTAGTTTCCTGGTCAGTCATGGAGACGATTGGCCTGGGTGTCTACAACATCGAGAGAGGTGAAAAGCTGGATTGCTATGACATCTATAAGACCAGAGCTGATGTTTCACTGAACATGAGGTGGAATAATTCTGTGTTACTTTTCTTTGAATCTGGATAAGAAAGGATGTGGAACAGAGAGGTCCTCAATCCCTGTCTTTCGTTACCTTATCCTCTTAGATTAGATAACATAACATAGCAATCAGACAGAAGTGGAGAGAGTTTCATAAGAGGTTTTGTGAAATTTCGGTAAAATCTCATAAATGACTATTGGAACTTTTTTCTGTTTTATTTATTTCTATTTGAGCTTAATCAATTATGTTAATAGAATTGCTCAGCATTCCCTCAATATTTCAGATGCTTTCATTCTCATCAGTAGAAGTAGTTTGTTTTATTAGTTTTATTTATTCCTTCTATTTCTGATCAGTAAATACGAATGTGATTCAATTTATGATTCTTAAATGTATGCATTAGTTTGTTGTTGATGAATGTAGAATTTGACCCAGTTGGTAGCTCATTGAGATTTTTGTCCCCTGTATTTGATGATCTGTTCTTATCTGTGGTTGAAAATAAGTTGTAGATCTGAAAAAAAGATTTTGGCTTTTTGAGTGTCTAAAAAAACTATTCACGTCAGATTAGTAGGTAAATAGATTGTTTGACTAATGGTGAAATATTTGTGACTAATTGATCTAATAATTATATGGTAGATAGGTATATGGTCATTATAGCACTAAGATATGCTACATGTCATAGTCAGAGACTTCCCCATACCTCTGCACAGGATGGCTGCACAACGCTGCATGCTGCTGTCCGCTCAGGACACGTGGACACGCTCCGTCTCCTCCTCCACCACCCAGTTCACAGTGATCCCCCCAATCCACCAAATAGACTGACACTGTCTGCTGCCCTGCTGAACCAGGCCAACAGTGATGGCTGGACCCCTGCACACATGGCTGCGGCCCTGGGCCTCAAGGTATAATGTAAAGTTATTGTGATTTATTGACAGTGCTCTTATTTAGCACAACGATTGGACCCACATGCTTGGAAACCATCTGAGTCTGAGCACAGACAGATGACCCAGTGGTCACTACTAATCTAGTGAGGGAATTAGTATCTTTATTAGTTCTGATTGAACACAGTGCATTGCAAGGCCCATCATGACTTGTGTCCACCTCCAAAATAACC
This sequence comes from Girardinichthys multiradiatus, assembly GCF_021462225.1. NCBI lineage: Eukaryota > Metazoa > Chordata > Actinopteri > Cyprinodontiformes > Goodeidae > Girardinichthys > Girardinichthys multiradiatus. Next base: position 5,611,080 of record NC_061795.1, on the reverse strand, counting down.
TACAATGAGTGTGTGAGCATTAGAAAAGGAGGTTCAATAGAAGGTGACTGCATTTTTTCATTTGACTTAATTTAGCACATTTTCTCTATATTTAGGAAAAGTTTTTCCCCCACCAGAAGTCAGTTAAGCCAAATGTCTGTGTGATGATTATTGAGAGCTCAAAAATCATCTCTTGTTAGTTTAATTGGTGGAGCAGTTAATAACTGTAGGTAAAACTACAGAGAATAGAGGTTTGGGCAGCTTGGCCGTTACTTTGTGTTGTCTGAAGGAAACAAATTTCCCCATCACTGTAGCTATGCGTCTGTTCATTAATGTTACAGCAGCAACTTAGACCTGTGCCATGGTTAATAACATATGTACCCATCATTAGGTTAAACCTTTACTAGATTTATTCAAAATAGTCCCCAGAGTTGTGGCCTGGACATGACAGTGGAACATTGAGTTGTTAATCACGATAATTAAAAGCAGTGAAAGTGTTCAATCCTAATTTGAGCAAACAAACTCAGTGTTAAATATTATTACTGGAATAGCCCTTACTTATTGTTGCACTTGGTGTGTAGTGTACTGTAAATTAATCATGCATTCAGCTGAAAACATTTAACTGTTGTGACCTAGACTGTTAAAAAGGTTTTCAGGTTATATTAGAATGAAAATAATCTTTAATTCCACAGACGTTTGGCCTTTGTCAAACATTGTCAATTAGAGTTTATCATTTACCAAATAATTCACGTTTCTTATCATGATAAATACAATTCCTGTTAACGACAAATGAATTTGGAAGCACTCATGGACGAAGCATTGAAGATTGATCCTCAGAATGCCAAGGGATGGTTAAGTATGAAAAAACTAAAAGAAAATAACACCTTGACATCCCAGCACAGTAACTTCCTCTGTGTTTACACAAGATTGGAATGTAAATTTCATACCCTTTATCCCAATACACACACATACTTATTAGAAGCTGTCTTCAATAAATCCACTGTGCATCACTCAGTAATGTCCCACCGTTCCATCTCCACACTGGAGGCTAATGGAATTACTGTCCTTGGAGGCAGGCAACATTCAGCCTAAATGGATGGAAGAAAAGCCCGACTTAACTACACTGCATGGAAAACAAATTAAGAAGTGTTCCATTTGGACTCCTTCTGCAGCCTTAATCTTATACAAAGTACAGCAGCTTGAAAGAGAGATGGCTTTTGTCTTGGTCACATATTTTTTGTGGTGTGTGTTGGTACATGTAGGAGTGTCTGGAGGTGTTGTGCAACCACAGTGAGCAGGACATAGAGCGGAGGGATAAGTGTAATCGCACTATTCATGATGTGGCAACGGACGACTGCAAAGACCTGTTGGAAAACCTCGGTGAGTGTCTGTCTTCAAGTTAGTGCTGATATCTCTAGACTTTTTTTAAATCATAGTTTAATTGAGCCATTGTGTATTGCGTGTAGAAAATCATTGCTTTTTGAAAATATTTTGATAGATGGACAGTTGCATGTTGACGTATCCATAGTCAAACATGAATAAATCCTGGGAACATGTGGACAGCAAGTGGACAAAAGTATTTTTATCGGATGTGCCATTACTTTATCCACAACCTGCGAATCTGAAAGCAGACTTGGTGTATGAAGTTAGAATTCTGTTTTCACTGGGTATGTAAAGGAGGTATTGTACGAAGCTATATCAGCTATTTACAACTGTAGCTACAGGAACTAATAATTATCAGGTCACTGGAAAACCTGTCCAAAACTGTCCGATTTCAAATGTATGGAGCTTGTATATCAGAGGGATCAGGGGGCTGCTTCACTGTGCAAGGGGGTTGTTATGATTTGTAGGTTTTGGGCTGGACCAAAGCGCAGACAGGGCCATTAAAGCAGCATTTAACGAAAGGCCAAAACTTACAGCATGGCACGAGAACAGGACATCAAACATGAATAGAAAGACATGCAGTACAACAGGGAAGGTACAGACTTAGTAACAGAGAATGATTGGAGGCTTCGCCGTAGAACAATGAGAAACAGTGAACTTGAATACTGAGGAAAGTGTGGAAAATGACACTTAATCATTATGTCTTAATCAGGAGCTTTTATGGAGCACGTCATGCAGAAGGTAAGCAAGGAGACAAAAATTCGTATTTGGGCCACATTTGCCTCCAGTTTGAATGTAGCCTAATTAACACAGAGGAGCTAAACTAAGACACAATGAAACACTAAACCAAGGGGAAAAGACAAATACTAACCTAAGGGGAATGAACTAGAATACACCGAGGACAAAACACAGGAATAAACTAAGGAACTAAGCTTCAAGGAATAACCTATATGGCAACACTTTAGAAACTAAAATGAACACAGAGATATAAGCAGCCTATGGCAAGATCTATAAGAACATAATAAACATCGGAGAGATGAGAAAACAAACACCTTTTTGGCATTTTAGTTCTTTACATTCACTTCATTTCAAACTGCTATAAACACAACAATGAAGTTCTTTTGCCAACCAGAGGGAGACCGAGCGATGGACCTCGCTCATAGGACGTCGCACTGCAATGGGGGTATTTGATCACATTAAGGCAACAAAAACTAATAAACTCTCAGACATGCTGTAAACAGCAACTAATCCACGAGATCAGAGGTATGTAATTTGTAAGGCCAATAGTGCACTATAATGTCTCTCCTTGCCCAGGAAACATACACACCATGACAAAAAGGGCTGTTGGTGATTTTATGTTGATGTGTTTCTAAACTCTCTGAAGAGAAAATTACTCAATTTTAAGACTGATACAAGTGAACAATATAGCAAAAGCTTCACCTCCAAACTGAATTTTTAAACTGCTTCCTCCCAGGGTTGTAGGGAGGTCATACAGGTACGTGGAGGCCACACACAATACTGAGCCTCATTTTGACTTGATCAACTATAATCAGAAAGGTTATTGCGCTTTAGAAGGTTGATTCAAGAGGATTCAAGACTGTTTTGCATGCCTGTTTGTAAAGTAAATTGCAACGGTCTTTTGTACATTTAAGGTGAGACAACAACTTTAGCCAGGCAGGAACTTTTTTCAATTCCCCTTTTAATCTTTCGGCCACTTCATTTACATTTTTTCCATGAGTGAACAGGGCAGTATCGTCCACATACATGATGATGTCGATATCACAAACCAAGGGGAGATCGTTAATGTATGAACTAAAAAACATTGGCCCTAATACAGAGCCCAGTGGAACTCCCATGGTGCAATTTTTAAGGGTGGACAGTGTGTGATTTACTCAAACACATTGTTTTTTGCCACTCGGGTATGATGTTATCCAGTTGATTTTCTAATTAGACAGTCTATAATTCGATAGTTTACTTAATAAAATACTGTGAGAAACCGTATCAAAAGCCTTTCGTAAGTTGAGGAAGACAGCTCCCACTACCCCTCCTTGGTCTAAGTTTGATTTAATTTCTTTAAGGAAGTAGGAGCAAACAGTCTCTGTTTGCTCCTACTTACAGGTAGTTTCTTACATAAGGTTCATACCCCTTTAACATTTTCACAATTTTTCTTGTTACAACTACAAAACTTCAGTGTATTCATTCAGATTTTTTGTGAGAGACATACACTGAGGAGTCCATATTTGTGAAGTGGAGGGAAAAGGATACTTGTTTTTTTTATTATTTTATTGATAAAAATCTGAGAATAATGCCATGCATTTGCATTCATCCATCCATTAAAGTTTTGTATAACTGCTTGTCTGTACAAGGGTGCTGGTGCCTACCTCCAGCAATCATTGGGCAAGAGGTGGGCTGAACAAGTCATTCATGAATTCAAGACACCCCCTCAGTGAAGATTTTCACACTACAGTTATAGCTGCACAGCTACAAATCTTTATTAGCTATACCCAACTAAAGAGTTGCAATTGTGCCAAGATTTCTGCCAATTCTTTGCAAAATAACTCAACCCAATCAGATTAGACAGAGAGTATCTGTGAACATCAGTGTTTTGTTTTGCAGTCTGTTGCCTTGCAGAATTAAGGTCCTGGGTATGAATCCTTGCATAGGGCCTTTCCCCTCCTCTTATTCATTGACAGCCCACCACCACCCCTGCAAGGACTGGTGGTGGGCCAGCTCCCCTGCAAGGACTAAAAATTGATAGATGAATGGATGGATTGAACAGTGAGATGTTTAAAACTTGGGGTATTGTCTTAAAACCTAGTCCCTCGCCTGTCTGCTTTGCTACCTGGTCTTCATGATGCACTTTGTTCGCTACTGATCTTCAAACCTCTAAGTCCTTCATTGAACTCCTGTATATACTAAAATTAAATAACACAGATCCTATTTACTAATCAAATAGTGCTGGACTTTAGTTTGGGATGGATGGATGGATGGATGGATGGACGGACGGACGGACGGACGGATGTTAATGCCACCGTTTCAGATTTTTGTTTGTAAAACATTTAGAAAACCATGTATTATTTTCCTTCCACTAGAATGTTATGTGTGTTGGTCTGTCACATAGAATCCAAATAAAATGCATTGAACTGTTATAACATGACAAAATGTGAAAACATTTTTGGGGGAATTAAGCTTATAAAATCTTTCTGCTATAGCTCACTCCCCTCTCTTCCACCCCTCCAAAGATTTGTACCAGGTCCTGGTTCTTCTACAGTGTTCAGGCGGAGGAAATGGGTCCATGTGTCCCATGGAAGCCCTTGAAGAGGAAAAGGAGGCGAAAGGAATTTCCTACAGTCAGATGGCGCTGGGCAGAGTGACGGTCCACCGCTCAACACGTTGGGCCCAGCTGACTGATGTCCTCAGCCACATGTTCATTTCCCACCTCCAGATCCTCTGTGGGGATTCTCATCCAGCAAGAGAGGAGGCGCAGCGCTCACTGATTGGCCTTAGTCCTGCCAGTATCTCCTCCACCCTTATCGGTAAGGAAGGAAACTGCTCTATCAAAATCTCTTCTCCTCTTTATTACCTGCTTCTTATAACTTTGTTCATCAGCCTTAGCGTTTCTGTTTGCTTTATATTTGATCATATTACTCATTGCTTTTTTGATCCTAATTTAACTTGGTGACTTTGACCTTGAACACGTTTGCATTTAAGTTTGGAAGCACCTCATAGTTTTATAAACCTAGAAGGAAACTTGCTTATCAAACCTTCTCCTCTTCATGCTTTCATTTGTCCTGTCTTGTGTCACCACAGCATTTATATATTTACTGGCTACAAATTATTTAGTTTACCTGCTGCTTCAAGCTGCATTGTCAAAGGAAATATGCTTTTTGTTTAATTTGAATCTAAGAGCTGCATAAGGACTGAGGCGGAGGGGGAAGGGGGAAGCCAATTCAGCTTTGGTCTCAATGTGTCACTTTTTATTTCTGTTTTCTTGTGTTTTTATTACCAAGTGTTGTATTTTCTTGCATCTATTTTGCAGAATTAATTTATGGTTAATTTAATTCTTTAACTGTTGCCAAAATAAAACAGATACTTTAACAGGGCCTTTTAAAGAAGTTATCTTTGGCTTTAATAGACTAAAATAAGATGATAGGAAAATAACTGACAATCAGTAGTTTGTTTTTCCTCAAACAGTACACAAAGGAAAATCTCCTGAAATTGGACTAACAATTAACTAGCATCTCTGTTCATAGACATAGTTTAAACAAGGCTTTATATATGCAGTTAGGGGCAGGGGTGCTAAAAGGAGCGTTTCTGGTAAATGGGAAGTCAAGATAGTGGTTTTATAAGAATTTATGAGTTTACTTGAAATTGAGGGTGATTTAAACAAACAGTATCATATGCAGACATAAGAAGAACTTGTTTTGTCAAGGCAGACCTCATGCAAAGTAATACATCTAAAACATTATATTTCAACAGATTTGTTTGTAAGTAGAACCTGATCAAGTTTTCATTTAAATGCAAATATTAAATAAAATATCACTCATCTCTGACAATACCACCTAATTAAAGGTCATAATGGATCTAGCAATATCTTACATTCAGTATCTAACTTAGCTATCTATCTACTGTATACATAGATTTTAATGTGATATTTTCTAATGAAACATTAATGCCTTGCATCAAATATATTTGTCTCACAAAATTACTGGACTGTATGTTGGCTCAGAAATGTGTTCTCAATAGTCTGGGGTTGAAGAAATCATCTGGGCATGTGATGGAGGCATCCCCAGTTCATCTAGAGGGCGTGGCGTCTACCGTAATATACTCGTGTACTTGCATGAAATCTGGCTGTTTTAGTCAGGATTATTGTAAGATTTACTTTTCTTATGTACATTTTGAATTCCTGTTATATTCCTGTTATAATATTTAATTTCTAATTTTATTCCTGTATATTCCCATAAATTGCTGTTATTTTCCTTAAATTCTTTGAAATACCAATGGAAAGTTTCCAACATTTGCTTCCAACAAAGTCGCAGATTTTTTGCAAACCTATTTACTTAATAATTCACCCATATTTATGTAAAAACAGTCATAGTACATAGCTTCACATTCGCTAAGGCCAGCAAAGGCAGGAGGTGATGATGGAGGAGTGAAAACTACCTCCACCATTAGCTTTTCAGAAAGAGATTATACTACAAAGGATCATTTTCTTCCAGTGTATGGATTATAATTGTTGCACAAAATGTTTCTTTAGTCAGAATAATGCAGACTTTAGAACAGCTCCACTGAGGTTAAGAAGAGACTTTCCATGAGGACAAAGAGCAAACAGCACGCATCCTGTGCTAGAAAACAATGAATCCTTTTTACATTTATTAAGTGAAGCAACAATAATACTGATTAATCAAGCACAAGTATATCTTTACTATCCTGATAATATGTCTGAAATGATCATATACGTACCAACAAATAGTACAGTGGATGCTTTTGGGTTTTGGAGAAAAGAAATGTTAATATTTCTTTTCTGGAGTGGCCCACGGGGAGAGGCGGCGGGCTGGTGTGGGTTTGCTTGTTGCCCCCCAGCTCAGCCGTCTCGTGTTGGGGTTTACCCCAGTGGATGAGAGGGTCGTATCCCTGCGCCTTCGGGTTGGGGAGAGGTCTCTGACTATCATTTCAGCCTACGGGCAAATAATCATGTACAGTTATGCACTCAATACTTGGTCGGGAATCCTTTTGCAGAAATGACTGCTTCAATGCAGCGTGGCATGGAGGCAATCAGCCTGTGGCACTGCTGAGGTCTTATGGAGGCCCAGGATGCTTCGATAGCGGCCTTTAGCTCATCCAGAGTGTTGGGTCTTGAGTCTCTCAACGTTCTCTTCACAATATCCCACAGATTCTCTATGGGGTTCAGGTCAGGAGAGTTGGCAGGCCAATTGAGCACAGTGATACCATGGTCAGTAAACCATTTACCAGTGGTTTTGGCACTGTGAGCAGGTGCCAGGTCATGCTGAAAAATTAAATCTTCATCTCCATAAAGCTTTTCAGCAGATGGAAGCCTGAAGTGCTCCAAAATCTCCTGATAGCTAGCTGCATTGACCCTGCCCTTGATAAAACACAGTGGACCAACACCAGCAGCTGACACGGCACCCCAGACCATCACTGACTGTGGGTACTTGACACTGGACTTCTGGCATTTTGGCATTTCCTTCTCCCCAGTCTTCCTCCAGACTCTGGCACCTTGATTTCCAAATGACATGCAGAATTTGCTTTCATCCGAAAAAAGTACTTTGGACCACTGAGCAACAGTCCAGTGCTGCTTCTCTGTAGCCCAGGTCAGGCGCTTCTGCCGCTGTTTCTGGTTCAAAAGTGGCTTGACCTGGGGAATGCGGCACCTGTAGCCCATTTCCTGCACACGCCTGTGCACGGTGGCTCTGGATGTTTCTACTCCAGACTCAGTCCACTGCTTCCGCAGGTCCCCCAAGGTCTGGAATCGGCCCTTCTCCACAATCTTCCTCAGGGTCCGGTCACCTCTTCTCGTTGTGCAGCGTTTTCTGCCACACTTTTTCCTTCCTACAGACTTCCCACTGAGGTGCCTTGATACAGCACTCTGGGAACAGCCTATTTGTTCAGAAATGTCTTTCTGTGTCTTACCCTCTTGCTTGAGGGTGTCAATAGTGGCCTTCTGGACAGCAGTCAGGTCGGCAGTCTTACCCATGATTGGGGTTTTGAGTGATGAACCAGGCTGGGAGTTTTAAAGGCCTCAGGAATCTTTTGCAGGTGTTTAGAGTTAACTCGTTGATTCAGATGATTAGGTCCATAGCTCGTTTATAGACCCTTTTAATGATATGCTAATTTTGTGAGATAGGAATTTTGGGTTTTCATGAGCTGTATGCTAAAATCATCCGTATTAAGACAATAAAAGACCTGAAATATTTCAGTTAGTGTGCAATGAATCTAAAATATATGAATGTTACATTTTCATCATGACATTATGGAAAATAATGAACTTTATCACAATATGCTAATATTTTGAGAAGGACCTGTACATAATGTCTCCTTAAAACCCATATGTCCTCTTTATGTCTTCCAGGCGATACCAAGTGGTTACCCGGTCAGGAGCTGCCCGTATCTCCCTGGGATCTGGTCAGAAAGCCTCTCAGCCAGTGTATTAAAATCCGCCTCAAAGGTACAAACCTGGCAGCCTCCTTCTGCTCATTTAATTTTATGCAGTCAGAGCTGTGATCACTGGTCAATAAAACCATTTGGTGGATTAAAGGATCTGGTGTTTGGATGCATTTGAACTAATTTAGCAGACTCTTCTCACTGAGCGACAGCACATGAAAGAAAACTCAGCCTGGGACATGTTTGCCAAAGAAGGGCTTTGATTGGTTAATGCCAAGTTTTAACTGAAACTAAATCAAGATTAAATTAATGATTTAGTCATGTCACATAGTAGTGCCTTGCCTTTATATAAATTGCAAGTGCCTGAGGTTTTAAACGTGCAGCCTATAAAATTGGACTTCGTTGATATTTTTGAAGTGTTTTTGTTTTTCTTTGAAGAAGTTGAGCTGCGGGTTGTAAGTCTGCAGGTTACTTCCTAAAATGTACAAATTAACAGATTAAATGTACAGATTAATGCAGATTAATGAAATTGTATCTCTGATTTCAGTTTAGCAACAGTTCACAACTACATTCAAGCATGACAGATCTTTTAAAATCTACATTCGTCTGTAAACTGTTAGTGTGATAAATGTGGCCAATTATGGTGGGATCGAAAGCTCATCTCTAACTCGTTTCTACTCTCTGCAGCTATTAGGAGCTATTTAATTAAACACATATGCAACATTCCCTTATGTGCTTTTACTTGCAGTTAATACATTATAGTTTCTCAGCACTGGGCTAACATTTTATAGATTGAGCTGTTGTCGTTTGGTTGTGTTGTGTATAGGTTAATTTAGGGGATTTAAATAACAGTCAAATTGACAATCGGACAGATTGACCCTGCAGTTATGCAGTTATTACATTCCTTCATGATTTCTTTGAAAAGTTCTTTTTCAGGGAGCCCAGATCTTAAAACATGCTATGTTTAAAAACCAGAACTGGGTCCACTAGTTTGAATAAATTGTTCTTTACATGCATACCCCCCCAATAAAATGTAGCAAAATGAGTTGCTCCTTGACCACATGCTTTTTGAAGCCATCAACAAGTTTCTGGCATGACTGGTGTTGGATATCTGACCACTCCTGTTAAAGCTCATTTAAATCGGTGTGTTTCCTGCCAAAGAGCCAACATCTAAGCATAGGTATACAGATACAGCTTTATTCAAAAAGGAGGGCCAACTGCAAATTTCATTTAAACTAGTAGGTGTCGATTTTGGAGCAGCTTCTTCTTTCTTGGTCAGCTGCCTATCAGCCTACTGACAATGGTGTTCCAGGAGTCTCCAGTCCATGGCAGACTTTGTCCTTGGTGGTTCCTGGGCTGTTTCTTACTAATTTTCTTTCATCTGAAGCAGACAGTTGTTCTAGATCATGGCAACATAGAATAACATCCGAATAACTTGTACTTGCATACAGTTACTTTAACTCATGATTTTAAATCGGTAGTTACATAGAAATTGTTCCAAATGACTTTCCCATCTCATATAAATCCTTCTTCTTTACTGAGTTCTTTGGACCTTCCCATTGTTCTGAGTCTTGGGCAGTCCAGTGAGTTCTGTCGAACAAATCTTTTTCAAGCTGTACTATTGTCCAGGACCTGCCAATATTCATATTACTTAACCATGCTGACTAGCATGAATAGAATGATATATTAAAGCTATCTGGCTTTCTAGTTTTTATGGACACAACCATAACAATTGATACAAGGTTATCTGTATACACCCTCATCATTATACTAAGATACATCTCTCTGACAGGTCTGCCTGAGTCGTGTCTCGATGAGTTAGCCCTGGAATCCCTCCTCCCTTTGCCACTGCTGCACAACTACGTCCGCCTGGTAAACAAAGGCACTTAGACACACACACAGACACTATTATGAGAAATGGTGAAGAAGCATGAAGAGATGTTGGCCAGATGAAAAGAAGAATATAAAATGTGCTTACCATTTCCTAGCTGCTGTAATGCCCTCTGCTGGCTTTGCTGAAGAGAGGATGATGCAAACTCAGAAACAGATAAACCAGATAGATGTTTGATCCATAAAACAGTTATATTCCTTCCTTTCAATAGTGCTGTAATTCAATGCTAATGTAGAACAACTTAAATCCTATCTAGTTTATTGTAAAATTCATGAAGTGAACAAAAGCTATAAATAGGTATGATGCATGGATTAAAGGACTAAACAGGCTGGTGTGGAGGCAAAGCTTCTCATCATCACATTATTCTCCCAATCTGTTTCCCTTTCCGTGTTAAGGTGGAGCAGTACGGTAACCTCTTCTTCCATGGCCTGGAGGGCAGCTTCCAAGAGTACATTGCTAATGTGGTCGCTCACTGCATCAAGGTACGAAACTGAAGGCTGAGATCTGGCTGGGGTGCAAAGGTCTGATTTGAGAACTGACCATGTGAGCCACTAGTTCCACCCTAAACAGAAATAGTCTCTTTCTTTGTTGTAGTGGTGTGAAGCAGTGAAACAGAAATTGTCTGCAAACAGCCATGTGATGACACTGCTGGAGTTCAGTGCAGTGAGACGAACCACAGTCAGCCGACGGGGGTGGAGAAAAATAAAAACATCTGTGAAAACTGTAGCAAGAACGTCCCCTTTACTAGCTTGTCAGATCATCAGTAGCTGTAACTACTGTCCGAATCACATTACTGTTCATTCTGTCAGGTTACCAAGGCAACGGCTGGCAGCAGGTTTAAATACGCTAATCTGTAAATGTGCAAAATAATCTTAATAGTACTGACCTGAAGGGCTTTGTAGGCATATCTTGTTTGAAGTTCTGCTAAGCCTCCTTAGCCATGCTCCAGTAAATGATATTCTTTAGTAGTATTTGTATCATTGTGAAACAGCACAGAAATATATAAACAAAGGATTCACAGGCGACAAACATTCTTTCTCTGATGACACCGACCAGCCAAGAAAAGCCCTTTGTGTTCATTCACATTCCCCTGCTCCATTGCTCCATTTCTCTCAGCACGTAGTAGTACATTTCTTATGTTTCCATGACGACGTGCATCTTACCTCATTGTGCCTCCTCTCACTGTGTTTGTATCAGTCGAAACAGGAGGCAGGGGGAACGAGCTGTGACGTGGTTAGGATTGAGGTGGAGGACAGCCTGACCAAAGAGCAACTGTTGGAGATCTTCATCAACTGTGGTGAGAAATGTTCCCATTAAAATATTCAAACTGAAAGCTCGTCTATTGGGAAGGTGTATGTCTGGTCCATTTAGAACCGGGGTGTCCTCAACTCCAGTCCTCCAGGGCCGGTGTCCTGCATGTGTCTACGGAGACCTACCACTTCAGCACTCGTCAAGTTCAGTTGTCTTCTATGGGTTTTTTTTGCGGCAATAGAGGCCTTTAATTTTCGACAGTAGGTAAACAGGAAAGAAAGCAAAGAGACATTCGGCAAAGGTCACCAGGTCTCGTACGCGGGACAGCCGCATCAAGGACCATAGCCTCTGCACATGGTCTCGTGCTTAACCCCTACACCACCAACACCGCGCCCACGTTAAGTTCAGTTGTGTCGAACCAGGACAACACCTAAAACATGGAGGACATTGGCCATTGAGGACTGACTTTGGACACCACGGATTTAGAACAAGCACATACCATTACGGTGGCGCAGTTGGTAGCACTGTTGCTTTGAAGCAGGTCCTGGGTTCAATTCCCGTCTTTCTGCATGGAGTTTGCATGTGTGGGTTCTCACCGGGTACTCTGGGTTCCTCCCACAGTTCAAAGACATGCCTGTTAGGTTAATTGGTCTCGCTAAATTGCCCTTAGGTGTGTGAATGAGTGTGTGCGTGGTTGTTTGGTGTGTTGCCCTGTGATGGACTGGCGACCTGTCCAGGGTGTACCCGGCTTCCTGCCCATAGACTGCTGGAGATAGGCACCAGCTTCTCCGCGACCCACTATGGAATAAGCGGTAGAAAATGACTGACTGACTGACATACCAGTACAGCATCTAATGTTTTAGAGTTCAACACACGTCACTGGAGCAAACCATAATACCAGTAGGGATCATCAGACCCCTCTAGGCTGTCTCTAAGGGGCTAATAATTTACTGAGCATATTTTTGTGAACAAACTTCATTATGAAAAAATCTCAATTTTAAATCAAAAGCCCGGCACAGGACTAATTCTGGAGCACTGATTCATAGCATTTACCTGAGTGATGTATGTAAGTCAGGTGTCAGGGATATTTGCTCAGATATAGGGGAAGTCCCCACAAGGCTGAGTTGTGTCACAATCCTCATGCAGCTCTATAAATGCATTCAGTGCTTTAAATACAGCAATATTCCCACCGTCATCATGTGTAATATCTGCATCAGAGTCTGATTACCAGTAGATTTCTCAGAACAGACAGGCAATGGAAAATTGTCCGGTGTCTCTGCTCTCTCTGGACCCACACTGTGCTGCTGCTGTCTTGCTTTGTATCATGTGACTATGTCACACTCGTTGCAGTGTTACCCCTTACAGGTCATAGTGGTTACAGGTTTGTTACTACCTCCTGAGGCCACTCAGGGACATAATATTGGCGACTTGAATCCCCCATTACTTGTCAGTACATTAGTAAGGGATAAAGAACACATGTAAATATTCAATAATAAGGATGGGCTTTTATCATATCATTTATCATTATCTTGAATTTCTTATCGTAATAAGAATTTTGATTTATTGTGACAACAATAAATTAGAAATTAATGTCTAAAACCCCAAACACTGACAATATTGTTGGGATTGTTGCTTTAGAGCATCGATAAATATCAATTAATTCAAAACTACTTTTAGTTGCAGGTACTCCAAAAGCCAGTGATAAAAATCTCACTTCTTTAAGTAAATGGTGTACTGAAAATGACTATTTGAAAATAGGCTTTTTATTTAATAGCAGGGTTTGTGATGAGTAGTTGTAAATGCCTTTTTATTGTCACTTTTATCGTTCTTACTGTAACCCAGTCGATCCCTCTGTAAACTGCGTTGTGTTTGGGATGTAGGTGAGGTGTGTTCAATGCGGAAACAGAGGCACCAGACACAGGATTCTGCTTTGTGGGGAGACCTTGGAGCATTTATTCCATCCAGTTACTCTTCTTAGACTTTACAGACAGTAAAAACAAACTGTCTTTAGCACATTCAGTCATTTAGAAGATAATAAAACAATAAAATAATTGTCTAATTCAGTTCAACAGCAGACAATAGTATGCGCCCACATTGCACTATCTGTACTTTGTAACAGTGGTTCTTCTAGCGCCATCTTCACCATGTCAAATACCAAGCATAAAGATTGCTCTAATATGTATGTGTGATAACTTAAATCTCGTCAATAAAACAGTAGTTTGGTAAACATACATTAACTCAGTTATTTAACACTTCTAACATCCTAAATAATTAGCTGCATGAACAGTATTGGGCACCTTTTGGTGTATATTGTATTGTAGTACACTGCAGATGCAGCTTATTTTACAGGCAGTAAAAGCAAACTGTGATGAATATGGCAGCTTTCGCGGCAAAACCTCAGTGCTACGGTGTCCCTACTAGGACAAACATCCCAGAACTGCTGGATTTCCAAAGAACACCCACAGAACAACAGCACCATCTATTGGGATATTTATGTCACTATCTTACATTACAATAAATACCACAAAGCATCTTCATAAACATTTAAGTCCATATCGCTCATCCACTAAACTATTACTGAATGTTACTGAAAAGTTCATTTATTTCACACATTATGAACAAAATTATTTAGATTATTTCCACACAGACTAATGTTTTCAAGCCTTTATTTAAGGTAATTGCTTTTCTGCCCACAGCTAATGAAAACATGACATTTAAGATTAAAGTATTACATCAGAGCAATAAAAAACACATTTTTATTATTGGAATGTGGGCTTAATGGATAGTATGTTTAATACCTGCTTGTTATTTTCAGAAAGTACTTTTAATCTGAAAAACTAGCCTCATCGGAACACATTTTCTACTTTATTGAATGATTGTAGATCAAGGAAAGAACCGGAAAAAGTCTTAGCCATCAAACACTATCTAGATGCCAACCAATTGTTTTGGAGGCATGTAAGAAGAAAACATTTTCACAAACGAAAACTTTCAGCTGGGACTTTTTTTGGCACAATGTGGTCTGTTTAGATGAGACTAGAAGCTTTCAGCAACAAACACAAACAAAGTATAAATAATGGAAAAATGCCTCTTGCCCGCTGTTATGTATGGTAGAGGTTCAGTGATTTTGGGCCTGTTTCTCATCCCTGATAAAATCCTAATCCCAGGACATTTTAAATAAACACCTATTGGCCTCGGCCAATAAAAATGTTCTCCTGGTGTATCTGATCTCAGCCCAATTGAGCATCTGTGGGATGAGCTGAAATATCCATTAGGATGATATACTTTTTTTTCTTCTGTGTTTTTACCCAGGCTTCCTGGTGCCAGCAGTGAGGTCAGGGTTTGCAGGGGTGTCTGGAGACACTGATCGCTGTGTGGTGGTACTGCTGGAGGGATTGGAGAAGGCTTCATCTCTAACAGGCTTGCTTGGAGACCTCTGCCTAAGCCTGGACAACAGAGGCTTTGCCTCCCCTCTGATTCTGAGCACAGGTACAACAAAGGCCAGACTCAGGGTAGCAATTTAGTCCTAGTGCCATGCCTCGCATGTATTGGTATCAATCACACAAGCACATCCTTTTTTTACTGCAACTTTGTGTGAAACCCCAGGCTGCCTTTAAATGCAATCAGTAAAGTTTTTTAACTCTGACAACTTTAGTGCTGCGGCGTACGGACCGAGAATAGCTGAAGAAGATCAGAGGAATTAGAAAACAAGACGAAGAAAGTTTTTCCAGTGCTGATACTGTAAACAAATGATTTTATGTCACAGAAAGAAAAAGCGCTGAGGGAGTCCACTCACTCTGCCTGTAGCTAATATTAAGGCAGTTAAAGTTTACCCAGATTTATGCGCTCCTCAGAGCTGTCTGGTTCTTGTCTTTAACTTGTAACCAGAACAAGTGGTATATGGTTCAGGGTCTCCTTACATATAAGCTTGAGTTCTGAACTGAAAAGGTTAGACACACCAGTGCAACCAGTTCTGCAAAGTCAACAACACAATGCAAGTGACTGTCCTTTGTCGCTACATGCTCATCCAGGAGGAATGAATGCTGCAAGTCACTGACTCGATGCAATCGCTGGATTTCCTTAGATAGAAAAACCCGTTTAACCAATTTGAATAATAAACTAAATCTGACTGCACTGATAGTTGGGATTAAATTGGAATGTAACTGACCTGGAATCTGTAGGATTTAATTTAATAGAGTTTTTATTTTTTTGAATGTGCCTTAAGAAATATAAATAAACTGAATTAAACTAACCTGTCCCTTCTAACTGGGGCTGGCGAAAGGTTGTATGGGGCCTTAAACAGTGATTTAGGTCCCGCTAACAGTTTTATAATACAGATTTGGTGGAATCTGGGAGAGGAGGCCAAATTTAACTGGCTGAGGTTAAAATCGCAGATAATCACAGATAATTGGTTCTTATTTGCTGAGATTTATTTGTGAACAAACTGAGCTCAAACAGAAAAGATTAAATTTGTGGCATTAGATTGTAATTATGTTAACACAACAATCAAACAAAGATTATTCTTTGCACTTCCACAAAGTAAACTTGCCAATTCCTTAAAAATGTTAACCTATTTAAAACAGCCTTTTAAATAAGCTATCCTGAAACTGTCACATCAAATTTAAGAGTATTCTACAAAATGTAGATCTATGGTCTGTGTTTATATTTCTTGGGGGGCCCTAAGCAGTGGCTTTTTTGTCTTGGGCCGGCTGTGCTTCTAACAGAAAGGACTGGGATAGACAATCTGAATGGAAGATCTGTCACCTTTGTCTTCATGCAGGTTCACACCACATAAGAGAAAACAACTTCCTGATTGGCACATTGTCAAAGCCCCGCCTCCAGGGATCAGAGCTCTGTCTTCAGCAACATTTCCGCTGGGTGATGCTGCGCTGGGACCAGGAGCCCCTGCACAGTCTGCTGGGAAGGCACTTGTGCAGGAAGCTGCTTCATAAGGTTAGTCAAACTTTTGGCTGCAGCTGCCACATAGAGGTGTCCTTTTAGTTTTAGGTTTCTGCTTACATTTTTTTTATAGGATGAATTCAAGGTCAGAAGTGTTTCAACATACTGATGTTCCAGGTGGGGACTGGAGCTTGGTTGCCCGATGGCCTCATGGAGCGCTCAGTGTTGTGGGTGAATCAGGTCTGGCAGCAGCTCAATGCCTGTCTGTCCCGTCTGGGGACCCATGAGGCTTTGCTAGGCCCACAGCTGTTCCTGTCCTGCCCAGTGGTTCCCAACAACATTCAGGCTATTGTCAGGTTGGCATCTGAGTACAAACATTTTAATATAAAGTGTCCGTCACTGTAGTGAGAAGGTGTCTGTCCATTAACTCAGAGAATTGTGTCAGATTATATGAAAAACACAGGAGTCAGACAGTGGAGCCTGTATGATGGGGTTGTTTACCAACAGGTGGCTGGCCTGTCTCTGGAATGCTGTAGTCGTACCACGGGTGGAAGGAGCAGTCATCTCCCGTGTAATGACCAAGCGCTCTGCCTCCTCTCTCCCGTCACCCTCTCCCTCGCTACGACCATCTCCTAGCAACTGTGGGCTGAGCGCTGGGCAGCAGGCCGTGGTGAAAGCCGCCCTCAGCATCCTGGTCAACAAGGCTGTGATGCTGGGTTGCCCCGTACCTCGCCACGGTGGGTGGACGACATACATTATCGTCTCACTGACACATGCAAAGAAAAGATGGTGTTTAAGGTAAACAAGGAAGAAAAAAACATACACATTCTTTTTTGCTCGATCCTTTAGAAATGGAACGGTACCTGCTGGAGTTTCAGGGGAGCTCGTCTACTCTGCCAGCCCTCGGTTCATGTAAGGGGGGTGTAGGAGGAGGGAGACGGGGACGAGACAGCGGCAAGCTAAGAAGATCCAACACCAGTCCCAGGAAGAAGGGAAGCCCCTCCCTAAACTGGAGCTCTGGGGGCTCCTTTAGAGAGGGTAAGAACCTGCTGAGCTGTTCTGGTGACAGAATCAGAGAGCTGAGTAGTAAAAAGAAAGCCGGATCCGCAGTAAACTACAGGGTTGTACACAACTTGACAAGTGCCCATATTTGAGTGTTCTGTTTTCAGTGTCCACAAGGGGGTGCTGCCTGATAGGCTTGATAGGTGATGCTGACCATAATCATATAAAACAAAGGATCCAAAGGTTCCCAGTGTGGACAGAGCACACCTTATTTTACCTTTAACAGCAAATGTATTTTTCTGATTTACAGTTGATTTAGAAGCAGCTGTACCAGTCTGACTAACAAAAGGCATCACATACATACATGGTTCTGCTCCTAATACGGAGAACATAATAAAAATAAATGATATTTACCCTCACGTGGAGTCATGATGTGGCAAAACTTCAGAAAGGAAATAAAAACAACAAAGAATGTTGTAAAGGTTTGCAGAAACATGCTGAATATTGTCACGCTTTGTTCATAAAGTCGCTGGTGAATGTGTGTGATTTCAGGTTCGGTCTCCAGCTCTGACGTCAGGTTCATGTCCAACGGCCACAGGTTGGTGTTCTGGCTGTTACTGATGATACACAGTACTGTTTCCAAAGAAAAAACAGCGCTGCTGCTGTAGGACTGTGGAGTCTGGATGTGCATCCTAATGCTTTTTAGAAACAGTTTCAATGTTAAACAGCTTGTTGAATTAAATGTGATATTAATATTTGGGTTTGCAGACAGACGGGTGGTCTGCCAGCGTTCTTTGATGATGAGACGGATCTAATCAGAGAGCTGCAGACCATGTGCTCCAGCAGGTCCGAGCCGGACATCAGTCAGGTATTGTTGGAGATGAACCAGCAAACACACCGGCGTGTTTCTCTCATTCTGTGATGGAGCTCAGTTAAAGTGTTCATTCTTTAGCTTCTCAATCCATGCCATTAGAGGAATCAAGAAAGTCAGTCAGTTCAAGAAAGATAGGAGTACTGCTACCTTAAGGTCTTTGTCGTTACCACATTTCTGCCTAGTTTTAAATGAAAGAAGAAATGTAAGTCTGACATTTTTAAACCCAGTGGTTGATTATATATCCCTAATTAATTGTTTTCATTTTCTTTCAAGAGCACAACATTCTTCTGCAGTGTAAACTCAGCACAGAAAATAAGCACATTAGAGTTTGCATGATTATTTCGTTGTTTTAACAATGCTTCCTGGTAATCGATCTTATACTATTGGAAAGCCTGTTTGTTTCCCTTTAGATGTTGCCACATTTGCAACTAACATGGTTCATACAGGTGCTTGAAATCCTTGAAAATGCTGAAATTCTTTTGTTTTTAAGGTCTTAAAGGTGCTTTAATTTTATATGAAGTGCTTGAAACTAAAACTTATTGCTTTA
This sequence comes from Girardinichthys multiradiatus, assembly GCF_021462225.1. Taxonomy (NCBI): domain Eukaryota; kingdom Metazoa; phylum Chordata; class Actinopteri; order Cyprinodontiformes; family Goodeidae; genus Girardinichthys; species Girardinichthys multiradiatus. The sequence goes on along the minus strand of NC_061795.1, from coordinate 5,592,135 downwards.
GTGTTTCTAGCCAGACCTGCCGATACTTGGCTGATATGAGGTTCGGAAAACATGATAACCTTGCCTAAAAAAGCTTTTCACACTTTGGTATCAGGGTATTAACACACACACTTAACAAAATATTATATTGCTGCTGCTAAAGTAATATGATTATTACTGATGTTGGAGTTATCTATTTTGGTCGCACAGTTGAACATGCGCAGCTCAACAGACATCGCAGCTCTGACGTCACCCGGGATTATAAAACCCGCGGAAAATAAACTTTCGTTGCCATTTCCAGCGTATCTCATGGGATGATGCAACGGAGGTGGATATCTGGAGAGACAAAAGCTTGCAGACAAACTTTTTCTCCACAAGGCCATTCCTGGAAGAGCTTGAAAGCTGGAATCTGCCTGATACAAGAAGGTCCGAAGATTCATATACCGATGGAAGACCACGCCGACACCCGGCACAGGTGAAAACCCACAGAGGTTTTATTTCCAAGGAGATGAGTTTCCTCCTTGTGATTCAGTCGACTAAATGGTTCTTCATATTTTCCCCTCCTGGATGGATGAGAAGTTTACTGTTTTTTTTCTTGAGTTGATCACGGACGCGTGATCCCCCCTCTCTCATTTTCCTTCAGACCTGACCCATCCTCAACCGCTGGAGAGAAGAAATCAACATCAAAGTAATTTGTTCTTTTCTTTGATATTAAACCGGATAGGTACATTTAGAGGTCTGGGCAGGATGAGGCATAGTTGAGGAGATTTAGAATCACCACTAGTTAATCCAAGGTATCAACTTGTTGCATGCAATACTGATTGAAGTATTTTATGCTGAGCTGTGTTTTGATTTGCTGTACAAGCGCTGCTGAATCGTGCGTGTTCATGTTTTGTCCGGCTGATCCCAAATCAGCCTGGAGTCAGAAGTTGGACTTTAAAAGTTTCCATTCAAAGCAACTGCGGTCTGGGCCTCGCCCGACAACTCCTTTGTTCCAGTTTTATTGCTGGAGTTTTTCCACTGAGTTCCCACCTCAGAGTTTTATGACCCTTTGTTCGAGATTTGGGGCAATCAGCTGTACGGCTAAAGGGGCGTGGCCCCACCATTTTACCAGCTGATCGCTGCAATCCAGACATCAGCACACCAGGGGGGCTTCGCTTTCTAAGTTAACCCACTTTGCACATTTTGTCCATAAAACTGCTGGTTTGATCTTCATAGACAGTCAATGCGCATATATTTTCTTTTATTACTATTATTGTTAGGTAGTAATTTTTTTAATCCCCTTTTGTAGAATAGTGGTTGTTAGTTAGGTGAATGTTTTGGACCAGAATAATGGTATATCAGGATTATTTGGCTTCAATAAATCTTCATATATATAATTAAGAGAAGTGTTCGTGTTTGTTTCGTGCAAGAGTGATTTATCTGTCAAAACAAGGTCAAAGTTCCCCCAGCTTCGGTGAAGCGGTGGAATAAACAGTAACAGTTTATGGTTCTGATTAATAATTTAACAATTATTAATGATGATTAGCTCATTTTAATTATTAAGAGCTTTGAGCCCATAATCACAACACCAGAGGACATCTCTGATTTCTATTTGTAAGTAAAGATTTTGGTTAAGAAACTATTTTCCTGAATTATGATTTTTAAATATAATTTTTGATAAATATTAATTAATCAATAATCATAATCCTTGTACTGATAAAATGAAGTTGCCCATAGTATTTATTTATTGTAGACATAAGCTACAGTCAGCTGTTTCAAGTTCTAATGACAACACATCAAAATGACTTTTTTCAGCTAAAGATATTTAGAAAAATCAAGAATTAAAATGTTCTTCGGTCACAAGTAGTGACTGAAGTTAGTTTAAGCTAAAAGAGCAAATTATGTTGAATTTTGCACAGCATATAATGGTTTCTTGCCATTCTGGTTATAATGGACTGACTTTGAAAGCTAATATTAGCCGCTAGGTTATTGGCTCGATTAGCTAGCCTGCAGTGTGCTAAAGATATGTTCTGCTGTAGATACAGTATCTAATGTGCGAACTTCGCTTCAAAAAGAGAATTACCTTAACAACATTAATAGGCAGCTGTCTTTTAGTAACTTTCTCAACAGCCAATCAAGAGAACTGACAACTGGGCAGTGGTGCGCTGAAGCAGGAACGAGAGGGAAGAATTTGCACACTCCAGAACCTTCTCTGATATTTTATTAACCCGCAGTCCTGGGGGTCCTGTGTGCGCTCCTCGAGTTTTCCCCCCGTCTCTTTCGTGGTTGTCCCACACGCCGGGCTGCAGGGAGCCCTCCACATCACATTTCCGACCACTGCCCTAGATTTTGGTCCTGTGGGGCTCAGAGCAACCCCACCTGCAGTTCTTTCTGGCGCCTCCTGTGACAGCTGGCTCCCTCTGTACAGGTCCTTCTCAAAATATTAGCATATTGTGATAAAGTTCAATATTTTCCATAATGTCATGATGAAAATTTAACATTCATATATTTTAGATTCATTGCACACTAACTGAAATATTTCAGCTCTTTTATTGTCTTAATACGGATGATTTTGGCATACAGCTCATGAAAACCCAAAATTCCTATCTCACAAAATTAGCATATCATTAAAAGGGTCTCTGAACGAGCTATGAACCTAATCATCTGAATCAACGAGTTAACTCTAAACACCTGCAAAAGATTCCTGAGGCCTTTAAAACTCCCAGCCTGGTTCATCACTCAAAACCCCAATCATGGGTAAGACTGCCGACCTGACTGCTGTCCAGAAGGCCACTATTGACACCCTCAAGCAAGAGGGTAAGACACAGAAAGAAATTTCTGAACGAATAGGCTGTTCCCAGAGTGCTGTATCAAGGCACCTCAGTGGGAAGTCTGTGGGAAGGAAAAAGTGTGGCAGAAAACGCTGCACAACGAGAAGAGGTGACCGGACCCTGAGGAAGATTGTGGAGAAGGGCCGATTCCGGACCTTGGGGGACCTGCGGAAGCAGTGGACTGAGTCTGGAGTAGAAACATCCAGAGCCACCGTGCACAGGCGTGTGCAGGAAATGGGCTACAGGTGCCGCATTCCCCAGGTCAAGCCACTTTTGAACCAGAAACAGCGGCAGAAGCGCCTGACCTGGGCTACAGAGAAGCAGCACTGGACTGTTGCTCAGTGGTCCAAAGTACTTTTTTCGGATGAAAGCAAATTCTGCATGTCATTCGGAAATCAAGGTGCCAGAGTCTGGAGGAAGACTGGGGAGAAGGAAATGCCAAAATGCCAGAAGTCCAGTGTCAAGTACCCACAGTCAGTGATGGTCTGGGGTGCCGTGTCAGCTGCTGGTGTTGGTCCACTGTGTTTTATCAAGGGCAGGGTCAATGCAGCTAGCTATCAGGAGATTTTGGAGCACTTCATGCTTCCATCTGCTGAAAAGCTTTATGGAGATGAAGATTTCATTTTTCAGCACGACCTGGCACCTGCTCACAGTGCCAAAACCACTGGTAAATGGTTTACTGACCATGGTATCACTGTGCTCAATTGGCCTGCCAACTCTCCTGACCTGAACCCCATAGAGAATCTGTGGGATATTGTGAAGAGAACATTGAGAGACTCAAGACCCAACACTCTGGATGAGCTAAAGGCCGCTATCGAAGCATCCTGGGCCTCCATAAGACCTCAGCAGTGCCACAGGCTGATTGCCTCCATGCCACGCTGCATTGAAGAAGTCATTTCTGCAAAAGGATTCCCGACCAAGTATTGAGTGCATAACTGTACATGATTATTTGAAGGTTGACGTTTTTTGTATTAAAAACACTTTTCTTTTATTGGTCGGATGAAATATGCTAATTTTGTGAGATAGGAATTTTGGGTTTTCATGAGCTGTATGCCAAAATCATCTGTATTAAGACAATAAAAGACCTGAAATATTTCAGTTAGTGTACAACGAATCTAAAATATATGAATGTTAAATTTTCATCATTACATTATGGAAAATAATGAACTTTATCACAATATGCTAATATTTTGAGAAGGACCTGTACTAGCGCCTAGCCAGGACTGCAGGAGGGTTAAAAGGCCTTTAAAGTGCCTGTGACATGGAATTTTCATGATAACTTCAATTACATTTATGAAGAGGAAACATAGATAAAATATTTAAAAAGTAAATTCAGGCAACTGAATGAACAGTTGTTGAGATATATGGTCATATATTTTACTAAAAAGGTATTTCCAGACTACTCCTTTGCGATTTTGTTGCGCTCTTTTATGAAATCAAATGGGTGAACTGACTGCTGCTACAATGGCAGCAGCACAGACAGCACCGAAGGATCGCTATCAGAGAGAAGCAGCAGAGTCAGAAGAAGAAAGTCAGCTTTCATCAAATGGCAGAGCACAAGTGCTGCGGCGTGCAGATGGTCATCAAATTGGACCAGAGTCTATTGTTGCTGGATGCTGGAGCACTGCCAGAATATGCATGAATCATACCACACCACCAGGAAACAGAACCAGCACAACAAAAAATAATTCACTAAAGACAGACTAGATCTCGCTATATTAATAAATGCACACATATATTTATTTATACACGTGTATGTGTTAGCAGTTGTTTATATTAGATTATTTAGATCAGTTACTGGGTTAACTAAGGTAAATTAAAGCAAGCAAATAAACAATAAATGCACCAAATTAAGCAACAGGTATAGCTTCGCTGTACTCAGTGTTCTCACCCATTGCAGAACAAAAAACATGAAAATATCTGGATGCATAAAACGAAAAGTGAAGCAGTTTAAACTAGTTTAACTTCGGCAGAATGACTGGCTTTTATTGCGCTATCTGCTTATGGTTCCTGGAGCTCCTCCGCTTCACTGCGGAACGGACTGGACCGGACCGAAGCAGATACAGTATAAATCCAGGGTTGCAATATATGAGTTAAACAACTGGAAGCGAAGCTGAGCAGCAGCAGCAAACACAAGGGATGGTTCAAGATCTGGAGACACTACCTGGTGTGTCATTGTTTTAAACTTTATATAAGAATCTTTAGAGAAACATTTAGTTAAATATATCGTACGTGCATGTAATGTATGTTATTTTAATAGTAATAATACTTTCAGATTATTATCACTAATAATAAAAATTAGGAATCCCTCAGTGGCACAAATATGTGGTACAACATGGTCATTTTTAGGAGGCTGTTTACATGTTTAAAACAACAGTTAGAAATGTAATTTAATGTGTCTATACATTTTATACAGCTTATTCAAACCCAACCTTTATTGTTTGGATGTGTGTGGTCAGTAAAAGTGGAAATTAGAAGAGCTACATATTACAACAACAGACAGTTTGTTCCTACATTTTTGGTCTCATTGTGTATTCACAGGTACAAAATTTGAATTGTTACCTACAAACATGTAAATAGGCTCTTTGACAAAGTTAAGCCTTCAGCTGGATGCTAGATTTTAATGAAAGTAAACTCAGGGAAATCTGTTGTTTTAGTGCTTTTGGACTTCGCAGCAGCTCTTGATACCATAGAGCACAACATGCTGTTATCCTGGATGCTGCATGTAGTTAATACAGCTTTATCCTGGTTCAAGTTACACCTCACAGGCAGGAGCTTCTCTGTCGATCTAGGGGCTAGTTTCTCTGCAGCAGCCACTATTTGTGGTGAGACAAGTGTGGCCTGCAGTGCTATAGTTTGGGTTCTTATGTGACCTGGACAAGTTGTTGATGCATCATTTAGGTTGTCTGGCCACTCCTGGAGAGGTTCCCCATTTATCCATGTTTTTTCTAATTGTGAACTTTGGCCCTCATTGTGGTTCATGAGGCCCAAACCCTTAGAAAGGGGTTTTTAACCCTGTCCAGACGGATAGATGTCAGTGAGTTTTCTTCTCATTTGTTTTTGAATTTCTTTAAATCGGGGCATGATAAGTTGCTTTTTAAGATCTCTTAGCCTACTTCATGCAGTCAGACAGGTTCAATTTAAATAATTCCTTTATTGTACTGGTCAGGCACTAATCATGACTGAAATTGAACTTATCTTTCAAAGAAGTGCTTAATCACAGATGAAGGCAGATGATTTTACATAGTGCCAGGTTTATAAATGAAATCAGTATTTAACAAAGGTATTTTGTATTTACTCTGGTTACCTTTATCTCATATTAGAATTTGTGTTGGGGTTATAAATTGTGTTTTGTCAGTGCAGAATTGTATTCAGATCCACATTTTAAAGTGATCCTTGGTTAATAATTACAGTGCATTGCGAAAGTATTCAGCCTCCTTGAACTTTTCACCCTTTTGCCACATTTCAGGTTTCAAACATAAAGATATAAAATTCTAATTTTTTGTGAAGAATCAACAACAAGTAAGATACAATCGTGAAGTGGAATGAAATTTATTGGATTTGTCAAACGTTTTTAACAAATAAACTGAAAATGGGGCGTGCAATATTATTTGGCCCCCTTGCGTTAATACTTTGTAGCTCCACCCTTTGCTGCAATTACAGCTGCAAGTCACTTGGGGTTTGTCTCTATCAGTTTTGCACATCGAGAGACTGAAATTCTTGCTCATTCTTCCTTGCTAAACAGCTGGAGCTCAGTGAGGTTGGATGGAGAGCGTTCGTGAACAGCAGTCTTCAGCTCTTTCCACAGATTCACGATTGGATTCAGGTCTGGACTTTGACTTGGCCATTCCAACACCTGGATACGTTTATTTGTGAACCATTCCATTGTAGATTTGGCTTCCTGTTTTGGATCATTGTCTTGTTGGAAGATAACTCTCCGTCCCAGTCTCAGGTCTCTTGCAGACTCCAACAGGTTTTCTTCCAGAATGGTCCTGTATTTGGCCCCATCCATCTTCCCATCAATTTTGACCATCTTCCCTGTCCCTGCTGATGAAAAGCAGGCCCAAACCATGATGCTGCCACCACCATGTTTGACAGTGGGGATGGTGTGTTCAGGGTGATGAGCTGTGTTGCTTTTACGCCAAACATATCGTTTTGCATTGTGGCCAAACAGTTCGATTTTGGTTTCATCTGACCAGAGCACCTTCTTCCACATGTTTGGTGTGTCTCCCAGGTGGCTTGTGGCAAACTTTAAACGAGACTTTTTATGGATATCTTTGAGAAATGGCTTTCTTCCTTCCACTTGTCCATAAAGGCCAGATTTATGCAGTGTACAACTGATTGTTGTCCTATGGACAGACTCTCCCACCTCAGCTGTAGATCTCTGCAGTTCATCCAGAGTGATCATGGGCCTCTTGGCTGCATCTCTGATCAGTCTTCTCCTTGTTCTAGATGAAAGTTTAGAGGGACGGCCGGGTCTTGGTAGATTTGCAGTGGTCTGATACTCCTTCCATTTCAATATGATTACTTCCACAGTGCTCCTTGGGATGTTTAAAGCTTGGGAAATCTTTTTGTATCCAAATCTGGCTTTAAACGTCTCCACAACAGTATCTCGGACCTGCCTGTTGTGATCCTTGGTCTTCATGATGCTCTCTGCGCTTTGAACAGAACCCTGAGACTATTACAGAGCAGGTGCATTTATATGGAGACTTGATTACACACAGGTGGTTTCTATTTATCATCAGTCATTTGGGACAACATTGGATCCTTCAGAGATCCTCAATGAACTTCTGGAGTGAGTTTGCTGCACTGAAAGTAAAGGGGCCGAATAATATTGCACGCCCCATTTTCAGTTTTTTATTTGTTAAAAAAGTTTGACAGATCCAATAAATTTCATTCCACTTCACGATTGTGTCCCACTTGTTGTTAATTCTTCACAAAAAAGTTTAATTTTATATCTTTATGTTTGAAGCCTGAAATGTGGCAAGAGGTTGAAAAGTTCAAGGGAGCCGAATACTTTCACAAGGCGCTGTATGTTTCTGTTAAGTCACTTAGTGATTTATTATTATTTATTGATATTATTTCATTAGATAGACAGCTTGACATGTTCTGATGTTATGAGGATAGTTTGTCTCCAAGCTGACTGCTGCAATTTTTCTAAATATAGAGGTATTTATTTGTTCTGGTAACATGATGTAGGAGAGGAGACCATGTGGGTAACTGTGTCAGATATCAGACAGGGGAAGATAAATCATTACAGCAGAGCATGTTAATACTGCATACTCAGCAGGAAGTCCATGTGCACAGTCTGCATTTTAACAGGTTTTAGTTCTTCAGCCTCTGATATTCATGAATAGTTACTTAGATTTTCAGATGTGCTTGTCTTTCAAAACTTCCACTAAGTTCCTGATAAACTGTATGAAACAATGTAATCATTGTGAAGTTTGGTGGGAAATCTGTTTCCACTTGGACATTTTGACACATTTATCCATTGTTCTGTTGCTTTTGACTGGTTAAATAGACTACAAGCATGTCTTGAAGACATAAAAACTTGGATGACTTTAAATTTTCTGCTTCTAAATTCAGACAAGAAAGAAGTTGTCGTCTTTGGACCGGAGTCTTTGAAAAAGAAACTGCTTAGTCAATCACTTAACCTGGATGGCATTAAATTGACCTCCAGTAATAAAGTAAAAAACCTTGGTGTTATTTTTGATCAGGACATGTCATTTAAATCCCATATTAAACAGGTTTCTTTCATCTCTGGAACATTGCCAGAATTAGAAATATCCTGTCCAGGAGTGACGCTGAAAAACTAGTCCATGCATTTGTTACTTCAAGGCTGGACTATTGTAATTCTTTACTATCAGGATGTCCACAAAATGCAGTTAAAAGCCTTCAGCTGATTCAAAATGCTGCAGCAAGAGTTCTGATGAAAATTAAAAAGAGAGATCATATTTCTCCTATTTTAGCTTCCCTTCATTGGCTCCCTGTTAAATCCAGAATATAATTTAAAATTATCCTCCTCACATATAAAGCCCTTAATGATCTAGCTCCATCATACATCAGAGATCTGATTTCAGTATTAACTTCTTGTTCTCTCTCTTTTCTCTTCCTAGAAGCTACACCTGGCCTGACTTTGTGTCTACCTGTGACACCTTTCTGGAGAGGGGAATCGTCCAAGCTTCTGCTGCGAACAACTTAATGTTCACCTTCTACCGATGATCCACATCCTGTCTTTCAGTGTTTAACCCTTTCTCTCTCCTAGACATAGCTACTGACTGAGCTTCTACTGTAACTAACTCTATGTGCTCTCTTTCAGACTCTAACCTTGAAAACTGGCTCAGAGTTTATCTGTTCTTTCTTTCTATATGAAACGACTAAAGGAGCTACATCCATTAACATTTACTTTTCCTTCCCATAGAAAGTACTCCTGGATCAGTGCTTTTTTGTGTCTCTACTCTGTTCTCTCAAACCCCAGTCAGTCGTGGCAGATGGCCGCTCACACTGAGCCTGGTTCTGGTTCTGCTGGAGGTTTCTTCCTGTTAAAAGGGAGTTTTTACTCTCCACTGTCTCTACATGCATGCTCAGTATGAAGGATTGCTGCAAAGTCAACGCCAGTGACTGTCCACTGTCTCTACATGCTCATCCAGGAGGAGTGAATGCTGCAAGTCACTGACTGGATGCAATCTGCTGGGTTTCCTTAGATAGGAAAACCTTTTATCCAATTTGAATAAATAACTGAATCTGACTGCACTGTTTAATGATTAGGATTAATTTGAGTGTATGTACCTGACTTTTGTGAAGTGACTTGAGAGTGTTGTGAATTGGCGCTATATAAATGAACTGAATTGATTTGATTTGAATTGAATTGGTACCGTATACCTCAGGGAAGAAAGAAGGTTAAGAAACGGGAAACTGCAAACACTCCTGATACAGCCATGGGATGATGGATACTGCAGGATTTAGCTGCTGCTCAGTTTCTTCTCTCATGTCTCTCTCACAGATCTCCCAGGCCAAAGACAACATGATCCTGTTTCCCAGCACTCCCAGTAAGAAAGAGCCTGCCACCAAGTCCAACCTGGAAACTGCTGTCCAGCAGCCATCAGAGGTGGTGAGAAAGATCCTGATAAAGCAGCTGGTTGGTCAATGGATACTTGAATACAGGCCTTGACCAATGTTCATGACCTTCCAGTTTTATTATGCTCTTTAAAATGACAATCACAAACATTGGCGTAGTTGATTGATATTCAGTGTAATATACCAACACAAAGTATTGCATAATTGTGAAGTAAAATGATCCATGGTTTTCAAAATGTTTTACAAAGAAAAATCTGTGTTGTGCAGTGGTATTCAGTCCCCTTGAGTCTCTTTGTTGAATCACCTTCTGCTGCATTTACAGCTGCTAGTCTTTCAGGGAATGTCTCTACTGGTCTTCACCATCTAGAGACACACATTTCTGCCCATTCATCTTCACAAAATAACTAAAGCTCAGTCAGCTTGGATGGTGAGCATCTTTGAACATCAATTTTCAAGTGTTTGTGCAGATTGTCAATTAGATCCATGTCTGGACTTTGATTGGACCCTTCTAACAAGAGAATATACTATGATCAAAACAATCCTCAACTCCAGTCTTTCTGTTTCAGTCTTAGCCTTTGTTTAACACTGTCAGTCTTTTCATTTGTTCTGAACAGCTTCCTGCTGAAGAAAAGCTTCCCCACAGCATGATGCTGCTGACACTATGTTTCAACATTGGGTTGGTGTGTTTACAGGGATGTGCAGTGTTAGTTGTGCTACCAAACACAGCATTTTGCTTGCTCAGCGTACCTTCTTTCACACATTTGCTGTAGCCTCTAGGTTGCTTGTGGCAATCTGGAAACAGGTCTTCTTATTGCTTTCTTTCAACAATGTTTCCATCCTGCTACTCTTTCATAGAGGCCAGATTAATCTGATAGTTGTCAACAGGTTCTCCAAACCTGAGCTGTAGCTCTCTGCAGCTCCTATGGAGCTACCATGGGTTTCTTGGCTGCTTTTCTGATTAATTTGCAGCTGCTCTTTGTTGTTTAGTTAATGAATTGAAAATAACTCTCTTCAAAGATTAGCATATTGTTTTATAACCAAAGCTTCCTTGAAACATCTTCACAACTTCCTCTCTGACCTGTCTGCTGTGTCAGTTGTTCTTCATGATGCTGTTTGTTCACTAATGTTCTTTAGCAAACCTCTGAGGCCTTCAGAGAGCAGCTGGATTTATCCTGAGGTTAGATTCACACAGGTGCACTTCATTTACTAAGAAGGTGACTTCTGAATGTAATTGCTCTGGATTTCGTTTTGAATTGTCAGGGAGAGAACGTAACAGATTTACGTTTGTAAAGAATCTTAAGAGCCGTGTATCATTTTTTTCCGTTATGTACTGCTTTGTGTTGGTCTATCGCATTAAATCCCTGTAAAAGGCTTTGATGTTTGTGTTTGACAAAATGTGACGTTCAAGGAACTGAGTACTTCAGCAAGGAATTGCATGTCACAATGTGAAACTAAAACCTGTAATAATGAACCAACTGAAAACGTGGTCTCGCCACAGAATTAAAGCCCTATTGAATAGACTGTACTAATGGACCTCCAACATCTGTGACTCTGTTATTTTCAGACAAAAAAGGTCTTTAATTTTTAAGTTGCTTTGAGCAAAACCTTTCTACCCAATGAAACAGCCGTAAAGTATCACAAGTACTGCAATAATTCCAAGTCTGTTTCCTGTAAGATGTATTAATAAGTCATCTGTCTCTCCCATCCCATAGACTGTCGTCAGTCAGCCCGGCCGCAGCTCCATCCAGCCAGCCTTTCAGAGCACCAGCCGTCGTCCAGGCCCTCGCGCTAAGTCGCAGCTTCCTGTCCCGAGCAGCAGAGGGCAGCAGACGCGAGCGTCCACCACTTGCAGCAGCAACAATAACGACAACCAATTCCAGACACTCCCCAGCCTCAGTAGAGCTACAGCCAACAGCAGCAGCAAAACACTGCAGGGTCCTCAGAGCAACAGCAGCAACAATAACTACTACCGCAACAGCATGAACAAGTGCAGTCACTCACAAGATGATATCTGGATCCTCCACAGAGACCTGCACGAGAGCAACGAGTAGACGCCCCCCACCTCCTCCTCCTCCCATTCTTATTGTAAAGATTAGGTACCTGACAACCTTTGATTTGTACTTCTCTGTACTTGCTACACTGTACTGCAGTTGTATACTTGGGGACCATAGTTTATTCTACTACAGTATTTGAATTATGCGTTCACATAGGAGTGAAAACACTGTAACTTTAAAAAAAGACAAGGTAAAGCAGCAGGTTGTTTTGTTCTGTTGCCTTAATTCCAGTGTTTCAACCTGCTTTTTATGGGACAGTTTTCAGATCCAGTATAAAACTTTCTGGAATAAGATATGCTATATGAAGTGTTTATATGTTAGAAACTGCCTAAGAACACTCCCGGCACAGTCCTTTGGTGTACTTAAAGTGAAATAGTGTACTTCTCCTGTAGGAATAAGGTCACTGAAGAAGTCAAATGGACACAATCAGGCTTTTTGTTCTCTTTCTTGTTTTTGCTATTAAGTATTTTGAGATATTCAAGTGTTTTATCTCCAGATAGTTGCAAGGTTGGTTTAAATACTGTTGAAATTAATCAGGGTTTTACCAAATATATTTGTAAATAAGAGTATGTTTAAATGCTCTATAGATCGGTGTATGTGGTATTACGCTTGTACAGTGACGAAACCTTAAAGAAAAACTGCTGAGGAAAAAAAAAACACTAAACCTTGTACATTAATGTTTGTAGAATGAGTTTGGTTTTAAACCCTCCACTTGTTTCAAAGTGAATGGGATGTGGCAATAAGTAATAGAACTATATAAACACAGGATGTCCTCTGTCAGTTGTAAGCCATAATAAATATTTTAAATGCCCCTGATTCATGTTCATTTATGTTTAGCTTGTTTATAATAATTCTGACCAGTGTCCCAGTCCCTGCTGAAGAAAACAATCCCCACAGCATGATGCCACCACCACCGGGTTTTACGATAGGAATGGTGCATTCAGGGTAATGTGCATTGTTGGCTTTTTGTTTTTTTTGATAGTGGCCAAAAAGTTCAAAATAATTATAGCTTTTAAGCTTTTATCATTGTAATTCAATGAATTCTTTGAAGCACAAAAATCTTTCAAATCAAAAATTGTTTAAAATGTGCCATTTTTGTATTTTCAATATTGGGTTTGAACAGTCCAGATTCATGGGGTATATGGGTATCTATAGTATCAGATGTGAGTGCACAAGTTTACAGGGATTCTGGATTTTCTCTAACTAACACAGAGTCAAACATTCTCCTTATTTTTTAATCAGTGCTGCTGAAAGTTATAGATTATTTAGTAATGAGATTTTCTGATATTGATCATTATTAACTTCCAACTGGTTGTTTCTCTTTTTCAGTAAAAAATTGTATTTGTTTGACAACTCGGTAGATTGAAAAACACAGACCACTGGAAAAGGCCAAGGAACTCTGGAAAGATCTAAGGAGAACCTCTGAATTACACATTTCAGGGCCATTTGCCAACAACTTTAGAAAAAACCTTTTCAGACGTGTCAACATCTGTTTTTAGAAGTTTTGAAGAAGACCCAAACTCACTTTGAGATGAAAGGAAGGAAATTAATTATTGTGTTGAGGAACCTCTTGAGACTCAAGCATGTCATGAAGTGGAAGCTCCTGAGGCACCAGTGGTGAAGACTGTTTAACTTCACCATAGACTGAGAGGGAGCAGACCAAGAAAAAAGTTTTGCAGTCAGACGAAAGAAAGATTGAGCTGTTTGACCATATTAACAAGACCTCCGAGGGACATAGATGCATGTTCAGTGTGTTTCAATGCCTCAAAATATCCTGAAAAATGTAAAGTCCAATTTGCATTTACATATAATTAATTCCTAAACATGCAAGATGTGGATAAACAGTCTATATGATTCAAATATTGTGATCTGGATCACTAAATCTGGCAGCTGGTGTTTAGTAGTAAGTCTTAACTTGTGCAAAGAACCCTTAGCAACAGGAGATGATGGTAAGAAAATCCAAAAATGTTGGTGTTATGACAAAAGAAAGAAACAACCACAGTCAAAATCTAGTTTTACTCCAAATACAGCTGATTCGACAAAAACATATACAGTTCTTTGGACATGTGAGTCCCTTTCCTATGAGTAATAAACGTTTTTTTTTTTTTACTTAGAATATATAAAAACACATTTGTCACAAGACTCCTCTCCACTGTACCTTCAGTTTATCCACAGCTGCTTCGCAAAGATTCAGTATTAAAGACGTAAGATGTTTTCTCAACAAAAAAAGAAACAATTGTGTTTCAAGAGCCAAAATGGCTTCCAACTTGAATTAAAGAGCAGACTACTTTAAAAAGAAATGATTGCTTCCTATTAGAAAAGTCTACACAACACAAGACACATTGGCTAAGAACAACAGTTCAAACTTTAAGGATGGAATGATTTCAAAGATTTGATTAAAATATTCTGTGCAGAATTTCATCACTTGACTTATTCTCCACTGTAAGAGCTGATGAGAGTACCTCAGGGTGTCTGTAAAGTGCATACAAATAGAAAAATATGGGTGTTTGAGTCAGCACTCATTACTTGCATCAGTCAACAACGTCATGGCTAGATGGTGTGTGTGCTGACAGCAGTGAACCTACTTATCGGGTCAGGAAGACTAATTGTAGGTCCTGACATAGATAATCAGAAAACAGTTCCATGTAAAACACAAAGGAGTGCAGAGGTTAAACTCTGATCACGCTCCATTTTATGGAGTTAATTATTTTCTGTTGATTTTCAGTTCGGCTGCGTGACGTTAGCAGTTTTACCAGAAACATAAACACAGTGTGACACGTTTCTGTGGTCAGGCCTCTCTCACCAGTTCATTCATTATTTAGCAAACCCAGCTTTAACAGTCTGAATTAGCAGCATGAACCTGCTTGCTTTTTGAGCAGATCAGCTTGAGTTTGAAAGACCAGAAGGAGGAAAGTTGGAAGGTGGACACTAGACACTGGCTTCAAACACAACCTACTCTCTATAGACCCCAATACATTAAGATGTAATTTTAGGTATCTGCAGCCTGAACTACATCAGCTTGTATGTTTAAAATATCCAGATGACACATCTATTTGATTTCTGTGAGGAAGCCTTAAATGTGATATCGGTGTAGTCTCCCTAAGAACATTCCTATCATTCACATCTTCTAAATGGTGAACGGAAATTTAAACAAACCATATATTAACCAGATGAATGTGACTTTGTGCAGCATGTGGCTGAAACTAAATTCCTGGATCCATCAGTGCAAGTCATTAAGCTAAGGCAAAATGAGCAGTATTTCCATTTAACTGTCTCTGGTCATAATGGTATGGCTGACCATTGTACACTGGACTCTGGAAAGGTTGCCAGTGGGACCAATGACCAAAGAGCAGAAATAGTCCTGAAGGCCTGTTGAGCTGATTGGAATGAAGTGGAAACAGAAAGAATCAGTGAAACATGTCTGGTTTCTGCCTTCCTGTAGGGCTGCAGGTAAACAGATCGTATATATAGATTTCAACTTTGCTGGCTCTCATTGTCTTTCTGTTTTTAGCAGAACCTTATAAATGTAAAGCCAGGGAAGAAATCAGGAGGTTCTTTCATACTCACACTAAGTTAGAGGAAAAGGTTTAAAATCTCCACTAAAAAGTAGCCCATATTTCTATAAACACTAAGTGATGCTTTTTCTGGACAAAACTGAAACTAAAACACTGAACGATGTTTGTTTTGTTAAAGCAAAATTAGTTGGAGAAGTCATAATTCAGTTTGAAACTAGTTAGTCACTTGAAGGAAAGTCTTCTGATTGGTCCATTACACACAGGATTTTCTCCCTGCTGCTTCAGTTCCCTCTAATTCATAATTCAATAATTACTTGCAGGTGTTTTGTACCATGGTGGGTGACATGGATTAAATATTGTTTCTCTCAATATTTTCCAAGAAGGTTCAATTCTCCACCTTCATATTTTGCTCTAAAAGATCATATTTGGGATGGATGTAATACTAGAAATGCAGACAAATTATTCAAAAGTGTTTATGCGAGCTGGTATATTTGTGTGAATTGTCAGTGAAATAGTGCCATACATTTCGGTGATTTTTATTTATACTCTGATAAAGAAAACAATCTTTAATTTCAGGCAGACCAATTTAATTATGAGGTGAGACTATATCCTCATATACAGAATTTAGAAATATTTGAAATGTTAATTTATTAGAAAGTCTGAGAAAGTAATTTTTTATAGAGGATGTTTGGTTTATTCTTATTTCTCACAATGATGGAATTGTGCTTCTTTCAGTAAAACTGTGTTTCAGCCACATACTTCATGCCAGTTTGTAAAGTCTAAAAAAACATTTGTAAAAAAAACCAATAAACATGTTTTTAATTGTTAAAAGATATACTGTTTAAATGTGTAGCTGTATTTAAAAGTGTTAAAAGAAATTATTTTGTTTTGTTTCTTTTCCTCTTTTAAGTTATATTTTACTAAAAACGTTAGTGCTACATGTTTGTGCTGCTCTTTACAGTTAATTCAGACATTAATGACTTATTGTCTGGGTTTCATGCACACATGCAGCTGTGCTTGTGTGCATGCGTGTTGGAGTGTAGCTGGCTCCTTAAAGTCGAGTGTCCTGGATTTCATCCTCAGCTTCCTCTGGCAGGGATGAGATCTTGATGGTCTGTGGTTGTGGCCTTTTGATGGAGTTCAGACGGTGAGGTCCCGGGAAGAGGCGGAGCCGGTCAGCAGGGCTGATGGCCTGTTTCAGGTGACTCATTTCATTCATGAGTTTCTGAATGGAGTCATAGCTTTTCACAGAGCTCTTCTCAATCATCTGTGTATGAGGGAGGGGTGAGAAGGTGGTTACAAGTTCCGCAGAAATAAAATGACATTAAAAATGACACTCAGGCTCAACACCCGAGCACCAGATTTAAACGCCTTATTCATATCCGGGAGAAACCACATCTTACTTGCCATAACACATTATGCTTTTATTGCTCCACTATTTTGTAACAAGGCCACCTGTCACATGTTCAGCCACAAACCCTCATGACAAACATGCCAACAAACATGTTTTAAACTCCCAACATTAAGGAGGAGACCTTCGCTTCATATCACTTGTTACCAAAGGTCAAATGTTGGTAAAACCCTTTAAAAATGCATCTGAATGGAAACTGCGTGACTGATAGAGCATTGGTAGAAATGACCAGCAAAATTCCAAAAACTCACCAGGAATGACTGACACTCCAACAGTGGCTCCACTCTGTGTTCGGATAGGATGACGGTGCAGTCAGAGAACGACTGCTTCAACGTCTTTCTCAGGACCTGCAGTGTTCTGCTCACACACAAAAACATACACTGTCATCATCACCATCATCATCATCAAAGGCTGTCTCTCTAAACTGCCAACAGATCAGTGTAACCTGCAGACAAGCCTGCTCATTTCAAGCTTCATTTCCCTTCATTTCTGCCTGTATGCTTACACAAAATACACATACAAGGGTTCACCATTACTGTAAGCACACCAGATTGTCACCATATGCAGTGACAAGAATGGTTCACAGGGTGGACGTACGTGGTCTGCGTTACACTGTGACCTCATCCTGCAGGATGCCACAAGCACAAAGAAATATACAAGGTTTTAATCGCTTTCAGAAGGCAGCTGCTTCCTGGAAGTGATCAAACGTCTGAGCGTTCAGCAGGAAGCTGGTCATCAGCAGAACTTATGGAAATATTTGTCAATAACTAAATGTAGAGTTGACTGGCTAGTCACCAGAGGATTTTATCTTGATCAGCCATGAACAGTGGCAATCTTTGTCTGATGAATGAATTCATGTGATCTGGTGATCACAACTTTGGGGTGCAATTAGTTTCTGCGTGAGGAAGATTCAAAGTTAGCTAGTTAGGAAATCAGGGCTGTGTTTAAAATGAGCCTTGCTCCTCTAGTGACCGTCTGTTCCTCTGAAGCTATGGTTCTCAACCAGAAAAAGCTGAAGTGCTCCTTCCAGGGGTCAATTTCTGACTCATGCCGAGGATCTCGGGAATTTGGTGTGTTGTTTATGAGTGACCATGGGATGGAGCAGAAGACGAATAGACAGGAGATTGTTTTTGTCATATGGTCTGTAGCAATGAAGAAAGTGCTGAGGCAGAAATCATAGCTCTCAATTTACTGCCCTGTCTAGATTCAGACCCTGTTCTGTGGTCATGAGATGTGGATCCAAAGGAGTCAGATTAGGTGGTTCAAGCATTTGATCAGGATAACTTCTGGGCACCTCTTTTTGGGGGTTTTGGGCACATCCCAGCAGGTGTCCTATTGCTTCTCCAGACTCCTCAAGAAATTTTAAGATAAGAAAAGGAGTGGTCTTCCACAGCTCTTTTTCAATCCATACCTGCTTTAGGAACATCTTGTCTAACTGATGAAAGGAGAGAACTGACCCAGTCGAGCTCAGCAGATAATAGGAAGGCTGAACACATTACATCAAAGTTGTTCTGTTTTATTCTTTTGAGCTTGAAGCATGATGGAATTCAAAATGTTGGCTGCCTTTTATAATTTTCTGAGTTAAGCTAAGAGTCTGCTAGCACAAGGGTCTCATCTCCAGTCCTTCAGGGCCAGTGTCCTGCAACTTTTAAATGTGTCTCGGCTTCAGCACACCTAAACCAAACAATGAGGTCATTAGGAGCACTTTGTATGCTGATGTTTACACTTAATAATGCGAAACGTACTAATTGTGCTAATCACTCATACAAGATGCAAAAGACAATTTACCATGCCAACTCCAAACCATTTACTCTTTGTTTTAAATGAGATGATGAAATATTGGCAGAAAGACTAGAACATATATTTTTAATGTGTTGATGATAGCTGGAAAAGAGGAACTGGAAATGACATATTTGGTGAAGCAAATACTGTGTCTACAACTGGATTCATTATCTGTCATTGCCTTATTTTTTTCCCCAGTCCTGACCTGAACCATCAATATTTTTTCTGCAGCAATGAGATCATATTTCAATAAGTCCAATTACTGGAAGTGACGTAAAATTAGGTCCACTGACCTGTGTTTGACCAACTTGTAGCTTATAGCGGCTACAAGTAGCCTCTGAAAGCTGAAGGCATTTGTCTGATAGTGTTTTAACACACCTTTCCCAAATAATGCACATGCAGATGTTTTACATTATTCTTACATTATTTCAAACAATCAATAGGCTTTATGCAAGCTTGGCTGGGAAAAACTAAGCTAAATGCAACACGATTAGCCTTAATGCAAAGTGTAGGTAGCCATGTGATATCAGTTCAGGTGTTTTAGCACCTAGTTTTATCCCTGATTTTTGACACCGATGTCTACAACAGTCTTCATCACATTAAAGTATCTCTTAGATTATTAGTTCATAGTTTGGCTAAACCATCCTAACAAATTAAATATATATAATGGATCAAGACACACTGTTGCATCGCACCAGTGAAATAAATGTCATGAATAAATGTATAATCACAAACTCCTGACTAAATGTCAGCATCACATTTAACACTTGTAATATTTTTGTATTCACATGTAAGTATAGCCTTAGTATTGTTAGCCTAGCTTACACTGGAGCTGAAACAATCTTTCCCACATTTTTGCAGGAATCATGGACATATGGTACCCCTGCAACGTGATTGGACAGTTGTCGTAGGCACAAAAACTTAAACACATTATAAACACAGATCATACAATTTCCAGTATGTACTGTAGCATGAATTAACATCTAGGTGCATAAATGGGAGATTGCAACCAATAAAATACCTCAGGGTTCTCTACATTTGAGCATGTAGAAAAAACATTTATTGTAGCACATTAAAAAGCACACTTTTAAATATAAACTACTCAATGTAAACTCAAGGAATCCTAGTTTTCATAACGATATAACAAAAGCAGCCTAATGAGTTCCCACAAAGTAATTGTGTTGGGTGTTGATACTAACATGGGGTCCAGGTAGGAGGAAGGCTCATCCAGGAGCAGGATGCGGGCCTTGCTGAGGATGGAGCGGGCGAGACACACCAGCTGTTTGTGGCCGTTACTCAGCACACTACCTCCGTCCTTCAGTTCAAAGTCCAACCTTTCTGGAAACTGCTCAATGACGGACTTTAAACCAACCTGCGGGCACATCAGACATTTCCTATCAGCACATGCTTGTGGTTGCCAGTAGAGCTCATTGACTAACGCTGCTAATGGAACATGGCTGACATCTATAATACAAACGCTTTACATCATCTTAATGTCCTGTGCTCTTCTTATTTTACATCTGGCATTTGATTCTAACATTTTACAGTGATCCTAATTACAATAATAAGATTCACTTCCTGTAATTAGAAAGAGCAAACAGGCTCACCTCTTCAGCCACCCGCCATAGCTCATCATCACTGTAACGCCCGTATGGGTCCAGGTTCATCCGGAAAGTTCCAGTCAGAATAAAGACTTTCTTTTAAAGGGAAATAAGAGAACATTTTGCGAATGAATTGAAATTATTAAGACCAAGAACACCAGGATAAAATGATCCCTTTAATTAAAGACCTGAAAGCCAAACCTACTCAACATAATGAGTGCTAAACATTGCTGCATTTCTCAGTTATTCTTTGTTATTTATGATGAAATTTTGAAAGCAAAAAAGTTTTTTTTAACAGTCAACGATTTTTTCATTAGAAACTTACATTCATAAAAGTACAACACACACACATAAAAAGTCGTGTTTAAAATTCTGACAGAAAAATTAAAAATAAAATTCCAGACTAAATATTATTTCTCTTTTTAAAAAATATTTGTATTCTTTTTGTCTTTTTTGAAAATAAATGACCATAATCACCAGAAGCATCATTTTATTTTTCCAAGATTAAACATGAGCTCAGCAGTGAGTTGTGTACCTGTGGGACCACTCCAAAGGCTTTCCTCCATGTTTGTATGGGCATGGAGCTTGAGGAAACACCGTCAATATATATTTCACCTTCAGTGTAGGTGAGGCGCAGCAGAGCGGACAGCAGGGTGCTCTTCCCAGAACCTGTTCGACCCAGCAGGCCCACCTATACACAGAAGCAGAACAGAAACATTTTGTATTTCTTTCAACCTTTTAAAAATATTTCTGGTTCCTTTTTTTTTTTCTGCTTCCACCTCTCTGCCTGCTCAGACGCTTTTCTCCTAAGCTCCCTGCTTGCTTGTATTCTTTTACTCCTAACTTTTTAACTCTTAGCCAAAATTATGGAAATATTGGACTAAAACTACTTCTTACCAGCGACTCCCAAGGATTATTATTATTATTATTTTTCTAAAAAAAACAATAACATCTGATTTCACTCAAATAATAAACACGTCCCTTATGTCAAGTGTTTTCCCCCAACAACAACTTTCAAACCTCTACTGAAAAAGAGCAACTTGGACAAGCTGCTACTACAGAACTACAGGCCTATATCAAACCTCCCTATCATCAGTAAGATTATTGAAAAAGCTGTGTTTCAGCAGTTAAACAACTTCCAAACAACGACCAACCGCTTCAATGTCTTCCAGTCAGGCTTCCTGCTCACCACAGTACAGAGACTGCTCTTGTCAAGGTGTTCAATGACATCCGTATAAATACAGACTGTGGAAGAACCACAGTGCTGGTATTATTGGACCTTAGTGCAGCATTTGACACTGTTGACCACTCCATTTTATTAGAGCGCCTGGAAAACTGGGTCGGCCTTTCTGGTACAGCACTCAACTGGTTTAAATCCTACTTGAAGGACATGGACTTTTTTGTGTCAGTAGATAACTTTACAGAGAGCACAAAAATCACATGTGGCGTTCCCCAAGGGTCCATCTTAGGGCCCCTCCTATTCAATATCTACAGGCTCCACCTAACTCAGATTTTAATAAACAACAATGTAAGTTATCACTATGCAGACGACACACAGCTATACGTTACGATGTCACTAGGTGACCATGAACCCATTCAAGCGCTGGGTAAATGCTTAGAAGAAATCAATGCATGGATGGGCCTAAAGTTTCTTCAGCTGAATCAAAACAAAACTGAAGTAATAATCTTTGGACCAAAGGAGCGTTTAAAAGTTAGCACACAGCTTCAGTTAATACACCAAAATACATTACAGACTTGTTGTCAGTGTATCTACCACCCAGACCTCTCAGGTCTTCTGGCTCAAATCTACTCTGCAGAACCAGAACCAGAACCAAACATGGAGAAGCAGCTTTTAGTTCTTATGCTCCACTAATCTGGAATAAAATGCCAGAAAACTGTAACAGCGCCGAAACCCTAAGTTGCTTCAAATCAAGATTAAAAACTTATTTTTTTAGAGTGGCCTTTGACTGTGCCATCTAAACATTGTTGGTTACATTTTCAGTCCAATTTTCCTTTCATTTTCTTGTCCATCATTCTATTCTCTTTATTTAATTTTTTAATTACCTCTTTTGTTTGATTTTCTGTATCATTGTAATGTTTTCCGTATGTACAGCGCCTTGAGTGCCTTGTTGCTGAAGGGCGCTATATAAATAAACTTGACTTGACTTGACTTCAACAGTTTAGAAAACTTTGTGATCTTGTTCAAATATATTGTTATAAAAGGTATTACCAGAAGACATATTGAGTAAGAGACAGTGCATACCTTTACACACTACAGTGTACAAACTGTATATACAAATTGTTTTGGGAGGCTAGGCTGTCTGAAAGCTCTTTCATTTCCTCCACATAATACCAGAGGGTATTAAGGATTTTTTGGGGCAAAACTGAAGTGCTGATACACACCAGAGTTTATTCTCAGAAGCTCTCAATGATTATGATTATTCCTAGAAGAACACATTTCTTGGTCCAAGGGAAACAAAGTACAGTTCCCCCATTTTCTCTTTGGTTGCTAGTAAATGATTTAGAAGACAAGCATCCCAATAAGTATTAGAAACACAGAACGTCTTTCTAGATTGCGTCAGTTTATCTCACTTGCTAGTTATTTAATTATTTTAATATTTGTTATTATTTTTTATTGCCCAGTATGTTGGCATCTTGCTTGGCAGGATGTTGTATTAGGGGCATTGGAAATAATACATATTTTTTAATTTTTTTAGATCGAAAAATCCCTAGCTTGTTTTGTTTTGTGTGAATAGTTTGAAAGTTCTGAACAGCAGGGGGCAAAGTGTGCATCATGTATCTGTAATCAACAGGACATGCTGTATGCTATATAAGTTCCCAAATTCCCTTTAAAGTAAAATGCAATCAAGCAGAACACTTTCGAGGCCTCCTTTTGTAAGTAATCAGGTAATCGCTCAGTATCAGTAATCCGTATTGCTTGTCTTGTTTCCTGCTATGACTGCATGGTTAAGCAGTTGGTAACACTATTACCTTACAGCAAGAAGGTCCTGGGTTTGAATCCCTTTCTGAATGGAGTTTGTATGTTCATGCAAACTCCAGGTTCATCCCACATTGAAAAACCTCAGTTAGGTCACATGGTTACTCTAAATTAGGTATGAATGTTTGTGGGCACGATTGTCCTGTATGTCTCTATCTTGGGTGCACCCCGCTTCTCGCCCAATGACTGATGGTCATGGTCACCAGCCCCTCGCCACCCTAACCATCAAGGACAAGCGGGAATAGACAATGGATGAATGTTTGCTGCCGTACTGGCTGAGATATACTCAGATGCTTCATTGAATTGTAAATAGCCAGAGGAGAATAAAATGCCAACCCTTGTGGCTGTGTTGAGGACTGGACTGTTTTATAACAGCAATTTCATATTTCATAGCAACAAGTAAAAGTCTGAGGATGGGTCACATCCACACCCTTTAACAAAAACTCAAGTTTAATTGATAACTTTTATTTTTCCAAAGTTAAATTGCAAATTAAGTGAATCTAAAGCTGAAGCTTAAGTACAACATGTGTAAAGCATCAACATGATGACTTTGATCCAAAATCCCTGACTTCCTGTTGGGTTCAGGGCATGCCTTTTTCTCAGAGAGGTCTATATGTGTACCAGTTTTCTCTACATAAAGTGTTACACATTTGCCGGTTCGAACGCCCACTCTGCCTATCTTAGTCTCCTTGCCTGCTGATGGTGCACAGAGGGCCCAGTGGCGCCGATTGTATGGCAGCCTCACTTCTGTCAGTCTGCCCCAGAGCAGCTGTGGCTACAATGTAGCTCACCACCGTTAGTGTGTGAATGTGTGTATGAATGGGTGAATCACTGATTGTAGTGTAAAGTGCTTTGAGGTTCCTGAAAAATAGGTACTATACAAGTGCAGGTCATTTACCATTTTTGGGAATCTGTAGGCTTCCAAAAAGGCGACTAGAAGACTAATGAAATTAAGCATTTTGGTTTCAACAGGCCTTTTCAGGACTTACACTCTGACCACCCTCCACAGAGAAGGAGATATCATTGAGCACAGCCCGCCCAGCATCTGTGTATCTAACAGAGAGGCCCTCGACGTCCAGCTGGCCACGGTTAGGCCAGTAGCCGTATGCATTTAAGTTGTTGATGACAAGGTCAGAACCTCCTTTCCCTCCTGGTTTTCCCTGCAATGTCTCTTCTGATGCCAAGTCGATGAATTTGAACACTCGATCCACTGAGCGCATCTGAGAGGAGAAGACAGAATGCAAGTTTTTTGAAGATGGTGTAGCTGTGAACGAAAATTTCATTGAAAGGCAGTGATGCACATACCTCCCACCACTGGGAGCATGTTGATGAGAATTGTTGAGTAAAACATTTATTTTGATAGTACTAATGCTACTGCTATTACTACTACTAATAATACCAATAATGATCATTTTGATCATAGAAGAGTAGAAATGCAGCAATGAAATCTATAAAATCTGTAAAGTCGCCACTACTTTTAACATAATGCACGTTTCACTGCTGAGTTGGATAGCAGATACTTTTATTAAAAAAGGATAAGCTATGAGGAAACTGAACCTTTTGATAAACAACACAATAAAACGTGAAAATGAGCTTTGTCTCAACAACCCTAAATTCCTTACTTCAAACACACAGTGTGATATCAGCTCTGCTCCTTATATGTATGGTTTGATGACTGTTAAAATATTATGAATAGTATGGATGGATACAAAATCAAATTAAACTTGCTTGGTGAAAACCATAACCAGGTCTAAATGTTCCAGTATGATACAATGTTCGAGTCATTCTGACTGACTCAGTGGACATCCAGTGTTACATGTAATTGTGTTGTATGTTCCTAAGACTGAATAACTTCTTGTTCAGTCCTGATAGCTAAAACTATGACTGTGACTGTGAGTTTGTGCAACTGAACTACTTACCAGACCGTCCACATTGATACTAGTGATGATAGCCCATTGGAAAGTGCCCAGGATGAGCATAGCTAGGGCCACAATGATGCCAATCTCGCCCGTTCTGTCCTCTGAGAAGTGCACACACACACAGACACACACACAAAATTTCATCAGCACCGTCCAATAAAAGCTCACCTCTCTGATGTCAGAGCTGAACTCATGTATTACAGCACTCCTACTGGCTCCATTGGAAACTAATGAGCTGTGAAATGACCCTTTAACCTGCACTTAACATAAACACAACCTGTGACGCAACATGTTTTATTGTGTTTGCATTTCCTATTCATTTAATCAACATGTGCTCCCTTATGCATTGTATCCAGTGGCATTCCAGCCGTGTAGATAAACTGTTCTGCTCGGATTACATCTTACATCTGACTCCTCTGCATCTCACAGATGAGACTTCTGCTTCTCTATTAGTTATACCCAGAGCATTGACACTCATTGGGCCTAGATGCTGTTGCACCATTGCCAATTGCCCCCTATTTCTTGTCCACATGTTGCTGTTTTCTCCCTTCCCATTTTCTTTTGTACCTGTGAACAGCATGTCGATTTTTAAGTGATAAAATATTTTCATGAATCATACATATACATAAAACAGAATATTACAAGCTCTCCTATTTTTTTATTTATTGTAAAGTATTTTCTGAAAACATTGTTTTACCCTATTTCAATTGATTCTGCTTTTGATCCTTCATCTAAACAAGTTGATTCTAATAGATCATGAGATTAGGATCCCAAATCTAACCAAAATAACTGAACTCAAAGCAGGTACAAAACATCCACAATGTAGGAATGGATTGATGTATAGGTGGTATGAAACATTTTGTGGCAGACAACTTCATTTTTTTTACCTGAAAAAGTCAGTTATGAAAAGACCAAAACAGCAAAAGTGCAAAATGTTGAAGTAGTGAAACACTCAGCGTTGCTTCTTAATCGTTGCAAACTGGCCCTCTATATTTATTATGTAGAATCAGGTTGACATGTGACCAACAAAGGTTGACCACTCTCATGGTGTTCAACCAGATGTCATCAATTTGTTACCATCTGACAACAATCAGGTGTCTTGTGGTGGTGGACTGACTCAAAGGGATTTGATGCAATCTGTTGGCTATGCAACTGGATACTATAGCATGAAATTGAGCACACTTAATGCAATTCGCTCATTATCAGACCGAATTATACTATATAGACCTGAATGTAATTAGGCTATTTCCAACAGGATATAGCTGGATTTGAATCTGTGTTAAATACATTAAACTGGATTGTGCTGAATTTATCCATTTACCTCCTTATAAATTATGATGCTGTATTAGCCAATAAATACATGAAATTTAGAAGTGATTTTGCTTTCATTACTGGGAACTAGTACTCACTGTAAAATCAGTTGGTTTTTTTTTTATTGTGGAGAAGAAAGATGATTTCTGTTTTACTTTTTCGTCTATAAAAAAAGGTTAAAAAGAGACCGCTGGAACTTGTTAGATTTGATCTTAAGTCAAATCTTTGCGCCCAACTTAATGCTTGTTTGCATTAATGAGCTGTGTGTGCTGATTGTCTGTATTATCTATTTAAAATATTAAAATGTATCCTTTTTTTGGTCTTCTCACATTGTCTATGACTGGCTGCACCTCATCTATAAATCAGATCCCGTATCTGACGAGACTTTTCAAGTCTGTCCTTACAGAGCACATCTACAACTCTATCTTATCACAAGATTTTCAACCATGTAGTCGTTCCATGACTTACGGTTGGTTCCTACAGCAATGAAGGCAGCGATGGTGAAGAACATCACAAAGATCACATCACAGCGGAACAGGAACCATCTTAATGTGGACAGGTAGTGGAACCAGGTGGCTGTGTGGGTGTTAAGAGCTTTGTGGAAGAGTGTCTCAAAGTAAGTCTGACGTCCAAATGCTCGAATTGTCCATAAACCCTTTAGTGAGATGATGAGGTGAGAGAAGATGGGACTACGAGCTGCAGGAAAGAAGAAACGTATGTTTTTAAGGTGCAAATACGGAGCAAAGAGAGCAGAGGACACCACTGTTTAATGAAGACATTATATTACGAAACAGTCCTGGACAACAGGAATGTACTGTATGTAACGTTGATAGCTAAGAGTAAACTTCACTGATGACTGCTGCTACCAACACCAACATTTAAAATCTAAAGCCTATCTAAAGCTATTAGTCCTCGACGCAGCAATCCTTAGTTCCATTTACGACCTTGAGACTTTTACTGCACGTCTTCCCCCCTTCTCTCTCTGTCCATCTCCAGTCTGGTGACTGTCCATAAAGGCATAAACAAAATCTTTTAAAAAAAATTCCATTTCCACTGAATGCAGTGTCTGTAAAGAGTGACACAAAGTGTGGTTGATCACTTCTGCATATACAACTAAATGACAGAAATCCTGTTTTGTGAAATGTACTATTTAAGAATTGAACTTCATCCCAAAATAGTTTCATGATTTAGAAGAGTATAAAGTGTTAAGCTGCTGGTTTGATAGTACTAAAACCTTTTGAATGTAACTGTATCATCATAATACCTATTGTTTATGTCTCTTTATTAATTTAGTCACTAACAATATTTATTGCAACTTGAATTCCTTTCGCATTGTGTCAGATATTGCTATTTGATAAAAATGAAATAAACTGTGATAATGTTTAAATCAGATCCCACCCCCAATAAAAGACTGTATAAAAAGAAAGAAATGTTTTATTACATGTCAAAAATATCACCTGTTTATTCAGGCTGAAACTTTTAAAAGGGAGTGAGACCTCAGCAGAAAAGCAGAAGGCTGAAGACTTTGTTTCATGCTTTTCAGCCTTTACTCTCTGTCATCGAATGAGCTGAATTTGGAAATGTTGGCAGAAATCTTAGAGTTATTGTCAGGATTTACATGTGCTAGGTAAAACACAAGGACACTGTGGTTTTACTAATGTTAGACATGCTAACCATGTTAATTGATTATATAAAATAGTGCAGACATTTTAATAGCTGATTTATTCTTTTTTAGAAAGTGTTGAGAATTAAAATCATGTAATTTCATGCTATTAGTTTACTTTGCATGTGAGAACATTAAACTGAGATTTAACATGAGTGAGCCTTGAGGAGAGATCACAGCAGGGATCAGGGTGGCACAACGGTGAAACAGGTGTTAGGTTCTCGGCAGCTGCAAGCCGTAAAAGCTGGCTGTAGGGACAATAAAGCAATAAATGTCAACTTTTGGCCGTCATATAGATGCCACAAGGAAGCTTGGCTGATTTACAACACCTGATGGAAAAAGGGAAGGCACAGTCAGTAAGCTTTGAAGTCCACAGTATAAAGATGTACTGAAAACTTGTAATGACAGAGACATCTGGGTAAAGACAGCCATGCTTTACCATCTCTCTCTGTAAGGGCCCTTATATAACTTCTCTCTCCTTATGTAAATTCTCTCTTCTTCATGTAAATGTCTTTCATTGTGTTATTTTGTATATTCATTTTGCATTAGAAATCATTGGACTTATTATCTACCAAATTAAACTTGCGTTAATCTTAATTTCCTGCTCTTCATCTGTTCTTTCTCATGACATCCGAACTGGGAGAGGTTGAGGCTGCAAGAATATCAGTGATAGCATTATTTTACCTCAACAAAAGACATTAAGATGGTGTTTTACTAATATTTGAACTATTAGTGAAAATGTTTTACAGTGACTGCTCTCTCACACACATGGCGTGATGCTGCTTTGAATATTCATAATTAATAGTGGCTCACGGCAGAAAGGCTGCAAAGAAATATTTGCAATCCTGTTCTTATATCTTTAAAGACACTGCCCATCTAAAGAAAAAGTTACACAGTTTAATATTTTTTGTTGGACCACCTTTAGAATCAGAATCAACTTTATTGGTCAAGTTTGTGTGCACAAACAAGAATTCTGACTTTGATTTCCGTCGCTCACATCAACATCAGCCCTAACAACAACCACAATGTGTAAAAACAAATAAATACAGACAAACAACAGTTTGTATAAGTGTGGGTATTTTTTTTTCTTTTCTTTTTGATGTATATATAAGATGGAAGGCAAGTTGTGATAGTGCAAATAAGCTTATTTGTGTTGGGACCACAGCCATGGTTACAAAATGAAAGGCCAGTACAAACTTTTCTGAAACTTTCAAAATAAATCGCATTAACCTACGTCCAGCACAGCCAGGAAAAGAGGTAACAGCGGACTTCCCATGACGTCACAGTCCAAATAAAATCACCGCTTTTGCAACAAGCTGACCTCTTCCACGCAGGTCCCCAGAGGAACTGGACGGAGAGACACAGCGTGCTAATGTCTCTTTGCTGGCAAACAGACATAACTCTTCAAACTGGACACAAGAGTGTCATACGATCACGCGATCATATGCACTAAGTTAAGTAGGAATGAATTGCGGTTTGTGTATCCGTATTCATTGTTGGTTGACTTTCACTCTGAGGTCTACAGAAGCAAACTATGTTCCAGAACGTTCCCAGCACGAGTGGAGCAGTTTTCCCGGTCTGAAGGAAGGACAACGGGACCGCATCACCGTGGTTACAGCTGTAACACACAGTTTGGCCAGCAGACAGAGCGAGCCCACAGCTATGGAGGTTAGCTGCAGTTAACCCTTTGTTCACTGTGGATGTTTTTCTCAACTTCGTCCCCAAACAACATTTCCTCAGACGGTTCACGTAAGAGGTAGTGTTCGGCAGAGAGAAGTAGTTTAGAATGAAACTAGAAAATTTTGGAAGAAATTTAGACGGGGCCTGCCTCTTGGTGCGTGCTTCTCGGACCAGAGCCAAAATGTGGCCAAGTTAAGTTAATGCCTCCTTGCATTGCCATGGCAGGTCCCAATAAATATACATAATAAACAATCCAGTTTAGATGTGGATAATAATAGGTGACCTCTTTGGAATAGCACTGGAAGCAGTGAAGCAAGCTCCTCTCCCTCTATTGCTATGGCAAGCCCCAACTAAGGAATGTTGAAGTTTTTATTTTGTACAGATCAGTACATTTTATCTTGACAGGATAAAGTAGATCAGTTTCCATCACTGAGTCCCAGCAGTAGTGTTAAGACCAATGCTGCAATTATCGCTGTGTGAAATATGAAGACGTTTATTTTGTAGGTGTTATTTTGAAAGTCCAGTATAGTTGTCCTTTCAGGTGTGGCGTAGGTCCACTAGTTATATAGAACCTGGTTGCTATTCTAAATTCATTATGTATGCTATTATCAGCTTAAAAAACTGAATAGTAACTCTGGATGACTGTGGCTTTTATTTTGAAATTTTCAGTGAGCTTTATTTTAAAAGGGGCAACACAGTCCCATTTCCAACACTTGATGAGATCCAAAAATACTGTGAAGCCCAGTCTATAGTTTAAAATCTATAGTTTAAAATGTAAAGGCTTTTATTTTGTAGAGCATTTCTTGTCTTATTTTGAAAATCCAACATGGTTGTCCCTTCAGGTCTGAGTTACTTCCATTAGTTATATAGAACCTGCTTGCTATTTAAAAATCATTATGTATGCCATTATCAGCTCAAACAAATCATTAGTAATTATTAAAGATTCAGGCTTTTATTTTGAAGGTTTCAGTAAACTTTATTTTAAAAGGCCAACGTGGTCCTATTTCCAAAACTGGGTGAGCTCCAAGATTAGTGTGAAGCCCAGTCCTGCAATGATCTATTGTTTAAAGTGTAAAGGCTTCTATTTTGTTGAGCATGTTTTGTCTTATTTTGAAAATCCAGCATGGTTGTCCTGTCAGGTCTGGGTTACTTCCATTATTTATATAGAACCTGCTTGCTCTTCTGAAACCATTGTGTATGCTATTATCAGCTTTAAATAATCATTAGTAACCATGGAAAGTTGATGAAAGAAATTGCCCTTTAGGGTTAATCACTGTTGTCTGGATGTTGGAACAGTAGTACATGCTGTTTAAGTTCCCCACACAAAATGGCCACCATGTAGTTGCCTCCTATGAAGATGGTCAAAGGTTTAGGGGTTGGGTCAGGTTTAAGACATAGAAATGAATGAAAATCAATGGAAGTCAATGCAAAGTCCTCAAAAAGATAGTAATCCATGGATGTTTGTGTCCGAGTGTGAGACACAGAGAGAATAGAGACAGAAAGAAAGACAGAATCACATCCAGACATATACAGTAGGAGATACACAGAGCTATAAATAGAACAGTGAGGAATGAATCAGCCAATCAGCAAAGAGGGTCAGTGTAACTTGACACCTGCCGTTTCTCACTCACGCACAGTGTTGCCAGGTGTCCGATAATTATCGTATTTGTACAATAATTTTGCTCTCTGTACGATGTACAATAAATATTCCTAAAAAAGGCCAAATGTACAATAATTTGACCAGTCCGTGAATGTGTGGTTGTAATCAGTCGTCATCAGCCTATCGCCAAAGTCTGTCGGAGTTTTTTTGTGAACCTTGAAGGCATCCGTGTCCGGATTCGGAAACAAATGCTGGAAATTCCAGCCAATCGTGCTTTTCTAAATGTGACCTACGTGTGACGTGATGCGTTGGCCTCAGAACAATGGCCATGATTGGCTGAATAGTCCACTGCGCCCACCCATGATTGAGGAAAAGAAAAAAAGAAAAGAAGAAGAAGCAGAGCCTGGCACTGTGGGGCTGCAGCTGTTGATAAATCCATTCCGTACTGACGCCACAAAGCTGCGAGTGCCTGTTAGACGCTATTCAACACATCAACAGACTTGTTATTTTGGTTATGACGAGTGTACGATAATTTCCCTCAAAATACGATAATTTTATGTCTCTAGTACGATAATCCTACGTTTCTCACCTGGTAACACTGTTCACGCAGCAGGACACTGTGTCTGCCCCTGGCCTGGCTTTATAACATGGAGGCGCATGCTCCCGAACTCCTGCCCGTAACTCGGAAACCGTAGGGGTTATTGACGTAATTTTTTGACCGGTTTTATCAGAATGGACAGGGGAACAATAACATCAATCCTTTATTTTCGAAAATATAATAATAAAGACACAACACAAGGTGAAAATAGAGGGAAAATGGAGAAAAAGACAAAAATGCCTGCTCCCGAACAAAGTCTAATATCTCGGAAACCGTACATGGTATTTGAATAATTATTAAATTGTGGGCGAAAGCCATCCCTCGTCCCCGATCATGGAGATTTTCATAGCTCTATGTCATTCACAGTATAAAATAGGATGATGGAAAGAAATGGTTTCACTCATGGATTACTGGTCAAACTGTCATTGAAAATACATGGGAGAAGGCCTACAGAATTCCGCTGACTCTTGGCAATCGAGGGGGGTTCGACAAAAAACCGTGAGACCTAGAACTATTTTAAAGATATTGTGTGAAAACAGAGGCCTGGCCCTACCAGCTGACCGAAAATGGTAACTTTAGAGCAAAATATGTGGCCGTGAGGGCGAGTTAAAAATAAATTTTCCTGACAAAAATCCCCGCTTTCTACACTCTAGTAACTGCCATCTCCACTATAGGAGTGGGATTTTCTCGCAAACTTTGTGTTGCTTGAATTCTAATTTTAGACAAACCGTAGCAGTTATCAACAAACCGTTTTCACTTCTGAACAGCCGGCGGATTTATCTAAAAACTGGAAGTTCAACCGTGTTTCTAGGTGAAAGTATGGCGATACAGCAGAGCCTCAAAAATAGTGAATTTTGAGGATTCCTTCCTCCCCTGACTCCATTCATTTCTTTGGGATTTTGGGGGGGTCTTTCGTTAATTACGTGGCCATGGTAACTCGAAACGCTAATAAAAGTAATAGCACACATCCCGGGAATGAGCATTGCATGGGAGGCAGTGCACTGCTCTCCTATGCACTGCTTTGGCAGGCCCCAATAATCTAAACATTTTTCGTTTTATGAAGTTTGGTTTTGTTTATGTTGAAAACTCAGCTATCTTAGTGCTAGCAGGCTATCTGCTCACCACATATTCAGTTTCTGTTCTGTGTTTGTGTTTTTTTTAAAGTTAAGACAAACTTTATTTAAAGGGTGATTTTAAACACAGAAGATCGGCCACAATCCGTGCTTATGCATTTTAACCCTTTATTAATGATTAAAATATGTTTGACTTTGAGTTGACTTATTTTTGTTAATGAATTCTTGTATTTTAAGAAATTGTGTGAATTCATTCCGTGTGTGTACAGAGCTTTGCTGTTCAATAATGTCAGAGCTTGGCTCATCCCTTTCAATTCTGTCCTAATACCACCGCCTTATTGGGCTGGTACTCACAGGACAACCCTTAACAGACCGAAATATTATTTAATAAAATATTCAAGTATTAATATTAAATAATATATTCATATTCATAATTACATTTGTTTTCAGCAGAGTAGCTGACTGGCTATGAAGTGTTCATTCTGTTTATCAGAGTTCATTAGATGTTTGGATTTTAATCCACTGTAGCCTTATTTAACTCAAATTTCATTCAGCATTGCCAGGGAGCCTCCAGCAGCTGATTTCTACTTAGTGTGGAACTTCTGTCTCTCTTTGTTTTTCAAGGGTTGTTCTCAACAGACAGCAAAACGCTGCTAGAAACAATAGGAAAAAACTACACCATCTCCAAGCTATGGGTAAAACAGAGGACTGTAGCTCATTGAGCGCTGAGTATTACATTTGGTTTCCATTGTATTTTGTCTGATATGTTGCATAAAGCAGCAAAAAGAACAACACCAGGATATGGCTGGAGGAAATCCCAGCTCAGCTTGTCTCTATGACCCCAGTGTGCTTTGGAAAGACCTTGCCATCACCACTAAAGCAAGCACTCAGTGACAGAAATGAGTACACAGCAGCGAAACAGAGTGGGATAGTCAGTGGTCCAATAACCTGTTTTCTTACCCTACAGCATCCAACAACATAAACTTGCTTAGATCTGTGATGTACATAAATGTGTCTGAAATAGAATAATCTGAAACCGGGTTTTGCATCTTATGTTATCAGCCTTTTGTGTATGTTTTTTTCCCCAATCCTTAACATTAAAACAGTTTTTAGAGTTCCACTGTGGACTATCTCATACATAAAGAGATACTTAGTATCATAAAAGTACCAGCTAATTAAAAATAAATCTATCTGACTTCATTTAACTCTTGCAAGGTTTAATGTATTATTTGGCTCAAATCTCTTTTTTTCCCTCTTAGGTTTCCCAACATTTTCAATTTTTTATGCATTTTTATGCATGTAGTATTTGACTCTTGTCATTTTGTTTTCTGTCTTTTCTGTTTAATTCTCAAACTAAAATATAAATATAATTGTAATCGAGAATCAGCATAGTAGAGCTGAAAAGTCATAAATGGCTATCAGAAACAATCAAAAAGCTGTGATTAATTGTCAATCTTTCACCTTGATCCTGCTTGTGTTTCTGTAGTCTTCCTTGGGCCTGGCTATTAAATAGGCCTGCAGCTCATAGACAATAAGTATTTTATACTGCACATGCTAATATGTGTATATTACATGTGTTAGGCCTAGCCATTGAAGGAGAACAATCGCTGAACTATACAAAAACAAGACTGGTCAAAACTCCCAGAATACACAGCATTAACTTGTTTTAATGACAACTTTTAGGAAGGAGGGGTATCCTCATGATCACAGTATAAAACTCTGATTCGAGGATCTTGAATTAAGACTAGCTGTCTCAAACCTTTTTTTCTGGGCCTCTGCAGAAAAAGATTCTGAGGCAGAGATTACCCAAGAAGCAGTGGTGATTGCTCTAAGACTGCAAGGGAAGCTCAGCTTCCCCTAAAATGTCAAAAAATAAGTGATCAAATATATACTGTTGTGTGTACATGTCACTGACTAAATATGCGCTACAACGCGCTCAACTTTTGTTCAGAATCAGCTTGTTATCACTGGTAACGACGCGGCTTTCCTCTCACTCATTCCCACAGCTTCACAGTGCTTTAAACAGTGAGTTCAATAGCGAAGCAAAAATGCTGGGCTTTGTCCCGCCCATCGGACGCTCAGCGTCTCTGGGGATCTATGGGGCAGCCTCAGCTGCAGCGAAACGAGATGAGTCTTTGGATAAATGCTGGGCTTTGTTCCGCCCATCGGATGCTCAGCGTCTCTGGGGCTCTAAGGGGCAGTGGGCTGGCCTCAGCTGGCCCGGACGCTGAGCTTTTGCATGATGATTGGATGGTCTGTCTGAGGCTGAATCCTTTTTTGATTGACAGCGAAATGAGCAAATCAGCGATCTTGAAATTGAGCTTCCCCTCCTTGAAAGACCAGCATCTGCCACTGCCAAGATGCCAGGGTGTCGAAAAATCACATTGACAAAGACATTTTTCCCAACTGGCTGAAGATGACATCGAAACTGCAGCTCTGCATACGTACACGCCGAGCAGACACTTTCCCTAGGCAGTTAGGCTGACAGCAACCCAACCCTTCTCCTCTGTTCATCACCCACCACGCAACTCATCACACCTTGGACCCCCTGTCTTCCTGTTCATTACAACCGTTCATGTAAGAGGTTGTGTCTGGGCAGAGAAAATTAATTTAGGGTAGAACAATTTAAAAGTTGTCATCATTATGTTTTATTTTATCAGTGGTGCTAAACTGCTTGAGTGCTAACAGTCCTCTAAGCCTTGAGTCTAGTTTATCTCTTGCGACTTCTGTTCAAAAGTTAGGAAACCTTTATTTCAAGGAAAGGTTTAAACGCTAATGGTCTGGTGACATGAGTTTGCACCGTTTTATCTGTGTTGCCTCCTCATCTCTTGTGTCCACATAATCCTCAAAAATGCACTAAATTGCCTCTGGTACTCCTAATGCTAAAGCTAAAAGCTCTGCTATTGCTAAATGGTGGCCACTATTAGCCCTGCTGTGCTCACAAAACAGCTCGTTTGTTCGTTCACCATCTTATGAGAGTCGCATTCTTAGTAGTGTCAACTCCATTCTAAATTCATTCACTGAAAGGGCTTCTTGAACATAATATTAAGATTGATTTGGCCTAAAGGTTATTGATTTCTAATTTGGCAAGTCATTCTTTAAAATATTATTTTATTAAAATAAGGCTTAGGGTTATAACAACGCGAATACAATAGCCACAACATAAATATAAAAGCCACAACAGAAGTGACCTGCAGTGCAGGTGACGGTACAGTGTTACACCAAAATCTGTAACCCATTGTTGTGCCAAAACTCAGGGTCTGCATCCCTCATAGGCTGCATTTGTAGGCTGATTATGTCGCAGCAAGGTGACAAACGCTGTCCAAATTCAATATATAGCTGAATATAGCTGTGTAAACCTGAAATAAATGCTCTGTTTAGCAAGATATTGCTTAATTGCAAAAGTGCTGTGACGTATTCATGGATGTCCTCTCCCACTGCTTTAACAGCCTGCTCGCCTCACCAGCTGTCAGCTGACTGGGCTGTTCGCTATACAAGAGGAGGACTTCTGACTCCTAGAACATCATTTTCAAACTCACGTTGGCTTTGCCCAATGAGTTAAACACAGATATAATTAAGTCAGATGATATCTAAAGTTAATGTTTGGTTTAGTTATTATTATCATTATGCTCTACAAATAAATTTAGGGTGTATTCACACTTGCCACTTTTGGTCCACTTTAAACGGACCAGAGTTCGTTTCCCCCCTTGGTCCGGACCTTTTGTGAATACACTCAAGCGAACCCTGGTCCGGACCGAACAACCGGACCGAGACCCACTTTTTGAGGTGGTCTCGGTCCGCTTCCAAACGGACTCTGGTGCGGTTCGCTTATGGTCTGAATACAAACCGGCCCCGTAAAAAGCCACCGTAGCCAGTAGCAAAGGTGTGTGTTGTAAGGTAATCATACCTGATAAGCTGTGTGTTGCTTAGCAACGCTACCGGCTTTGTTATGGGACAAGGCACGTGGAGAACGTCGGCGTTCAGCACGCGTTCTCCGACGGGGTTCCAAAATAATAAATGGAACGTCTCAAAATCTGTGTTGAATGAGCTGCTCTTGACACTCACAATAATATTGCAGCTGTAATAACGGCATAAATATGCAGAACAGAGGTGCTGCACGCAGCACGTCTCGAGATGTTTTCCTACATTTCCTACATTTTTAATTCTCAAGGAAGTTCAATCATCATCAAAGTAGTTATTCTGAGATTGAGACGGAAATGCTTATATTGTGTTGCAGAATTTTGAGGAATCCTGGCTATGACTTGTGTTACATGTCTGCCAGACTGTTTTTCTGCCACTCCATCCCCTTCCTCTGCAGACTGGTACAAATTTGGACCCCAGCCCTGACTGGTGTAAAAAGAATTTAAAAGGCTTTTGAGTTTACCAGGCTCTCTCCTCCTATGACTATTTTGTGGTGGGGTTACAGGACTAGTTAAGGTTGGGGTACCCATTACATTTTTACATTGGTAGACCTATTTGGTAAGTAGGTTGGCGTACCTGTGTAAATGTTTTGGTGATGCTTTAATTAGATATGAAGATCAGAGTTTTTGTTTTTAATTTAAACTATGTATGTTAGGCGCTGTTTTATATATTTGACCTGGCACTTCCCTTCCTCCCCCACATTTTTACATGTTTTTCTTTTGTAAATCATTGTCAAATTATTGTGCTTGTGTTATTGTCATTCTTCCCAACTAGGGTTTGTAACACTGTATATATGTATTTTATACTATGTCTGGTCTGGCTGTCTCTGCCTACTTAGTCTTCTGTGAACTGAAATTGACTTGGTTGAACGAAACAAATCCAGGCGCCTGCTAACAGCAGGTTAGCCCTCTTGGATAGTCTATCTGATGTCATGGATACTTGTGTGTTTTAAAAGATGAAACAACCTGATGGAAAAAAAACTAAAACTTTATTTACCAACTTCAACCACGAACAGAACTGAGTTTTTTATTCTCACCTTCAGCCTCTAGTTGTTTGAGTTGTTGTCCAGTTCGTAAGAAGTACTTCCTGATGACCACAAAGACAATAGCCAGCGGTATTGCAGATATGAAGATGTATGGTCTCATGATAGACACCGTGAAGATGCACCCGATGACAAGTAAAGTTAACTGGTGTGAGGACAAATGATAGGATAAAAATGAAATAATGAAATGAGCACATGTACTGTTACATTTTCCAAGTTTTAATTAGCAATAAAACAACTGGTTGGTTTATTTTAACTGGAAGGGTTGGGTTCAGTCCAAATGCAGGACTCTTCCATTCTATTAGGGTGTAGGTTAGTGCCAACAGGCTTGTGTGTGTAGCAGCAGAGCTGAGTGGTGGAGAGCCAGGAGCCTTATACTTCACACTTAAATGTTTCAGATCATCAAACAACTTTTAATATCAAAGATAACCAAAGTAACACAAAAAGCTAATTATTTTATTTGAAAAGATATCCAAACCTAAAAGTAGCAAAAACATAATTGCCCTCTAGACCTCATAACCCTTGTTGGCAGCTACTGCCATCAAGCATTTGCAATAATAGGCAATGAGTCATCACTGTAGAGGAGTTTTGGCTCACTCTTTGCACACTGGAGGGGTTCCTAGAATGCCTGAAATCATTGTCTTCCTGTCTTAGCTGTAGTTGGCTCCAAATAAAGGAGTGCGGCCATTTTAGTTCTGTACCAAAATAGCTTTTCATATAAAGAACTTCTACCGGAAGTAAAGCTATAGATTGATGCAGTAATGTTATGGTTCTCATGAATCCTACTTTTGATTGTTTGGTACATTTAAAAAATATAACAGATTATGTTAGAGTGTTTAATTATGAGAATAAAGTCATAGGCTAATACTACAAGAATAAAGTAATGACAGCTCCTCTTCCACAAAATAAGCAATTTCTTCCCAGATAGTGTGGTTCTTTCTTTGAAACAGACACATACATATGCACAATCATTTCAAAGTCCTGACACTGGTAATAATTTGATGCTGATGTGCTAAAAGATGCCTTATTTGTGACAATGATACTAAAGTATAATTTCACAAGATGCTCAACATTCCTCATTTAAACGCATGGAAGACCGACATTTTAGAAGAGCTCTCATAAAAATTAGAACTTCATTCTCATAATATTCCAACTTTATTCTCATAATTAAAAAAAACAAATTCTCTTAGCCTGCCCCTAATACTCCATCGTAGGAAAAGGATTTCTCTGGAGAAGAAAAAGTTAGCAATACAGTGAGTCCTAACATATTATGCAAGTGTCTGACTCAGTGATTTGCCGCCTGTATTATAATTTGATCCGTTTGGTATGGTTTGGTTGTCTTCCTTTCTTTGACCCAGGTTTATGGTGACACATTCAACTCGGCAGCAACTGGAACCTGGCAGGAAAAATGTTTTCCATTCCTGGATGCAGATTTTAAACTATATCAGGCAGCAGGTTCTTTATTCACACATACATAAACATTAGGGTTGTAACGATTCATTTTAATAATGATTCAATTCATATCATGATTCTTGGTTGCCAATACAATTCAAGAACAATATTGGTCTATGTAGAATGATTCGATCCGAAATGATTCAGTGACTTGAAATTGATTCAGTAACTTTTTAAACCAAAAATTCAACCAGTGTTGAATAACAAAATAAATACCTGGATACTAGACAGTGCAGGTGAAGTTTCAGCTGTTGTTTGTTGTAAAGTAATCCGGTATAAATTAATTAGATATTGACAAGCAAGTAAACAATAATTAATGGCAAATGCATTAACATTTTATTTGATAAAAGAGCAACAAGCATTCCTTCAAGTTGAATCAGCAGTGGCTTTACCTGCAAATTCTACTTTTGTTTTTTAAAGTAATGAATTACTAATATCCAAAATAAAGTGCAACCAACATATCTTCTTTTCAGGTTTAAAGAGCAGTGTTTCAACCTGGTACCACTCGCATTTTAATAAACAAACAGCAGTGAAATAATATCTAACAAAAGATCACATGTTACCAGATACTCTTCAATTACTCTATTTATATATTTTTTTTCAAAAATATCAATCGATCAACATGATCTGGCCACAGAGCACTTCTCCGTGCATTCACTATGTCGCTAGCCTACTAAAAACTCACTCTGGTGGCACACCGGTGCCAGGAATACACAGGTACTTTTTAGCAAAGGTTCAAAGTAGATGTAGCTCTTTCTCATGAGATCCCCACCACTTCATGGGATTTTCAGTCAAAGGCAATGCATCTTTTGCTTGGTACCTTATAGCTATATACAGGTCCTTCTCAAAATATTAGCATATTGTGATAAAGTTCATTATTTTCCATAATGTCATGATGAAAATTTAACATTCATATATTTTAGATTCATTGCACACTAACTGAAATATTTCAGGTCTTTTATTGTCTTAATACGGATTATTTTGGCATACAGCTCACGAAAACCCAAAATTCCTATCTCACAAAATTAGCATATCATTAAAAGGGTCTCTAAACGAGCTATGAACCTAATCATCTGAATCAATGAGTTAACTCTAAACACTTGCAAAAGATTCCTGAGGCCTTTAAAACTCCCAGCCTGGTTCATCACTCAAAACCCCAATCATGGGTAAGACTGCCGACCTGACTGCTGTCCAGAAGGCCACTATTGACACCCTCAAGCAAGAGGGTAAGACACAGAAAGAAATTTCTGAACGAATAGGCTGTTCCCAGAGTGCTGTATCAAGGCACCTCAGTGGGAAGTCTGTGGGAAGGAAAAAGTGTGGCAGAAAACGCTGCACAACGAGAAGAGGTGACCGGACCCTGAGGAAGATTGTGGAGAAGGGCCGATTCCAGACCTTGGGGGACCTGCGGAAGCAGTGGACTGAGTCTGGAGTAGAAACATCCAGAGCCACCGTGCACAGGCATGTGCAGGAAATGGGCTACAGGTGCCGCATTCCCCAGACCTGGGCTACAGAGAAGCAGCACTGGACTGTTGCTCAGTGGTCCAAAGTACTTTTTTCGGATGAAAGCAAATTCTGCATGTCATTCGGAAATCAAGGTGCCAGAGTCTGGAGGAAGACTGGGGAGAAGGAAATGCCAAAATGCCAGAAGTCCAGTGTCAAGTACCCACAGTCAGTGATGGTCTGGGGTGCCGTGTCAGCTGCTGGTGTTGGTCCACTGTGTTTTATCAAGGGCAGGGTCAATGCAGCTAGCTATCAGGAGATTTTGGAGCACTTCATGCTTCCATCTGCTGAAAAGCTTTATGGAGATGAAGATTTCATTTTTCAGCACGACCTGGCACCTGCTCACAGTGCCAAAACCACTGGTAAATGGTTTACTGACCATGGTATCACTGGGCTCAATTGGCCTGCCAACTCTCCTGACCTGAACCCCATAGAGAATCTGTGGGATATTGTGATGAGAACGTTGAGAGACTCAAGACCCAACACTCTGGATGAGCTAAAGGCCGCTATCGAAGCATCCTGGGCCTCCATAAGACCTCAGCAGTGCCACAGGCTGATTGCCTCCATGCCACGCCGCATTGAAGCAGTCATTTCTGCAAAAGGATTCCCGACCAAGTATTGAGTGCATAACTGTACATGATTATTTGAAGGTTGACATTTTTTGTATTAAAAACACTTTTCTTTTATTGGTCGGATGAAATATGCTAATTTTGTGAGATAGGAATTTTGGGTTTTCATGAGCTGTATGCCAAAATCATCCGTATTAAGGCAATAAAAGACCTGAAAT
Organism: Girardinichthys multiradiatus; assembly: GCF_021462225.1. Taxonomy (NCBI): domain Eukaryota; kingdom Metazoa; phylum Chordata; class Actinopteri; order Cyprinodontiformes; family Goodeidae; genus Girardinichthys; species Girardinichthys multiradiatus. Next base: position 5,550,356 of record NC_061795.1, on the reverse strand, counting down.
ATTTCAGTTAGTGTGCAATGAATCTAAAATATATGAATATTAAATTTTCATCATTACATTATAGAAAATAAAGAACTTTATCACAATATGCTAATTTTTTGAGAAGGACCTGTAATCTAATAGATTTTTACCAGTATTGGCTTCATTTTCCACTCCAGGTCAGTGTGATGAGAGGTAATTGTCACATACATTTGATTTGATTTTGAACTTAACAATTGCTGCCGTGATTTGCGTGGCCTGAGGTGAGTTTTGGTCAAGTTTCTGACTAAACGTGTTGGCAATCCCTGAGCCTTTTGCAGAGCTGGCATTACCTTGCCAGCAGTGGGAATGCTGCAAGAGGTGCCTGGACAGTTGGTGTGATCCAGTGGCGTCTTACTAGGTGTTTGGAGAGAATTTGGAGAGATTTGTCGTGTCTCCATCGTATTTTACTTGACAACACATTCTGCTGGCGCATGATGATGTCATAGACAGTCTGAATCGAGTAACGTCTAACCTATTTATCAATAAAGTGCTAAAAAAAACACCCCCAAAAAGTGTGCCGTGCTTAAATCCAATGCGTTATTTCATAGTATCGACACAATGGATTAATTACATATTAAAATAATGTGATATGTGTCGTCTGCAAGGCCAAGCACAGATCAATGTGGTTGGAACATAGGAATTTAAATTCTCTTTATTGTTGGGATTATTTGTTTGTTGGAAATATTATTATAATCTGGTTTTGTTTAATAAATACAGATTGAGCAAAATAAAACCACAATGACAATTTTGTCTTTGCAAAAATTTGAACTTTAACATGAATCAACAAACACATCATTTGGGTTGACAATTATATCAATAATTTGGATCAAGAGAATATGTGTGAGTTCGACAATGCAACATTCTATCTGCAACCAAATCAGCCGTCTTTGTATGTTAAATACCTGTATGAGGTCAAAAAGCACTAGAGGTAGCATGTCATCTATGACGGCCATGTCCTTGGTGAATCTGTTCATTATCCGCCCTAGAGAGGATGAACAAAAAAAGAAAAAGAAGGGAAATAATTCCTTAATAAACTGTGTTGTAGCAAAGGGCTAAATAGTATGTCATAGTGTGCCACCAGACTTTCATAATAGATTTTTTCACTGAAAAAAGAAGAAGTAAACGGCAAGTCCAAAAAGCAAAGTACCTGTTTTCATGGTGTTGAGCACAGACAAAGGGGCCCGTAGCACAGAGCTGAGCATCTGTTCGTGCAGTCTTTTAGACACAGTGAGCAATGTGTGGACTAAAGGGAGACCCCTAAAAACTCCAAGGGCCAGTATGCTATCCGAGTGAGCAAAGAATATGTAGAGGATGTAGTAAGCGCTGTTTTTTGTGACTATGAGGCGAACAGGAGTCGATGAGGCATTAGGGTGCTTCTCATCAATGTGGTTGGGTGAACTAGGGTTGGCGCCATCCTTCCATATCACGCTGGTTGAATGAAGCAAAACATGGAGATTAAAATGGACTGACATTCCTTAAATAAATTAAAGACGAGCCATAAAATGCAAAGCTACATTGCAGATTTTGGCAGCAGTTTGGAAATCTCTTCTGACATTTGAATTTTATTCTGTGTGGTAGGTATTTAGCCCTTACATATATTAATTTACCAAACAACAGACATATTTAAAACAATTTTCCATTTTGCCACATACTCTCCTGAAACTGATGTGTAGTTTATATGTACAGGAACATAACGCGACACTCACTCAGTAATGAGAAAAATGCCAACGACACAACCACCAACCTAATAGTTAAAAAAAAGGAGAAATGTACTGTTAATTAAAATTCCAGTGTTCAAAAATAATCTTAAATAAAGAGATGGATTTTACCTCAATGGCAAAGATAAACACAATGAAAATTAGGACATAGATTAAACTCCTATTGGTGGAAACATAGCGTAGGTAAGTACTCCATGAGGTAGTTTCGAAGATGTTTTCACGCTCATCTGCAAAGCATTCCTGTGAAAAAGTACAAATACTATTTTACCATAAACACAAATTTTTTTGTTGTTTGTTTTTTTTTTTACCAAAAGGCTTGTGCAAGCTGAGAAGGTACAATACATGAAGGGTTCTGATCTTTATTGGTTTAATAAACACTTAAATTTTAGACATTGTAAGAAATGGACATGGCTGTCATTTCAGACATGTAAATCTTAAATATACCTAAAAAGGGATATTTGGAATTTTTTAGGGTAAAAAAAAATTGGGAAGATATTAATAGTCTCAAGAGTGTGTTTAGATTTGTTGTTGTTTTCTCAGCTAAACCACTAAAGTACTAAAAGTACTCATGTAAGTTTGCAGAAGGCTGCAAACTTTATCAATTTCATTGGTTAGCCAATCAGGTGAGTCCATCAGGATTTCTTCCAAACAATTATGAGAGCTGGAGAATCACAGAAATGTACAATTTTCAGTGCTATTGCACACATGATGTGTCTTAAAAATCCAAAGATTCATTTGTCTTAGCAGATTTAGAGCAACCTTGTAAATTGCAGCTGTTTAGTTGGATTGATACAGCAGGCAGTATTATCAGTTTCATTCTAGCATAATTGTTCACACAGCAGAGACTTCCGGAGGCAGCGCCATGTGAGAACCTGGGTCTGGGAGCGCTGCACTTGAACCATTGCATTTCTAATATTACTCTTCAAAAATCCCACAATATTGCTTCATGCATCTAAGTAATCACACGTTAGTCCCAGTTTTCTGTCAATATGCCTAAAAAAATCACAAGCCAACAAGCTGGAGCAGGACCTTACTGCAAGCTCAGCAAGTCCAGCTTGCACAGTTGCCATGGAGACTACAGCAAACTATCAGGATGCAATTCTGAAGTAATTGCAGTCCATGAAGCAAGAGATAATAGACTAAAAGGCTACAGAAACCCAAGCAGAACTAAGCAGCACCATTTAGAAGCCTAATAAAAGACTGGGCAAATTTGAGAGTCACATTTGAGCTGGAAAATAGAGTTACTGCTAACTCAGATGCTATCACAGCCGTGGAGGCCGACTTGTCCAGCATGAAAAAAGAACTCACCCTGTTCAACGTTTGGTACAAAATCATGCCGCTGTAATCTCCGTATCACCAGGGTAAAGGAGGGACAAGAGTGGGAAAGCAATTGGAGTAACTATGAATAGACAGTGCCAGTTCAATGTAATAATGGAAATTTGAATCGAACCATTGCACTTTACAGGTAATGCATGCATACATTAAGCCTATTATGTGTTGTCACTGAAACATTAGGCACAAATAATTTCTACTTTTGAGATCTAGCTCCCTTAATGTTTGTATTATTTTCAGTAAATCTTTGTAACCCTATGTCTGGGATATGATATTGAGATATCTCAGATATGCCAACTGGGAAATTTCAAGGTATGTCTAATTACTGTCTACATATTGGTTCTTGTGTGAGCGATCATGGTTAGCATTTCAAACAGTTAGATAGTGAGGACAGGGACTGAATTGCAGTCTTTTCTTGAAACCAGCTTTTTTCTGTTTTGTTTTTGTTATTATGGTTATTGGTGCTTTATTATTTTTGTGTTTATTCCTTTTTTATCTATCTGCCCCTTTCTTTCCATGTGGGTTGCATATTTTCTCTGATGCCCCCTTTTGCTAATTTATGTCTATGTCTTTCCACCTTTGCTACTACCTTTTTCCGGATCTTGAGTCACACGATTTTAATACTGGCTGGAGACCTGAATTGCACCTTGGATCCAGGCCTAGATCAGTCCAGTCTAAAGGTTTTCAAGGTAGTATATCAGCCTGGTGTATTTATACTTAAGACATATAGAGTGGTGGACCCCTAGAGTTTTAAATCTCCATCATCCAAACATCTTCTCCCCAGTACGACAAACATAATCAATAATTGACAACATTTTAATAGACCGTAAATAAAATAGACCTTTTAATAGACTGTTACCGATGGTTGCCTAAGTAGGCTGTCAAAGCATTGCGTTATCTGACTTTTCTCCAGTAACTCTGGAGCTGAACTTTCTGGAAAATATGTCTTCTTCCTTTTCATGGCGGTTCAAATTGAGCAATACTACACTCTAGGAAAGCCTAAAAGCTTATTTAGGATGTCAGATAATATCCTATGTTGCTGACGAAAATAAAAGGACAAAATGGGCGACAGAGCTTATTGAACTGATTAAAGAAGATCAGCTGCATTCAACATTCCCTTTAGATGACCTATACCGAGAAAGGATCTTGCTTCAGACGGAATTTGATCTAGTTACTAATGTCAAAGCCATTGACACACACTTGAGATTGCGTCTCACCCATTATGAAAGTGGGGACTACGCCAGCAGAATGCTATCCCACCAACTTAAGTGCTGTGGGTGTTATTAAGGCAATAAAGGATGAGCATGGAAACTTACTAACTATCCAGAGTGACATTAATACTCAGTATAAGTTATTCTATGAAAAATTGTACACTTCTGAGATTTGCGATACAGGCTTGATGGAAGATTTTTTCTGAAACTTGGCCAGACACACTCTGGATGATTCGGATAAATCTATGTTGGAGAATGATAGAAATAAATGATGCCATCTAGAAAATGAAATCTAGTAAAGCACCTGGCCTAGATGGGTTTCCCACGGAGTTCTTCAAGAGGTTTGCACCTAAATTAGCCCCTTTACTATTAAGTCTTCAGGGAAATATTGGGGAAAAAAAAACTATGACACAAGCAGCTATTTCACTATTACTCAAAAAATCAAAAGATCCCTTGGTCTACGAATTGTAACGTCCAATTGTTTTGCTGTGTTGTGACTATAAGATCTTGGAGAAAGCCTTGGCTGGCAGGCTTGTAGGGGTGCTTTCAACACTCATATACCCAAACCAGAAGGGCTTTGTTGTAGGCAGGCAGATATTTAGTAATTTGTGACATGTTCTTAATGTGTTCTATCAACACAATAATGTTGAACATGAGGTGATAATTTCTCTTGATGCACAAAAGGCGTTTGACAGAACTGAATATAATTTTTTGCTCACTACACTTCAGACGTTTTCTGTTCTTGGATTACCACAATGTATGCAGCACCACGTACATCAGTATGAATAAGGAAATGTCTAGCTTCTTTCTGCTCACCCTATCGAGTACCATGCCTGTGCCCTCTATTATTTGACATAGCCATTGAACCATTAGCAATCATGATTAGGGACTGATCTCATGTAGCTGGTGTACATAGACATTTCCAGCTACACAAATTATCCCTTTATGCAGATGACCTCTTCCTTTTTCTTTTGAAACCCAGTACTACAATACCAATTGTTCTAGACCTCATTGTAAAGTTTGGGCAAGTTTCTGGGTACAGATTAAATTTGACTAAAAGTGTTTTATTCCCAATCAATGAGAAAGCTAGACAAATTGCTTTTGATAGCTTCTCCTTGACAGTTTTGACCATTTAAGTGTTTTGTGTAAAGTATGATTACATTAATCCTAGGTATGTTTTTATTCCAAATGAACACAGAAATATATTTGTTTAATTATTTAAAAAACATTTTAGGAATAAAAAGTGGCAAAGTTTATGTCAAAATATTTTCTAAATGTGATGAATGAAGCACAGCTATTTTGAGTGTGATCATAAAAAATGTAATTTCCTCTTATGAAATTAAGTAAACATGTCACCAAATCTCACTTCCATGTATTCTTCATCCATTTCCTCACTAATGTCAAAAACACTGTCCTTAGACAAGCGTCGGGCATAGATGTCCAGTTCGGAGGCCAAGTTACACTGTGGGGTGATGGACAGCTTTTTTCTGAAGGAAGACTGCATCTGCTCTCTGCGCTCCTGACCCTGAGCGTTGGTGATGAACGCCAGAACAGACTGGCGCCGCCCGTTAAGGTGCTGTAACCCATGGTGATACAGGTTACTCCGTGGAAGCACCTCTTCTACCTGATCATCCTCAGGTACTACAGAGAATCTTCTCTCTGAATGTTCATGTACTCCATCTTCCATAGTTGTGGATTGGAAAGTATTTGAGAATTTGCGGGCAGCTACAAGAGGGTTAAGGATGAGTGATGGCTTGCGTTTTTCAGGATATCCATCACCCATAGCATGGCTGTGAGATGGTGCATGGCAGAAGGACTGACGATTGGCGTCTGGGCCTCGGAAACAAGCAGTTTCATCCACTGAGACTCTGCGAAGTGTTTCTGTGAGGATAGAGCCACGCCGCTCTGCAGTGATGTTGTCGTAAGCTTCAATTCCAAGCAGGAGGGAGCTGAAGTCTGGCCTCTGTGCTTGTAGTTCTGAGAAGGTGCCATAGAAGTAGCAGTCTCCGTTGTGCAACAGAATTATTCTGTCCGCCCGTTTGAGATGCTCCAACTTGCATGTGACCACAACACGAGTCTTGGAGGCCATTAGTTTACAGACACATCTGAAGATTAAAAAGGTAGACATAATTTTGACATAAGAGGGTCTTGTTCTTTCAAAATCATTAGGGTCCTACATCTACAGTAAAACCCCTTAAAACAAATATGAAATCACTTCTCTTGGAGGATGTTCAGTTTTATTTAAAGTGGAACTAAACCACAAATTAACAGTTTTTTTGCAGATAAACTAAATTAGGGTTTATGGATGCTATCTTTGTTACTGTGCAACTTTTTACATTTTCATGTAAACTTGTTTAATTTTGTCATATTTGTCCTAAAGCCGTCTAAGTGCTGCCCTCTTTGGCTTGAACAGTGGCTACTGCAGTTGAATTGACAGTACAGCTTGGTACATGTCTACGTCACAGCCCTGCGTTTAGGGCATAAAACCATCTCACTCACATACATGCCCCCGTTACAAGTCAGAAGCGTTACATGCTTTCTACCTTCGATCATGTGATTTACTTGAGATAATATAAAGCTACGTGTAAATGTAAACTTTCGGAAAGTTTGTTACTGCTTTAAACGTTAGCCCATGTTAGCAATGATGCTAACATCACTTTACCACTCAGAAACTGGACCCATTCTGTCCTCCACTGCCTCAGCAGCAGCAGCAGCTTTGGGCGTAGTTGAGTCAGCGCCTTGAGCCAGCAGCTTGAATTGATAACACTCAGGTCCACTGGGCTCCATAAAGCCTCCGTTAACATCCGGTTATGAGGGGGGTGAAAAATCCTCCTCCTCAAAATATCTATCCATGGCGAAACTAACAGCATAGCTCTGCTCACTGCCCACGTTTCAACATGTCCGATTAACTAGCTGTCACTTTCCCTCGTCCTCCTGACCACATCCCGCTTAACCCCTCCAATCATCCACACACTTGACCGTGCCCCTCAGAGTCTCTTGACAATATGCACTTAGGTGGCTTTTTTCAAAATTTGTCTGGTTATGATTTTTCATTGGGTTTAGTTCCACTTAAAAATCTGAGCATTCAGAGAAAGATGTCATTAATTTGACTTTGTTCAGATCAAGAGGAATAAAAACATATGGAATCCCTTTATTTGCATTTTTAAACAAAATATCCTAATACAGTTTAATACAAATTAGTCTGTGGTTACACTTAACGAGTTGTTGCACTTTGCTGATTGACATGACTATGGTAAATGTGTCATGATCGATCCAGGTTTGGTCAGACCAAAGTGCAGACTTACGCTCAGGAGTCGCATGGTAAGTAGAAGAGTTCTTTGTTTAATTGTAATAATAAGTAGTGAACTTACAAAACCAGAACATGGAAATCAAACATGGAGCCAGGAAACAAGAACAGGTTACAAACAGAGTAGTTGGCAGAAGAATTCAGCAGGAACCAGTGAGGAACAATGAAAACCAGGTAATATACAGGTCCTTCTCAAAATATTAGCATATTGTGATAAAGTTCATTATTTTCCATAATGTCATGATGAAAATTTAACATTCATATATTTTAGATTCTTTGCACACTAACTGAAATATTTCAGGTCTTTTATTGTCTTAATACGGATTATTTTGGCATACAGCTCATGAAAACCCAAAATTCCTATCTCACAAAATTAGCATATTTCATCCGACCAATAAAAGAAAAGTGTTTTTAATACAAAAAATGTCAACCTTCAAATAATCATGTACAGTTATGCACTCAATACTTGGTCGGGAATCCTTTTGCAGAAATGACTGCTTCAATGCGGCGTGGCATGGAGGCAATCAGCCTGTGGCACTGCTGAGGTCTTATGGAGGCCCAGGATGCTTCGATAGCGGCCTTTAGCTCATCCAGAGTGTTGGGTCTTGAGTCTCTCAACGTTCTCATCACAATATCCCACAGATTCTCTATGGGGTTCAGGTCAGGAGAGTTGGCAGGCCAAGTGAACACAGTGATACCATGGTCAGTAAACCATTTACCAGTGGTTTTGGCACTGTGAGCAGGTGCCAGGTCGTGCTGAAAAATGAAATCTTCATCTCCATAAAGCTTTTCAGCAGATGGAAGCATGAAGTGCTCCAAAATCTCCTGATAGCTAGCTGCATTGACCCTGCCCTTGATAAAACACAGTGGACCAACACCAGCAGCTGACACGGCACCCCAGACCATCACTGACTGTGGGTACTTGACACTGGACTTCTGGCATTTTGGCATTTCCTTCTCCCCAGTCTTCCTCCAGACTCTGGCACCTTGATTTCCGAATGACATGCAGAATTTGCTTTCATCCGAAAAAAGTACTTTGGACCACTGAGTGGACCAGTGCTGCTTCTCTGTAGCCCAGGTCAGGCGCTTCTGCCGCTGTTTCTGGTTCAAAAGTGGCTTGACCTGGGGAATGCGGCACCTGTAGCCCATTTCCTGTACACACCTGTACACGGTGGCTCTGGATGTTTCTACTCCAGACTCAGTCCACTGCTTCCGCAGGTCCCCCAAGGTCTGGAATCGGCCCTTCTCCACAGTCTTCCTCAGGGTCCGGTCACCTCTTCTCGTTGTGCAGCGTTTTCTGACACACGTTTTCCTTCCCACAGACTTCCCACTGAGGTGCCTTGATACAGCACTCTGGGAACTGCCTATTCGTTCAGAAATTTCTTTCTGTGTCTTACCCTCTTGCTTTAGGGTGTCAATAGTGGCCTTCTGGACAGAAGTCAGGTCGGCAGTCTTACCCATGATTGGGGTTTTGACTGATGGGGACTGATGACTAACTCGTTGATTCAGATGATTAGGTTCATAGCTCGTTTAGAGACCCTTTTAATGATATGCTAATTTTGTGAGATAGGAATTTTGGGTTTTCGTGAGCTGTATGCCAAAATCATCCGTATTAAGACAATAAAAGACCTGAAATATTTCAGTTAGTGTGCAATGAATCTAAAATATATGAATGTTAAATTTTCATCATTACATTAAGGAAAATAATGACCTTTATCACAATATGCTAATATTTTGAGAAGGACCTGTACTGAGGGAAGTGAAGTATGAACCAATGAACCAGGAGAGGAGCTAATCAGGAGAATATGAGATAGCTGAGGACCAGGGATGCAGGAGAACAGAGGGAGAGTGACTAATTAACACAGAAGAGCAGGGATTGCAAAGTGGTAACCAAAACACATCTAAATGAACTGAAGCAAGTAAACAATGAAACTAACTAAAGATAATAAACAGTAGGGAAACCAGATCTAAAAGAAAATGTAAGTAGACACCTCTAACACCAGAACCAAGGAAGCAACAAAACTAAGCACGAGTAACAAAAACTAAACAGGAATCTAATAAACATGAATTAACAGAAAAGCATGTGACTTAGAAAAGAAAACAAAAACACAACTCTGGCACTGGTTGAGAAGAAGAAAATAAACAAAACACAAACTCAAAAAACCTAACACTGATCATGACAAAATGGCCTGCACTTGTATAATGCTTTATCCAGTCTGAAGACCCCAAAGCACTTTACACTACAGTCTTTCATCCACACATTTATACACACATTCACACACTGACAGTGATAAGCTACATTTTAGCCTTAGTTGCCATTGGACAGACTGACAGAAGTGGGGTTGCCATACAATAGGCACCACTGGACAACCATCATCAGGCAAGGTGGGTAAAGTGTCTTGCCCAAGGACACAACAAGGAGCAGGGGTTCTAACCGGCACTCCCTGGTTACAAGACAAACCCCCTATCACTGTGAAGTGATTCCTAACATAAACTTCACTGCTGAACAAATGGAAAAGATTCTAAAACTCATTCAAGAAACTAAATCAACAAAGTGTGGGAAAAGACGTTGGGTATTTCCAGTCAGCCTGTGGAACAACCTAAAATAAAATAGAAAGGTTGTAGACAAACGCAAACATCAAAGTGTCAGAACTGATAACCAGAAGTAATGTTTTGAAAATAGAAAAGAAATGAAAGTATAATAACAAACACAGCAAAGCTAAAGCCTGCAAAGCTGATCTGTCAACCACTGTATGAGAATGTTGAATGCTGATACATAAAGGATACTGTTTTCGATTAAGTAAAAATTAAATGGTTTTTAAAGAATTTTTGCACAAATCTTTCCTCTACTTGATCTGAAAAAAGATGTTTCATTTCATATAAAAATTTACCTTTCAAATTTCTGACGTATGTTGCTTAAAATGTTCAGATGGTAAATGAAATATAATTGTGTCATAAGTATATTTTATGAATTTCTTGCTACAAGGTAGAATTTGGGATTAATAAAGTATTTTTGAATTGAATTGAATTGAATAACTGAATAAACTTCCTCCAAAGGAAGTAATTCCAAATTTTTTCTCTAGAATTTGAAACTGGAATTCTATTTTTTCCATTTAAAAGAATGCCCCATTTACCCCGTTTCAACAAATCAAAACTCTTTTTCTGTGAAGTTAAAAAATCTCCACTTCCTCAGAAGATTACACTGTTACCAGAGAAACATTCAACACAGCCAACAAGCATCTGAGACAGCAAGAGAAAGCCTTGACCTTGAACTTTCTGTAGCTCTCCCAACCCCCACTACTGCTACATGAAAGACTCTCTGTTGGGATCCTTACTTGTCAAAGATCTCTTTCTCTGTTGCAATGTCCAGGTGGGTGAAAGGTGCATCTAGCAGGTACAGGTCTGCATCTTTATATACGGCCCTACAGTAAAAAAAACAGATGTATAGTCAGATGAAAGTAAAACTGCAAAGACACTGTTGCAAAGGTAAGTGGCGTAATGAAAGGAGAGTCCAACCATCAACAAAGTACAAAAAGGAAGTAAGGTTTCTGTGGGAATAGTTTAAATTAAGTTACAAAAAACTGGTAAACACTTTCAGAAATCGTAGAAGGAATATCCAAATACTAACCACAGATCAATAACCAAATAAATATTGCATGGGAATATGAAAGTGTCTCTGATGTGCTACACACAGATTTAATGATGCAATAATGCTTGATTAGAGCTGTTGGAAGCAATAGCAAGTATGAAGATGACTGATAGGAGTCCTTAAATAGTTCTGAAAGATTCTAAGTTGCAAAAAGCAGACTTTGTAGTCTATAGGCACCAATACTATTAGGAGGTTAACATGGGCTGATCCATTTGATGCTGAAATGTATGTTTTTCTGTTACCTTACTACTAAACATTTGTTGTAAACCCAACATGGTAACCGAGGTTGCTTTGTCACTTTTAGTACGTCAATTAATTTACGACTTTCTCTTTGATCTAGAGCCACTGTTCATAAGCTGTAGTACAAGTACTACTATCAAATAAGTACTTTGGCTGTCTTTAGTGTTACCAATTGTTGTGTTACTTATTTACGAGGCAATAATAAATTAATAGACTGATGTGCCAGTGAACAAGCAACAAATGCTGATGGGTGGCTACTTTTGTTTTGTTCTTTGACCTCAATAAAATTTTGGAGAAATTAAGATTTTCATCAAACCATTCAAAACCACTTACTGTTTATGACTCACACATTTCCTATTTAATGATTAAGAAGATCACCAGAATAACTTCTCATGGGTGGTGAACCATGGTGAGAGACTGGGGTGAGGGGGGTATGCTGACATGACAAGTGTATACCTGGCGAGGCAGATCCTTGCCCTTTGACCGCCACTCAGGGTAACTCCTCCTTCAGCAATGGGTGTCTTATCTTTGTCAGGCAGCAGGTCAAAATCCTTTAGAAGAAAACAAGTCAGTGGGTCAAATGTCTGTGTATGTAACAAATGCAGCTTGAAAAACAATGAATACAGTAGAAGCTGTTAATACCTACAGAAACAACATGACTCATTTTTCAAACAAAGTTAAAAACATTAATACAAAACTTGATATAATTCTGTATGGAATGATCTTAATATGCATTCATGACCTGCCAAAAATGAAGCAAGTGAAATAATGGTTGGCTGTTGACTGGCGCTAGGCCCACACAGAGTGAAGGAACTGTGTCAGAATAATAATAATATCATGTAAAGATCAAAGTAAATAAAATAATTAAGAAAGAACCAGACATGAGCCAAAAAAATGGCCAACTGGAATCAGACAATTTTAAGTTTGCCTGGATGGTCAGAAACTCACAAAATCAACTTTTCTGTAAATGGAGCATTTGAGAGGGTATTTTAAAGGAAACTGTGTTTTCTATAACATGATGATGCATGTCTGCAGTTAATTCAGACTACGAGACAGCATGATAGAACAAGATTCAAAGCAAATAAAAGGGATGGCTGAAAAAGGAGGGCAATGTTGCTCTGTTTAACCTTTTGATCATTAACTACAGCAAGATTCTGAAGTCAGTTAAAAGTATCACCTTTAAATTTGTTTTGTTTTTCATTAGTGAATTTGTAAATTAGTAAAGTTATGTAAATATACACTTGAAATCAGAATCACCTTAGATTGGTACCAGCAGTTCAAAGTTTTACAATGGCAAGAGACTGAATGTTGGCCACAAAATTCTGATCAGTGCATCTCTAAAAAGAACATAAACGGACAAGAAAACCCTGCAGTGTGGTTTAGTGTGCATATTTTCCAACACTTTTCCAAATTAGTAGCAGTTGCTACTGAATTATATACATTTGTTGTAGGAGCACCAACACAGCATTGTGCTGATGTCACACAACTTTTATTCAGCTTTTGCCTACTGGATTCTGTCAGTACATGTAAACTATATGTTTACAGTCTTGAAGGGTCTTTATAAATATTTATTACAGGGACATAATACAATTGACAAATTTTCTAAAACATCAGATTGAATCACTCTGTCCCAAGAGACAAACTGTCAATAAACAATACTGTCATAAACAACTATCCACATCTCGCCACATAAGAATGCAAGCCACAGATGAGATAAGCACATTGATGAGACAGAGACAAGATGAATGGAGATTTTTACAGTAATTGGGAACAAAGAAGACAAACTGAACAATAAGGACATTTCTTAATGAAGTTTATCCCTACTGAAACGTCCTACCTTTTTCACAGCTGCTTCTTCTGTCCCAATCGGAATGCATAGGGGATCAAGTTAATAGGCTGTTTAGCACCATGTACAATGAGATAGCATAGTAAAAGAAAACCAAGTCACTCAATGTGAGCAAAAGGTGGGTAGATGGGTTTACAGGGGAAGACCACCCACAGTTGTGTTTCTGCTGCTTCAGGGACAACAGACAGCAGTAAAGAGTTACCATCACATGCCCCCTGACCTTCTCATACCTGACAGGAGCTGTAGAGCTCAGGTACTGGAGTTTTTCAGGAACAACCTTGTTTTTGCAGAAAGTTGTTTGTAGCCAGTTTTCCTGTCACCTTTCAGACAAGTTCCTGTCATGTTTCATTGAACCATTTCTTTCCATAGTCGAATAAATATAACTTCAGCTTCAGTGATTTGCCAAAACATAATTAAATGTACAAGTTGCATTTTTGTTTTTCTTTTATAGGTTTGAATTTACACTATAGATTACACATACACTGACACTAATATTTGTTCAAATGTCCTCAACTGAATGCTTATTTCAACCCACTTCTGACATAAATCTGCACGGATATTTGACCATTATTGATTCCAGAGTTCATCTAAACTCGGTGGTATGCTGGCAAGGACCATAATTTTAAAAATAGTTGGCTACTTCAGATGTTAGCCTAGTATGTGGTTGGATTAACTGTTCTGCTGGAACAACCACCTGTGTTTTAGTTTTAATCATCTATTTAAGAAAAAGCTGAAAAATTTAGATTAGGGCCTCCATCTCCATTTTCCATGCTACTTGCACAATGAATGCATCAGTACCACTGGCAGCGAAAGGGGAGAACACATTTGGTTAATGCATGTGAATAGGTGTAAATTGCTTTAAGTTTGAAGGTGCAAGTTTTGCAACATGTGGTTCTTACTTGGTCTGCACCCTCTCAGTCCACTGTGATATAAAACCTGCTTTACTCCGACACTGGACTGGCGTTTCATCAGTTTCCTGCTCATGACAGGCCTGGATTTTTCTTAATCATCCAAACCAATTTGCATTCATCTGAGTGGGACATTTTCTTTTTTTTTTTTTCCTAGAGGGGTGGAATGTGGCAACACATTTAAATAACATATATAGCATAATATATTCTTGTTGGAACTAATGGAATCTGCAGTTGTTCATAAATGGCTCCAAAAGATGTTTCCCAACTTGTGTAAATCTAGAATTCCCTTAAAAATCTTCACTCAGGTTCCTTGACATAGAGGTCAATCAGTTCTTTTAAAACAATATTTTTATACTGGCAAAGAGAAACTACCAGCTGTAGTCAATCATGATCACTAATGAGAAGTTAATAGAAAGATCTTGCATTTTCAACCTATAATTTTCTCGTCAGGTCACCCAGACATTTATTTCTAATTCCAGCTTGCAGGGAACGTTTTGTTGTTGTCAGGCGAACAGCTGAAGCTCCAAAGATCCGACAAAGTGCTGCCAGAGAGTTTCTGTTAAGCAAACTGTGGGACTGTATGTTTTCAGATACTTAGGCGACTGTAAATATTGATTCTGTTGCAGTTTATAATGAACATACTGTTCCTGAAGATTACTAGTTTTATGCTTAGAAGGATTCTTAATATTGATGTGGTTACAATGATTGTCTTCATGTTTAAGATATTTTAAGTGTTCTTTTGATGGGTATAAGAGGTTTGGAGTATTTTTGGGGGGATTTTGTGTGAAAACCTCTCTGTCCTAGGCCGAAACATTCATTCTATCCAAACATCCAAGCCTGTTGGGCAGAAACCTGTTGCCTCACCTCATTTCTCAGAGCAACCCTGGCTGATTATAACTGGCCAAGACTCCTCTAATGGTAAGACAGATAAACATTTATCCTGCTTACTAGCTGAAAAACTGAGATCCGTGAAAGCAAGTGTTGCCATTTCCAAATGAAAATGAGGTGAGAAAATCCAACAGGTTTGCAACAGAGAACTTCAAACCCTTTCTTCTTTCCCCAGATCAATTTAGATAAGATAGAAATCAAAGAATTAAGAACTAAGAGATCTTTTTATACGAGATTACACGATAATCTGATAAATCTATATACCCATCAGCTTAATCTGTTGAACAACTTTGCAGAATGTTCATCCATCACTTCAGACATAATTTTCTTGTTTGTTGTTTGTTCCTCCTTATATTTTTTATATGTTCATTTTTAAAATCCATCAATCCAACTTTTCTATGCCTGCTGGTTCTGCACAGGGTCACAGGGGAGCTGGTGGCTATCTCCAGCGGTCTACAGGCAAGGGGCAGGGTACAACCTGAACGGGTCGCCAATCCATCACAGTGCAACACAGAGACATACAGGACAAACAACCATGCACACACTCATTCACACTTAAGGGCAATTAAGAGAGACCAGTTAACCTAACAGTCATGTTTTTGGACTGTGGGAGGAAGCCGGAGGACCTGGAGAGAACTCCAAGAGAGGACCTGGAGAGCAAGACCCCAGGTCGGGAGTTGATCCCAGGACCTTCTTGCTGCAAGGCAACAGTGCTACTAACTGTGCCACCGTGCAGACATTCATTTTTACAATTATTATTCTATCCATAAATATGTATTAGTGTGAATAATCATAAATTTACCCAGTGATTCTATTAGTAGCTCATGCAGATTTTTTCATAGTGTTTGGATGACGTGTTTTTAGTTTTGATTCAAAATGAATCCTAGTACTGAAAAATATATTAAACTCCAGGGCCCATAACACAAAGATTTTCAGAGTCCCTTTAGAGAGCTCCCAACTTATGTCTGGTTCACATGGCAGGATTTTTATGCCAATTTTTTACCCGATTTTCCCCTTCTGACATGCCCTGATCATTATCTTAAGATAATCTTGTGAGATATTACTGCTGCGTGTGGTGTGTTAAGAGTGATTTAGTCTGCTCGGAAGGAGGTTGGGACCGCTCCAACCTCAAATTGGGGATATTCAACATGTTGGATTGTCTTGGCCCAATATCCTAGTGTGTGGGGTGTTCCCCGAGGACAAACAAGCACGCAACCTGTTGAATGGGACGTATAGCCAATCAGAAAGCGATGTGACAGAAACACGGAAGGGAATTAGTTTGAACTCACATTTGATCTCGGGAGGTTTTGTGAGATTTCCTGTCTGACACCTGAATGTTTGTGAGTGAAATAATTTTGTGTTGTGTGTTGTGCTTGCCGTGTGGCTGGACACCACACACTGTAGGGCCAAACCTGTTATATGTTAGATTTCTTATTGTCACGTGTGGGGTCTCTCAGGTTTTGAAAACCAGCCGATAACAGCATCTCCTTCTTCTATAAAGAAGTTTGATTTGATAAAATGACCAACACAAAACTCGTCTTTCCCTCTGCTTTCTCGCCCCAGCCAGGAATGTGAGCAGCTTTGGTACCTGCTGCGACCAGAAAGCAGGAGATAGCAGCACACCAGCGAACTTCTCCACAGAGAGGTGGTTGTATATGACCATTTAGGTTATGGCTACTGACATCATTATATACAATATAGCAAATACTTATTCACCTCATTTACACCTTCCCTATATTTATATAGTGCTTAGATTATTGTACTTTATCTTGTCTAGAGAGCGGATTTAAGTATATATATTTCTTCGAGTTTTTAAAATTTTTGCCAAATTCTTATTTTTGAAGTCTGTAAATATTTAAATAATTCTGTACTATATTGTTGTTTTGTCTGTCTTAAATTTTGTTAACTATTTATTCACGGTCATTCATTATTCTTTTTGATTATTATTTATCCTTTCTAATATTACCTTACTAGAGGTTGACCTTTAACCTGTCCTGCTGCGGAAAATATTTAACTTCCCCCTAGGGGGATGATAAAGTTTATCTTATCGCTATATTAATAATTGTATGATTGTTAATGTGCTCATTTACTCGACTATTAAGGGGGTGGATCCCTGGCAGAGTCGAGCCAGTAGCATTTTATTAGTTCACTGATGTTCACTGTATGGAGAATATCGCTCTATTGTCTCTGTCTTTCCGCCATCATCTCTGCTTAAGACACTCTTAAGCTCCCTAAAAGTCCTCCTTACTTCTCAACATTTCCTCATGTTAGGAGCTCTCTTAAGGCCTGAGATCCTTCAAGAATAACTTTTATCTTACTGAGGGAAAATTCTAAGAAAAATATTAGAATTTGTGAAATTTTAAGATTTTCTTAGAATGACGTCACTAGGAGTTACTTTTAGTGTAAGGATTCTTTGTGAATAAGGGCCCAGATCTTTCTAAATATATGATTATAAATTGTTCCCTGTAAAAAAAAGAATTCATATCAGATTGATAAATACATTAGACTTATGTACTGAGTAATCACACAGTAGTATAATTTAATGTAGTGATAATATATGTTGCAGTCTTGTTGAGTGAAGATGTTATAGAAAACGGTTGACCAACTCCAGTCCTCAAGGTTTGGTGTTCTGCATGTTTTAGATGTGTGCTTGTTTCGATACAGCTAATCGAATAAGAAAATGAGTGAATTACTTCCTCAGCATGTCACCAAGTTGTGCAGAGGCCTGGTAAGGAACCTTAATTTCATTCAGTTGGTGCTGAATCAGAGATACATTGAAAATATGAATGACACTAACATTGGACACCACTGTTCTAGAACCTTCAGCACCAAGAAATGCATGAATTAATTTAACTGTGACCTATTTAATGTGACCTATTGAATTGTTCCAAAGTGAAAATGCTCTTGTTATACAGTCCCATTGAAGAAGAGAACCACAGCATTTACATTTCTTGCAATTGTAAACAAAAACAGAAAAATGACTATCCTTTTAGATTTTCTAGTTTAAATTTAAATCGATGATAACCACTCTCTTCAAAGAACATTAGCTGCAACAGGAAAAGAAATAAGTAATGTTGGAGGCAAAACGTAAAAAAATAACCAAAAAAGTGTAAAAGTTGCCATTTTTCATCTTCAAGAAGCACAACCATTTCCCTTCCTGTCCACACAAAACACAACACAAATGTAACATCTGATTTTCACATTCTCACAGGCTTCGTTCCCTAAAAACAAAAGAAACGCCTTTAAAATGAGCACCCTGGTGTTAGATGCTGGCTTTGTTTGCTGTGACAATATCATATGTTTTTGTTAAAATGACTGAGTCACTGTCTGTTTCACAAAGGATAGAACATGGCAGTGAGTTTATAAGATGGTGTGGCCTACTGCATTAGCTGTGGGAAAACTATTGCAGAATATAAATTACACAACTAGTGCACAAATCGTCTCTCAGTTCATGAATGCCCAATCCCCATCATGTGTTTCTTGTTCAGTAACACAAAATGATTATACAATTCAAAATAAGTCAAATCCAGGTCTATAATTTGCTTCTAGTTTATTGTAGTGACACCAGTGACTGAAAGTGAAGGCTCATTTACTCAGCACTGACATAACTATGGAATTCAGGAGAGACGTTACTATACTAAGGGTCCATCACTCAACACTGAAGCTCATGACTGTGTCTGTTTTAGTGTAGGAAACAAAATGTGCAAGTACAGGTGTATGTGTGTGTGTGTTTTGGTGGGTTGCATAACTGTTGTACGAGTAGGCAAAGGAAACCTGAAACAGTTACAGCCTTGTGGTGGCTCCAAAGAAGCAACTGAGCAGTTGAAATTTCAGTTTAGTGAAAAAAAACTTCATTGCAGCTGAGATATCAGCTGCTCTGACAATGACCCCACAACAATGTAGGCTTAGTGAAGTATAAGCTGTGTGGCTTTTGATTTGAACGCAGGCCCTTTCATAAAATAACACGATTATTCACCTGGAAATCATGACAGGGTGTAAAATCTTCAGAAAACAGCTGATGGCATCGTAGTTTACATAGTTAATGCATAGTTATCTATGTTAACCTCAATTGGATTCAATCTATAACTACGTTACCAAAGCCAGCAAAAGAATCCTGTACTGTAGAGTGCATTGCATCAAGTTCCTCTGAATCTAATTGTTTTTAAATATATTGTCCCCTAATTGTATGATATTTCATGTTAGTTGTCTCATGTTATCAAACAAATCCTCCATTATGGAAAAATGTTTCCACACCTGTTTTATTTTTGTTTGTTTGTTTGTTTTTGCACAGAGCAAAGATAGAAAAAACAAAGAATGAGTTATAGTTAAGACTGAACGTACCTCTTCCAGCTGGCAGGCCCTAATAATAGAAGTGTAGCGATATTCGTCATAAGTCAGCCCGAAAAGGATGTTGTCACGTATGGTCCCTGGCATTATCCAGGAAGTTTGTGGTGAATACGAAACCCGGCCACTGTGTTTAATTTTACCGTCTGATGGCACCAACTCCCCCAGGATCATCATGAGCAGGGAACTCTGAAAAAAACAGGAAAGGGTTCAACACTGAAGGTATAGACCATTTTGTTTCCACCACCACATTTTACAGACACAGCATTTGGCCTTCAGTACTCAGATTACAGATTTTATGTAAAGAGTATATGCACTGCTTTAGATGAGTATATTTATAATATAGAGTATATTTTTGAACTACCTTTCCTGACCCAGTAGATCCAGCCACTGCGAGCATCATGCCCTTCTCTAAACGTAGGTTGATGCTTTTGAGGACAGGTGTGACATACAAATTAGTGAAGAACAGTCCATCATCACCAGTCAGGTGTCCATTTGCTTTGTTCTCCCGCTTGATCTTCTCAAAGAGCTCAACAATCCCCTGCCAGAGAATTTAGAGTAAATTGACGAAGACACACAGGTGTTTAAAGCCTTAACGTTTATCCATGGATTTGATTATTAAACATCCAACCTTTGATTTGTAAGAGCTAATTATATCATATTACCTGTACATTAACTCAGTTTTCTATTGATACTTTTTGGATTTTATGTGATAATCCAAATCAATGTAGTGCATGATAGTATTTTTTAAATTAATTATACCTTATATTTTTTTATTCTAAAATCCCCAAAATAAAATTCATAACCACTGTCATGATGCTTAGAAAGAGAGACATACACAGAGAAAGAAAGCGAAGGAATACAGGAGAAAGGACAAGGAGAAAGTTGTGGAGAGTTTTAAAGCAGGGATAGGTTATACAAATATATATCTGGTTATTCAGTCATCTAAAAATAGAAAGAATGGTTGTATGATCTGGGTATATTCAATTCTAGTGTTTTAGAATTGACAAAAGGTGTTAGCTTGTTAGGGTGTATCTGTCACGTTCCTTCTGATTTAAACTTATCTTATTGTGTTAATGCTGAAGGCATTCACAGTATAGAGATCCTGTTTCTCTTTATTATTATTATCTATATCTAACACCTTTTTTGGCACCTATCTCCTCCTTCATACTTTGTGCTATTTCAGCCATTCAACTTTTAAAATGTTCAGCTCATTTAGGACATTACGGCTAGGACTTTTGGTATTAATACTTTTTATACTTTTAAAATATTCAGCTTTTTGTGCCGATTTTTGGCCCATTGAAATGAATGAAAAATCATAAAAATTCCGCATAATTCAGCTAAAACTTTGTGCTTTTTCACAGCTTACTACTTCTGCATACTTTCAGCTAGAAACACCATTCAACTTTTAAAATGTTCACAGGACATTAAGCTATCTTCAAATGATTCAGCTTTTTGATATCTATTACGGTTCTTCTACAATTGCGATTCAAATGTTAGGCAAGATTTTTGACGTTTTTCATTTTATAATGTAATCCTATGGCGGAATTCGTCAGTTGGTAGAGTGTACGCTCTAGGTTTTTGAATAACCTGAGAAAGAACAAAAACTCTCCTCACTCGCTCAATTTTCACTCTACTGGCACAAATTACGAATCAAAATGTAGAATGCTCCTTTGCGATTCAGAAAATGTCACCCTCATTAATGTGGGATTAACAGATTTCATGCAAGACGCCCGGGAGCAACGCAAAGTCAACACACCCTGAATGGAAACCTATAGGAATTTCAGAAAAAATCAGAGCAAAAAATCCTTAAACTCACATGTTTTCGAATCGCCGCCGCTCCTAAACCGTTCAAGTTAGAGACATGAGCTTTGCACCAATTAATCTTCAGACCTTGCTGGCACTCACAGTGAAGGAATTAGTTTGATACATTTTATCATTTTGTCATACAAAAGGTTTGTTTAGGAGTACCAAAACTGTCCTTCCCAAAATCGCATAAAATTTCAAAATTATCCACTTTTCTACACTGTCACATCTCCTACACTGATTTATGCGGACAAATGAAAATATCAAGGATTGTTCACCCGTCCCTAATTATACCTACGGTCCAAAAATTATTTGGATACCTTTTATCGTTTTCGCGTGAAGTAGGTTTGTTTGAGAGTGAAAATCTCACCTTCACTCGGGTTAGAAATGGTCAAAATGATCCACTTTTTCACAGGGTCACACCTCTCAGACACATCTTTGTAGAAACCTGAAAAGCTCCATGATTATTCAGCAAGGCCTACTGATTCATACGTTGCATGAATCAAATCAATAGCCCTTATAGTTTCCGAGTTATTAGACGTTGATCGAGAGCATGTTCAGGCATTTTACTGTTTTTCTCCATTTTTCCCTTTTTTTCACCTAGTGTTGTGCCTTTATTTTTATATTTTCAACAGACATGTGTTAATATTCTTGTTCCCCTGTCCGTTCTGAGAAAACCGGTCCAAGAATGACGTTGATAGCCCTTACGGTTTCCGAGTTATGGGCAGTAGTTTGGGAGCATGTCCCACCATGTTGTAAAGCCAGGCCATGATGAGACACAAAGTGTGGTGCTGTGTGAGTGAGAAACAGCAGCTGTTGGGCGCTCATTAATTACCATAGCAACAGAACACAGCTGCCAGTGAACTTAAGTAACCTCTGACAGAGAGTAGCTCTGAGGCTGATCTCAGGCCAGAAGCTTCCATGAGTGTTATATGGAAGCAAATCGTTACCATATTTCAAATGAAAAAGCATTTTCAGAAATGCTTTTTCATTTTAAGAATGTGGCTGCATTGTTTGACTCATAAATTAAATTAGTTATCAATAATCCTATTTGCATTTTAATTTTCTTCTTCAAGACTGCTCATTCTTTCTCTTAATTAAAATGAAAAAGACATTTGAGATTTATTTTTCAAAATGTACCCCAGCAAATAGATACCAAAATTCAATTTGAAATGTAAAATTTTAAAATGAAAAAGCATTTCTAGAAATGCTTTTTCATTTTAAGAATGTGGCTGCATTGTTTGACTCATAAATTAAATTAGTTATCAATAATCCTATTTGCATTTTAATGTTCTTCTTCACGACTGCACATTCTTTCACTTAATTAAAATGAAAAAGAAAAATACTTTTGAGATTTATTTTTCAAAATATGCCCCAGCAAATTGATACCAAAATTCAATTTGAAATGTAAAATTTGAAAATGAAAAAGCATTTCCAGAAATGCTTTTTCATTTTAAGAATGCGGCTGCGTTATTTGACCCATAAATAAAATTAGTAATCAATCATCCTATTTGCATTTTCTTCTTCACGACTGCACATTTTATGCCATAATCAAAAAGAAAACAAAGCAGACATTGCTTTTTCGTTTTCGTGGTCTGCCCGCAAAGTACTGCCCAGAACTCGAAAACGAAATAGCATTCCGAGCTGCGGGCACAGAAGAGTGACGTCAGCAGCCGCCCTTCCTCAGCTCCCTGCTGACCGAGCTACCCATCTTGTTCGGTGGGAGGCGCTGTGCACGTCTGCATTGCATTACATTGCATATGTGCCGCGAAATTGATTGAATTGCAGCAGGGCCGAGCTCAATTTGTGGCAGTGGTAGGCAGAACTGGTAGTTCCGGTGGCAGGCTGTGGCATCCTCGTGGCAGCCTTATGGCCTGGGACATCCAGCGTGTTTTTAAGCATTTATTTATAATTTTCTGTGAGTGACGATTCAGAATAGCCGCTCATGCTCTATAATAAACCGGCTGTTTGTGCAATAAATCTTCGTCATCCTTTCAACACGTCACACATACACATAGTGCTATTTATTTTCCATGTCAAGTAAATACAATCACCTTATGTTATGGGTCTAAAGCTGTTTATCAAATAATAATCAATAATGAAATCATTATTTAAAGGTAACAGGCTATAACAATAATGACAACCCATTTGCCGATAATCAGCATCAGCTTCCACAAAAACAGCGGCAACCGCATTGGCAAGCTTTTACGGCCAGTCTGGCACCTTCTGGCATCCTCGCGGAATCCCGTGGCACCCTGCGGCAGACTGTGGCAGTTCCTGTGGCAGCTTCGGTGGCAGGCTGTGGCAGTTCCGCCACAGCCTGCCACCGGAACTACCAGTTCTGCCTGCCACTGCCACAAATTGAGCTCGGTCCTGCTGCAATTCAATCAATTTCGCGGGGCACGTTTGCAATGTAATGCACTGCAGACGTGCACAGCGCCTGACGTCACTCTTCTGTGCCCGCAGCTCGGAATGCTTTTTCGTTTTCGAGTTCTGGGCAGTAGTTTGCGGGCAGACCACGAAAACGAAAAAGCAATGTCTGCTTTGTTTTCTTTTTGATTATGGCATAAAATGTGCAGTCGTGAAGAAGAAAATGCAAATAGGAATATTGATAACTAATTTCATTTATGAGTCAAACAATGCAGCCACATTCTTAAAATGAAAAAGCATTTCTGGAAATGCTTTTTCATTTTCAAATTTTACATTTCAAATTGAATTTTGGTATCTATTTGCTGGGGTACATTTTGAAAAATAAATCTCAAATGTCTTTTTCTTTTTCATTTTAATTAAGTGAAAGAATGAGCAGTCTTGAAGAAGAAAATTAAAATGCAAATAGGATTATTGATAACTAATTTCATTTATGAGTCAAACAATGCAGCCACATTCTTAAAATGAAAAAGCATTTCTGAAAATGCTTTTTCATTTGAAATATGGTAATGATTTGCTTCCATATGTTCACAATAAGTCAGTCATAGCTGACAACCAAACTAGACTTTCAAAATAAGACCTACACATAGTTTACAAAATAAAAGCCTGTTTTTACACTGAACATCAACCTTCCATATTTACAAATTATTTTTTAAAGCTGATAATAGCATAAACAATAATTTCAGCCAAGCAAGCAGGTTTTATATCGAAATAACCCAGACTTGAAAGGACAATCCTGCTAGATTTTCAAAATAAGACAAAAATGCTCTACAAAATGAAAGCCTTTACATTTTAAAATATAGAACATTGCAGCACTGGGCTTCACACTAATGTTGGAGCTCATCCAGTGTAGGAAATAGGAGCAGGTCAGCCCTTTAAAATAAGGCTTACTGAAATTTTCAAAATAAAAGCCTCAATCTTTAATAGTTACTAGTGATTATTTAAGCTGATAATGGCATACATTATGATGTTTGAATAGCAAGCAGGTTCTATGTAACTAATGGAAGTAACCCAGACCTGAAAGGACAACCATGATGGATTTTCAAAATAAGACAAAACATGCTCTACAAAATAAAAGCCTTTACATTTTAAACTATATATCATTGCAGCACTGGGCATTACACTATTGTTGGAGTTCACCCAGTGTTGGAAATGGGACTATGCTAGTCCTTTGAAATAAGGCTTACTGAAACTTTCAAAATAAAATCCTCAGCGTTCCATAGTTTGTATTGATTTTTTAAGCTGATATCATACATAATGATTTTAGAATAGCAAACAGGTTTTTTATATCTAGTGGAAGTACACCAGACCTGAAAGGACAACTATGCTGGACTTTCAAAACAACACCTAGACATACCCTACAAAATAAATGTCTTCATATTTCACAGAGCGATAATTCCAGCATTGGTCTTAACACTATTGCTGGGACTCTGTGATGGAAATGGATCTACTTTATCCTTTCAAAATGCACTCACTGATATTTACAAAATAAAAGTCTCAACATTCCTTAGTTGGGGCCTGCCATAGCAATGAAGAGAGAACAGTGAGTGGCCTGACTCCCATGCTATTGCCTGGTGGCACCTATTACTACACATCTCTAAACTGGACTCTTTATTTATAGGCGACTGCCAAAGCAATGCAGTGAATCATTTTAAACGGCAATTTCATAGACTTTTGAATATATGCTGTAGTAAGCATTAGCATTTTAGCTCATGTTAGCTTATACATTGCTTTTTGCATGGTAGGTGGTTTAAATTAATATCAGCCTCCATGCTAGTAATAGCCAATATGCTAATGTTATCATTTTAGCTTCTCTTTCTCCTCTCTTGTCTCTTAGCTGAAGAACACTTGTGTTTTTTAGGCAATTTCTTGTTTGTTTTTGTGTTTTTTCAGAGTATTTGTTGTTAGATCCTTTTGTTCTGAAATTTCTGCAATTTGTTATGTTTTTTACCACTGACTTCAACTTCTTAGGCTATATTTTTGCTTCAGTCTATGCTTTTTCAGCTCATCTATGGCAGCTCTTTCCTGCTTTTTTAAAGTTTTTGTCAGTTCTTGCATTTCAACAACTCTTTCAACAAGTAGTTTTGAGGTAACTTTACATTGTTAAGCTGTTTTATAGCTAATAGTCTTCCTGCTCAAACAGATCAGATGACAGTTTGTCTTTGCTGTTTCTGCTATTTCTACTAATTTATCAGATTTAAGCAGATTTTCTGCAGTCAATTTCAGCTTCTTTCTGCCAGCTTTCAGCTAAAAAAAATTCAGCTTACAGCATTCACACTGCATTTTCGCAGGAAATGCAGTGTGAATGCATTTCTTCTCTCTTGTCTCTTAGCTGAAGAACACTTGTGTTTTTTAGGCAATTTCTTGTTTGTTTTTGTGTTTTTTCAGAGTATTTGTTGTTAGATCCTTTTTTTCTGAAATTTCTGCAATTTGTTATGTTTTTTACCACTGACTTCAACTTCTTAGGCTATATTTTTGCTTCAGTCTATGCTTTTTCAGCTCATCTATGGCAGCTCTTTCCTGCTTTTTTAAAGTTTTTGTCAGTTCTTGCATTTCAACAACTCTTTCAACAAGTAGTTTTGAGGTAACTTTACATTGTTAAGCTGTTTTATAGCTAATAGTCTTACTGCTCAAACAGATCAGATGACAGTTTGTCTTTGCTGTTTCTGCTATTTCTACTAATTTATCAGATTTAAGCAGATTTTCTGCAGTCAATTTCAGCTTCTTTCTGCCAGCTTTCAGCTAAAAAAAATTCAGCTTACAGCATTCACACTGCATTTTCGCAGGAAATGCAAATGTTTCTAGTTTTTCTTATAGCTCTTTTGGAAGATTTCTTCTTCTGGTTTTGGATACTGTACAGCTGGAATCATTTTTGTTGTTGATTTTTAAGTTTTGAACACTTGTTATGATGCATAACCATAGCAAAGATACCATTTTTAAAAGCGGGAGCAAATGATCAACCTCTCAAACGCTAAAGTAATACTAGAACTGTGATTTAAAATCCCAGATGAGTCCAGCTCTAGAGCAGGAATAATATGGAGAGAGAGAAGTAGGAAATTCAAATCATTTCATCATCCTAATTGGTAATTGTGAATGTGAGATCTCTGGCAAACAAACTAAATTAACTTTAAGTGCTGACAAGGACAGAGTCAAATGATTAGGAACATAGTAGTATGTGTTTCACTGACACCAGCTGATCTACCAGAGAACAAAAAGGTTAGATTTGTCGTCGTCGTCTTCCGCTTATCCGGGACCGGGTCGCGGGGGCAGCAGACTCAGCAGAGACGCCAAGACGTCCCTCTCCCCAGACACCTCCTCCAGCTCCTCCAGGGGGAGCCCAAGGCATTCCCAGGCCAGCCGAGAGAGATAGTCCCTCCAACGTGTCCTGGGCCGTGTCCTGGGCCTCCTCCAGGTGGGACGTGCCTGGAACACCTCCCGAGGAAGGCGTCTAGGGGGCATCCGGTATAGATGCCCGAGCCACCTCAACTGGCTCCTCTCGATGTGGAGGAGCAGCGGCTCTACTCCGAGCCCCTCCCGGATGGCCAAGCTTCTCACCCCATCTCTAAGGGAGTGCCCGGCCACCCTACGGAGGAAGCTCATTTCAGCCGCTTGTATCCGGGATCTCGTTCTTTCGTTCATGACCCAAAAGTTCATGGCCATAGGTGAGGGTAGGAACGTAGACCGACCGGTAAATTGAGAGCTTTGCTTTTCGGCTCAGCTCTCTCTTCACCACAACGGACCGGCACAGTGCCCCCATTACTGTGGCAGCCGCACCGATCCGTCTGTCGATCTCCCGCTCCATTCTTCCCTCACTCGTGAACAAGACCCCGAGATACTTAAACTCCTCCACTTGAGGCAGGGACTCTACTCCAACCTGAAGAGGACAAGCCACCCTTTTCTGGTCGAGTACCATGGCCTCGGACTTGGAGGAGCTGATCCTCATCCCAGCCGCTTCACACTCGGCTGCGAACCGCCACAGCGCATGCTGTAGGTCTTGGCTAGAGGGGGCCAGCAGGACCACGTCATCCGCAAAAAGAAGAGACAAAATCCACTGGTCCCCAAACCAGACCCCCTCCAGCCCTTGGCTGCGTCTAGAAATCCTGTCCATAAAAGTTATGAACAGGACGGGTGACAAAGGGCAGCCCTGCCGGAGTCCAACATGCACCGGGAATAGGTCCGACTTAGTGCCGGCAATGCTGACCAAACTCCTGCTCTGCTCGTACAGGGACCGGATGGCCCCTAATAAAGGGCCCCCGATTGCATACTCCTGGAGCACCCCCCACAGGGCATCACGAGGGACACATTCGAATGCCTTCTCTAGGTCCACAATACACATATGAACCGGTTGGGCAAACTCCCATGAACCCTCGAGCACCCTGTAGAGGGTATGGAGCTGGTCCAGTGTTCCACGGCCAGGACGAAAACCACACTGCTCCTCCTGAACCCGAGGTTCTACTATCGGTCGGACTCTCCTCTCCAATACCCTGGCGTAGGCCTTACCAGGGAGGCTGAGGAGTGTGATCCCCTGTAGTTGGAACACACCACCCCAGTCTGCCAGTCCAGAGGCACTGTCCCCGACCGCCACGCAATGTTGTCAACCATGACAGCCCTACAACATCCAGAGACTTGAGGTACTCAGGGCGGATCTCATCCACCCCCGAAGCCTTGCCACCGCGGAGCTTTTTAACCACCTCGGTGACTTCAGCCTGGGTGATGAAAGAGTCCAACCCCGAGTCCCCAGCCTCTGTTTCCACCACGGAATGCGTGATGGCAGGATTGAGGAGATCCTCGAAGTACTCCATCCACCGCCCGATAATGTCCTCAGTCGAGGTCAGCAGTCTCCCACCCCCACTATAAACAGTGATTATAGTGCCTCAGGAGGGGGAAGCACTGCTTCCCCCTCCTGAGGCGCCGGACGGTTTGCCAGAATCGCTTCGAGGCCAACCGGTAGTCCTTCTCCATGGCCTCACCAAACTCCTCCCAGGCCCGAGTTTTTGCCTCTGCCACATCCCGGGCTGCAGCACGCTTGGCCTCACGGTACCCGTCAGCCGCCTCAGGAGTCCCACAAGCCAACCACAGCAGCAGCATCAACAATAGATGCGGAGAACATGGTCCACTCGGACTCTATGTCTCCAACATCCCCCGGGATCTGGTCGAAGCTCTCCCGGAGGTGGGAGTTGAATACATCCCTGGCCAAGGACTCTGCCAGGCGTTCCCAGCAGACCCTCACTATGCGCTTGGGCCTGCCAAGTCTGTCCGGCTTTCTCCTCCTCCAGCGGCTCCAACTCACCACCAGGTGGTGATCAGTGGACAGCTCAGCCCCTCTCTTCACCCGAGTGTCCAAAACATGCGGCCGAAGGTCTGATGATATGACAACAAAGTCGATCATCGACCTCCTGCCTAGGGTGTCCTGGTGCCAAGTGCACTGATGGACACCCTTATGTTTGAACATGGTGTTCATTATGGACAATCCGTGACTAGCACAGAAGTCCAATAACAAAACACCACTCGAATTCAGATCGGGGAGGCCATTCCTCCGGATCACGCCTCTCCAGGTGTCACTGTCGTTCTCCACGTGGGCGTTGAAGTCCCCCAGCAGAATAATGGAGTCCCCGGGAGGGGCACTATCGAGCACCCCCGACAGGGACGCCAAGAAGGCCGGGTACTCTGCACTACCACTCGGCCCGTAGGCTGAAATGATAGTCAGAGACCTCTCCCCAACCCAAAGGCGCAGGGATACGACCCTCTCATCCACTGGGGTAAACCCCAACATGAGACGGCTGAGCTGGGGGGCAACAAGCAAACCCACACCAGCCCACTGCCTCTCCCCGTGGGCCACTCCAGAGTAGAAGACAGTCCAACCCCTCTCAAGGAGATGTGTTCCAGAGCCCACGCTGTGCGTGGAGGCGAGCCCGACTATTTCTAGTCGATATCTCTTGACCTCCCGCACAAGCTCAGGCTCCTTCCTCCCCAGCGAGGTGACATTACACGTCCCTAGAGCCAGCCTAAGCATCCGGGGATCGGGCCGCTGAGGTCTCCACCTTCGTCCGCCACCCAATCCTCTTTGCACCGGTCCCTCACGGTTCCCCCTGCAGGTGGTGGGCCCACTGGGGGATGGATGGCCTCGCGTCTCTCGTTCGGGCTTGGCCCGACCGGGTCCCGTGAGGAGCAACCCAGCCACCAGGCGCTCTCCGACGAGTCCCGACCCCAGGTCTGGCTCCAGGGTGGGACCCCGGCTCCGCCGTACCGGGCGACGTCACGTGCCTCGATATTTTGGTCCTCATGAGGGATTCTTGAACCACTCTTTGTCTGACCCATCACCTTAGATGGGTTAGATTTGTTTCATGCAAATGTCAAGGATGCATACGCGGACATATTACTCATGCAATTAATTCTTGTAAGATGGAGGTCTTCCTCCTCTTGCCAAATCAGATCATAATCTTATAATCTTAAGTCTTATAAACCTTTTGTTCAGTGGCAACCTGTGATAAAAAAGAATAATAAGAAGATGGTGATAGGAAGCTGAAGAAGGTCTGTGGGTTGTTTTCAGACTACGCACTTTGCCAGTCACACGGAGATGACTGTGTGGATAACACCATCCCAACCAAAACTGTGATTTGCTTCCCCAATAACAAATCCTGGGTCACTAGTGAACAGAAGGAATTGCTTAATGAGAAAAAAAGGGAATTATTATTATTAGCGTTGTGAAGGCCTATTGTAATTGTTTTTTTATTTATTATTCTTCTCCAAAATGAAGCGGCTTTTTGGAGGCCTTATTATATACGAAAATGCATGAAACTTTACCAAAAATTGTCTCCCGTGTGAAATTTTTGTATTATAATGAAATTAAAAATGGGCCTGGCCAAACGGCTTTACAGTGCCCCCTTAAGTGAGATAGGCCAACTGGTAACTCCTAGAAACATTAAATTTGGTACATAGGTAAATCTATGTACCAGTTGTTCGTTGAAAACAAGTCTCTTGGAGGTATGCCCTAAAACCAACAGGATGTCAGCCATTCTGGGTCAAAGTTTCATTTTTGGGTGTGTTGGATTTTTCATATGTCGAACTTTAACGAACTCCTCCCAGGGATTTTAAGCTATCGGCTTCATATTTGGTCAATATGCAGTTAAGGCATGGGGGATTAAAAGCCGTGGCCATATGTTTGGCTCCAATTGGCTCTAATTTGGCTCTAATTTCCCCATATAATCATCTGATCTGCACCAAATTCAATTTGATGGCTCTTTGTCGCACCCCCAAAATATATCCAGTGAATAATTTGGTGAGCATGGCCTAATTCCTCCACAGCACCCCCTAGAAGATAAAAAAAAAAATAAAAAATCAGCCCCAAGCCGTGCTTTGACCAAGGATTGTGAAATTCCCTACGCACATATAACTTCTCAGGACCTACAGAAAAGTCTCTTGGAGCTATGGTCCAAACCCCACAGGAAGTCAGCCATGTTGGATCAAAGCCACCATTTTCTCTTGTTTACTCACATCATATCTGAGCAAACTCCTCCAATAGCTTTTAACACGCACACTTTAAAATGACTCAATATGCTCTCAAGGCATTGGGGATCAAACGTTATCAAAAGCTTTTTGCTACATGAATGTGGGCGTGGCCAAGCTAAAAATCTGACTTCTCGCCATGAAACACAAAATTCTTATAGCTCCTACAAGAAAAGTTGCATCTGCCCCTAAACAATATTCAATGGTCAAATGCTGACATCATCAAAGCCCCGCACCCTGTGAACAGGAAGCCTAATGTTTCACTCAGAGTGTTCCTTATTTGATCCCCTTTACCTTATCAACATAAAATTGTCTCCAGTGACAGATAACAATGGTCTAAGTTGGTCCCTAGTACTCAAAGGTTTGGCTAGAGGGTGTTGCCTTGGTGGCGTGGTGAAGTCTGACGTCACGCCATGGCCTCACGTTTGGCTCTAATTTACACAGGCATGGTCCGATTTTCTCCAAACTCAGTATGATTCATCTTTGTCATCAAACAGCTCTATTGGTTTACATTGGAATATGGATCAAAGGTGCCCCTATGACACTTATACCGCTTTATCTCATCAGATCCACTTCAGATTTTGTATGCATCCTCGTGGATGAATGCTGAACACGATGGCATTGTCAACTGATGACATCACTTTAGCTCTGCCCACTAACAAACAAGTGAGCACAGTTTCTATCGGGAAGGTCGGATTTTGGCCAAATTTTTAATGCTTCTCACCAAGCCTCCAAATAGCTCTATTGGATTACATTGGAATTTGAATAAATGGCGGCCCCTAGGAAAATTCAACCGCTTTATCTCCATCATACATCATCGGATCCACTCAAATTTGGTATGCATCATCGTGGACAATTGTTGAACATGTTGGCACAGTCAATTGATTACTTTAGCCCTGCCCACTAACAATGACAGCTTTCTTAGCTGACCTTCTTTGACAGTCTCCGGAACTTTCAAACTTTCTCTAATAAGGCATAATAACTTTAAATGACAGACATTTTCAAAGCACAACAGGAAGTCTTCGCCACCAAACAGGAAGTGAGCACAGTTTCCATCGGGAAGGTCAGAATTTGGCCAAATTTTGAACGCTTCTCACCGGAGCAAAACTCGGCATGACCGAAGATTGCATGAAAGGTTGCTCACAGTGTCACCTAGTGGCGACGTGTGTAAATGAGTGGCAGATTTATTGGTGGTGTGGAGGCAAGAGATGCATGGCGCCCACGGTTGTTAAGTAGGCCGAGCGGCGGGGAGCTGCAAGAGCCCCCCGGTGCTTTTTGCAGCTTTAATTATTAATATTATTGTACGAAGCTGATAAGAATTAATACTGGAAAAAGCAAGGTGTACATAAAGAAGCTGGAGAGCAAGCTTTAGCAGAACTATTTAAGAGATGTGTGGTCAGGGATAAAGATGATCACAGGCTTAAAGAAGAATGTGTCATGATCCACACCTGTTTGTGTTTCTGTTAATTGCACCCACTTGTTTTCCATGTAGTTTCTTTCACCTGAGTTGTATTTAAGTTCCTGTTGTCTGTCCCTTTATTGTCAGATCGTCTGCTGTAGTCCCTGTTGTCAACACTGTTGTTGTTGATGTTTCCCTGGTTCCTGTGTTTCCCCTCAGGTCCTGTTGCCGCTGTGGTCGGTCACCACCGCAAACCATAACAATACAACCCGACCAGAAAAAAAACCAAGCAACAGGGGCGAAGGTTATAACCCTTTTTGAGTACTTCTGATGGCAACCAGAGAAAAACATGCTTCGCAAAGATGAGTCAAAGCAGCGATCGCCTTACTGAGGCTCGAAGCTGGCAATTCCTCCTCTGGGCAGCGGCCAGAGGTACTACAGTTCTTCTCCATCTCCCCACAGCAAACCACCATCTCGATGCCAGGATAACACAGCCTCTGAGCCAAGCGCCTCGCACCGCTTATGTGAGGGTTGGCAAAGTCCTGTGCCAACAGTGGGAAATGGGTCCTTACACCTACTTGGTGCAGTCAGCAACAACAGCAGCAGCCGCAGCAGTTCCCAACTCCACGTCCCTGCCCTCGTCTGCTGTTACAGCAGTCCCAAGTCCGCAGAAGCAGTGTCTCTCACTGCAGTAACTGTAGCTGTAGCTGCAGTTCCCTGGTCTACTGTTTTTGATGCAGAGACTCCCTTGGGACAACCTTCATCATCATCGCCATCTGCGCTCCTTGCTCCATCATCATCCTCATCATTACCATCTACACTTATGGCTCAGTCATCTTCATTGCCATCAGCATCTCCTGTTCAGCCTTCTTCTGCAGCGCTCTCCTAGGTTCCTCTAGGGCTCCACTGAGGGTTTTCCAGGCTTTCACACCACTCTCTAGAGCTCCAGCGAGGGTTCTCCATGCTTCTATGCCACTCTCCAGGGCCTCTCCGAGGGTTCTCCATGCTTCTACACCACTCTCCAGGCCCTCTCCAAGGGTTCCCCGGGCTTCTACGCCACCCTCCAGGGCTCCTCCAAAGATTCCATTGTTTCTACCACCAGGGCTCCACTGTGGTCTCAAGTCTCCAGGGCAACCTCCAGAGAAGATACTCCATGGGATCTCCAAGCACCGTGGATGACTTCCCGACAAGGGCATCCATGGGGGCTCCAAGTCTTGTGGCTGACCTCCAAGCATGGGTCCCGTGTTTGCTCTAAGCCCCATAGTCCACCTCCCAAAAAGGTTCTGCTTGGGTTCCCTAAGTGTCCCGGCCAGCCTCCTGCCAAGCTTCTTTTGTGGGTTCTCCCGGTTTCCTAGTCGACCTCTAAGATTCCTGGATCACTGCCACCAGCCTCCAGGGTTCCTGCACCTGTGGTCTAAAGGCCTGCCAGCATCAAGGCTTTGTCTCTTCCACCTCATCCTCCAAGGCTCCATCTCCCCCTACCTTGTGAACTCTGTGCTTCCTCAGGACAACCTCCCGGTCGCCCATCTGTTGTTATTGTTGCTGTATCCCAGGTTCCTGTGTGTCATCCTCTTAATTAAAATATATCTATTCCACCATGAACCTCCCCATGATCTGTTCCCACTTTGGTCCGTCAACACCACAACCAATGACAAAAGGAAGATCAGAGACATGGAAGTCGGGACAGAGCAAATGAACTAAACACATTCTTTATTGGGTTTAGTTAAGGAATAAACTCAGCATCATCCTCTCCTGCCCCCAGCCAAATACACTTTACACCCTTCCATGACCTGCAGCCTGCCTGAACCTCTAATGGTTTATATTCCACCTAAGACATGAATCCTGCTGCTTCACCATCATTGTATTCAACCAAACCAAGAGATGCTAGTGCCCTCTGTCTCACCCTCTTGTCTGTCTGTCTCTCTGTTTGTAGAAGTTAAGCAAAGAGGTAGCTGAAGAGACTGAACAGGAAAGCTGCAGCTCCAGATGTTGTGAGCCCCAGAGTCCTGAAGCCCTCTGTGGACCAACTATGTGGTATTCTGCAGCATCTATTTAAACTCAGGCTAACCAAGAAAAGGATTCCAGTGCTGTGGACGACATCCTGCCTTGTTCAAGTACCTAAGAAAGCTCATCCATCAGTTCTTATTGACCATGGACGTGTTGCGCCATCATCACATATTATAGTAGTCCTAGAAAGATTCATTTTGGTGCCCTTGAGTAAGCAGAATAGGAAATGTCAAGAGTCCCTGCAGGATGGTAATCACTGTGGAGTTGAAATTAAAGACACCATCATAGATCTGCTTCAATAAACCCATTGTCTTCTAGACAAATCAGGCAGCACTGTGATGACAGTATTCTTTAAGTTGACAACTTGCTTTGTCAGAAACTCCAAAAGACACAGGTAAACAATGCAGTAGATCTTCTATAAGTCGGAAAATGTAAGCTCTTCTGCCATTATCTGGGGTATTAGGGAGGTTTTGTGTAAGGGGGTAGGGATCGTATCGATGTGTGTGTATGGGGGTAGGGGTTGGGGTGGTGGTGCAATGTTATGTCGATAATCCATTTATAATCCATCATACCATTCTGGATCGTAATCGAATCAAATCAAGAAGGACCTAAACATTCTTACCCTTCTAAGACATGCTTGTCCACCTAAGCGTACAGGTCAGACAAGGTGAGCATTAATTTTACAAGCAGCCACGAGGCCCATGGTAACTCTGGAACAGCTGCAGAGATCCATAACTCAGGTGGCACTCCACAAATATGGACTTTATAGAGGACTGGCGGTTTGAAAATAGCGATAAAAGTCTCTCTAGTTGTTTGCCACAAGCTGTGTCGGGAAAACAGCAAAAAGTGTCAGAGATGGTGCTCTGTTCAGTTGAAATTGTACTTTTGCCCTATATGCAAAACTTCTGATGGGAATTGGTAAACTAACGCTGCACTTCAAACTGACCACAGCATCACCATAGTGAAACCTGGTTTTGGGAGCATGGAGCTGGGGAGTACCTATCCAGCCACATGGAAGCTTGTCAGGGGACCATGGATAGATTCTGATTGAAAACTTGTTTAACACTGCAAAAGACTGAAAACAGGATCAGAGGTTCTTCTTCCAGTTCTACTACGAGCCAGACCTACAACAGAATGGATCACATGCACGCCACACTTTTCTGATTTTTCTGTGTAAAATATTTGGAAACTTTGTTTTATTTTCCTTCCACTTTACAATTATGCACTACTTTGTGTTGGTCTATTTTAAAAAATTCTAATACTGAAGTTTGTGAAAAAAAATTCAAGAGGTGTGAATACCTTTCCAAGGCCAAAACTTGATAGTTTTCCTCTGGTACTTCCAGATAATGACACCAGTGTAAATGTTTGTGAGAAAAAAAGCCCAAGGACAGGAGAAGACTCACAAGGGCTCACAATAACCTTTTTCAGCCTATCTGTCACTGCCTCTGAACAGATTAATGGATGACGCAAACTATGTTAGAAAAGGGGAACCCTGCATGACTGACTAGTTTATTCATTGACCTCTGTGATGTTTTATGGGTCTAAGCTCCTTTAATACCCAGATTGGTTGTAGTTTGTTCATGAAATTCTTATTCTAATGAGCTGACGTACATGCTGTCAGCAGTAAAGAGAGACAAGAACCCCCTGGCATTTCTGCGTGAATCCACACATGCCAGGAAGAGGGCAAAAACAGAATTCGGGAATTAAATAATGAACACTGAGTCTCAGAGGGAAACCAGAGTGTTCCCAGCAAAGGTAAAATGTGGTGACACCACCTGGTTAATTAACTATACAAAGTGAGGGATTGCTGAACGACTGTTTTCTCACGGTATTGGGTAGATAAGGAATCATGCCTGTTAGACTAGGTTTACAGCCTTTGCCTATAGACAAGAAATTACAGTCCTCTCCCAGTGACAGTGAGGAATTAACTTTTATACCTGTAACTCATTGTAGATTGAGGAGTTGACTTTCTTCAGTGCTGCATTGCCATATTATAGCATAGTGAGACAGAAACAAGAATGGCACGGCCAAAACATTTACATTTTGTTAATCTAAAACACCCAATATAGGACCATCCCCTCACTCTACTATTTTTAAATGATTGCCAGATGAAAAAACACATAATATTAGCTGTGGATTGAACTGTTTAAGGTTGTAAGCATGTATTTTCTATTTAGTAATCTCTGTTAAAGACGGTTCATCTTACAATTTTAGCCCTTAAATTGACATATATTTTTCATATAATGCATCAACACAGCATATACAAAGACATCAGCAGTCAAATACTGAAAAATCATACATTTAATATATTAGCATGAAAAAAATCATATTGAGAAAATGTTGTATCATCATGGTGTTACGTTTTAGAAAACTGTAAATGAAAATTATACTATTTTCCAGCATAGATAAACATTTTTTTCATGGCTGATAACATCATTATTTAATAGGTACCTGATCAAAACAAGTTACTGAAGTGTGTTTTTGTGCAAAGAAAGCTCTGCACCACAGCATTGGCTTCATAGAGAGTGATGAGCTTAACTTGAAAAAAGGGAATGAAAGAAGGCCTGATAAGAAGAGGTATGCAGGCCTTATTAAAAAGGACTTGGATTTGGATTCTCAGGTGTCCAATATTCAGGTATTACTATAAGAACCACCAGTGCTCTTATCTCACACAGGTTATATCTCAGCGAGCATTTTTACATGAAAATACATCTAATCAATGTCAAAATGGTCCATAGATGTCTAGGCCAACATTGGTATATAAATGGTTAAACATTGAAAGTGTTTTTGATGTCTGAAATAGTTTTCTATAAATACACTAGAAGTCTATAGGTCAACCTATTTTACCCAACACTGGATAACACTTCAAAAAAGAGTGAACCCTCCAACCATCTACACATCTGTAGATCCTTTCTACTAACAAATAACATATGTTAAGAACATTTCAAGTGTATCATGGATTTATAGTTGTTGCAGTAACATTAAAGATTTTTTAAAAGTACAAATTAGACTTCCTGACAGTGCTGTGTTATCTTTATGTTACAGCAAGTCAGTCACAGAAGTACTGCTGCGGTATTAGGGTGTACTAGTTCTGGTTTGAAAGTACGATTTATGCTGACAACTGACATTGTTCTTTCACGAAAACAAAGCTTACTGTGTCTCTAGTTATAATGAGAAAGGATCTTTTTGTCAGTGCACAGCCTATAAAGCTCAATATTTAACAATACTTTAGTTTAAAATGTGTGCTTCCAATCATACAGTACAGTACAAATCTGTAAACTTCTTATATTTAATTACTATCCATTTAATTTTCTAACTTTTAGCTCTCAAATAGACTAAATACTGACTTTTTCCCGCAAATTTTTATTATCAACCCAACTGTGAAAAGGATTTTCATTTACATGAACTTAGACCAATTTTACACCAGTCATATTAAATAGGCCAAAATCTAAACAAAATATCAACCTATAAATCGGGGGTATATAATATTGCTTATTGGGATTGTTCAAGCATTGTACTGAGGACACAAACAAACCTCATCCCAGGATGCTGAAACATTGATCATCTCTAGTCCAACTGTGGTCAAGCTATAATCCATTACTTTGTATTCTTCCTTTAGCAGGAAATCCTGGAAGGGAAACACACCCCCACGCACACACACAGCAAGCAAATCATCAGTGTTTTCTTATTCTTAATTATACTATTCTATAAGGCATTTAGATGCTAACAGCAAACTTAATGGTTTAGTTAAATTTTTTTATAACAAGTGAATAAAGGCGGCAATCACAAACATACAACACCAGCTTTATTAGATATACACTTCAAATGCAATGTAGTCCGTTCTTATCACAGATAGCAATATCTGAACATCCAATTAAATGATTTGAAACAGAGGTTTTCTCAAATAACAGGCACAGGCAATCCTAGAAGTTGGATATGAGTTGCAATTCTTAAAAACAGATCGGTGTGATTTAAAAAAATAAACAACAAAAAACAATCTACCCACCTCGATCTTCTGGACCAGTCCCAAGGTGTCATACCACATCTGGATGGAGCCCGGCAGCTGTCGGGTGAGTGTCATACGTAACACTACACAGTATGACGCTGTGGTGAAAATTCGCCGCAGTATAATGCCATTACTGATTGCGTATGGCACAATGGCTGATATGATAACCAATATGGCAGAGAAAAAGTATGATGCACTATAGAAATACCGCAGAGAGCCAATCTTTCTGGTTAGAGTCATTTCATCCCTGAGGAGAGAGGAAAAAAATTTACATTTTAGGGAGATACATCATAACACACAATTATTACTGTATACTGTACAAGGTACATTGGTTTCTTGATATTTTATATATAAGGCAGCAAGGTCATTATTGTATACATTTTATTAGCCTTTTTATATTATAATGTGATGTTACAACTGTACTGCTGAGGACTTATTATCTAGATTTAGATTATTAATATTTCTAAGGAATGAAGGATCTGAATGTCTGCTAAATCTATAACATGTGAAGACTGAATGTGTTCTTTAGATAAATAGTGTCAAAATTTAACAAGTTGCTAATATCACAATACATGATCCACAGGCAGTGTTGAGCAACTCTGTGCTAGTGGTCTAAAAACCAATATACCTCTTATGGGGTCAAAAATATTTTTTTTTCCAGGACTCCCTTTCATAAAGATACACATTTTTACTACTTTATATTTTTTGGACTGACAAATTAGTGTATCAGTGAATTTACTAAGTAAGAAATTTTTTTTCGATATGCCTAGAAGTCTTAGTTCATAGATTTAGGATTTACTGCTCATTTCTCATACAGGCAATACATTTTTACACTCACATGGTTGGGCTGTCCATATGTATTCATAACTAACTCCATTTTTACAATTTTTATTATTTTTAATGTCCTTAATTTATAATCTCATATGTAACTTTAAATGTAAACCATGCATGTCAAGAAAATTTACAACTTTTTTTAAGCATTTCAGACCAAAGAAGCTGATGCCAAATATGTTAAACAAACTAAGCTTGTCTGCCTACTACATTACATTGCGTATACAAACCACATGCAAACCTGTTTGCGTCTTCAAAGCTGACCTACAAACGAGGTGACAATCGAATTGTGTGTGTAAAACCAGCGGAACAGCGGGTGCAAAGTTTTTAGCATACTTGCCTTCATAAATATGTAAAACATATTATAATGACCCAAACTCGCAAATTTATGGGAGGGGGATATGCAGATGTGGTCCCTTAACACAGGCAACATGATTTATCAAACCTGAAACGGATTGCAGTGCTGCTTATGAGCCTAGATTTAGCACGCTTCAAATGCAGGTACCAACTGGGACGCAAAAATGTCTGCTGTCACTTTGGCCAGAAGGAGGAGTTGATAGAATGACAGATGATGGATGAGAGAGAATCTTCTGTACATGTGTCTGTCAGGTTCTGGTTTGTGTTTTTGTTCTGTGAGGTTTGTTAATTTATTTTTCTTATTTATTCTTGGATTCTTGTGTTCTTATGTGTGCTTTCTTTCTGCAATCATTAGTTCTATGGGTTTGTTTACCTTTTCAGTTAGGGTTTCCTTTATGTCTTCAGGTTACTTTGTTAGTTCTTATTTTCCAGATTCTTACATCTTATGTTGTTATAGTTTTCTTGGATCTGTTTTCCTGAGTTTTGTTATTTAGTCCCTTTACCCCATGGATTAGTTTTGTAATCAGTTCCACCTGTTCCTAACCCTCCC